>NC_084764.1:46264891-46616502 GCF_028858725.1 Colius striatus | reverse complement strand
TTTCCCTACAGTGCTATACTACTTTTTTAGCAAAGATTTGGGGTTTTTTTTTCTCTCTGTAAATTGTCTGTGTCTCAGAATGGAACACTTATCACTTTTATCTGACACCACTGCACTGCTTGAGAATATTGTTATAAAACATGTGCTCATTGCCATTTTTATCTAGATCACAATTAATAATGTTTCTAAGCATACAATGTCTATCTAGTCCCATAAAAACACTTGTAAAGTATTTGATATTTTACTTGAGGATATTAAAAGATTGTTTAAAAATAAACATATATGAGCAGAGTAGGATTTTCACATGATTATTCAGATAGTCCATAGGTCTTCTTTGATCATATTATTATGATGCTGCTGCTGGATTTCAGTCTAAGACAGGCGTATTTTTTCCTGTCTCTCTGTCTCTCTCTCTCTCTTTTTTTTTCCCCCTAAACAAGGTCATAGATTTTTTTTAAATGAGGACTAGAAGTTCCAAGTATAAGATTAAGTAAGTTCTAACAGTGTTATAAAAGTAAGTGCTTTTTTCTATAATAAAAGGTGTTTAAAAGGTTCGCTACAGCTTTAAACAGAATTACAATTTACTTCTTTCAAGTGTCCAGGCCATAAATTCTTCTCAATTCCCTCTCTCTCTCCTTGTCGGAATTAATGAGATCAGATTTGATCAGGGCAGTGATGTGTTCAGAGCCAAATCACACAACAGCGCGCGTGCGGTAATGGAATTTGCATCTAATGCATACATAAATCAAACATCTTTCTGGACATTTTCATATGCATAATGTCATTTCATCCAGTTCTCTCTGTGCAGAGGGGGAGATTTTTCTCTCTGAGAGAATGACTTTCTTTAATGCTTTCATTTTATTTTCGCTGACTACAATCCCCGAGAATGCGCTCGGTCGGAGAATCTTTCGGGGCGCGGTTGACAGTTCCTTTTCCAAGAGGGGTCCTTCACATTTATCATGCCTCTTCCTCGGGGGCTTTGTTATGCAAATGTGGCTGAAATTGATAATTCCAAAGTGCTTCATTTCGGTTCCTTGGCGGTTGGAGATGGTAGATAAAAAGAAACTGACAAGACACACTGATTGCCCTCAATGCTTGTAACTCTCTTGCTAACAAGGCTCGATATTGTTAAAAATTCCTATTGTTATCAGGGTGGCAGTTCCATTATGCAGGCCTTGCAAATTTCTCATTTGAATATTAACCCTTTAATCACCCTGCTACCCTCCCCCCAGCCCTGAATCTGTTACCCTGGAACAGGTCAGAACACAAGCCGGTAAATTATTGCCCTATTATTAGTGCAAAAGCGTGTGGTGAGTTTTTGTTGGCGTTGGTTTTAAATCTTGGGTTTGTTTGTTTTGTTTTCATTTATTTTTTTAAGAAACAACTTCTATTAATCATTTTCCAATGAGAGGATTTTTTTTTTTTAACCTTAAAAAATGTTTTAACAAAACAGATCTAGCAGAGACAGGCAGAACTAGGCTGTTTCAAGTTAGGATTGAGAGAATATTTACATGGAAATCTCTGTTTGCAGAAGTCAAATTCAGTGGCTCCTGGAGAGTGGAGAAGTTTAATTATTTTTAACTTGTATGTACATGCACTTTGTGTTCTAACTTAGGCAGGCCTCGGGGAGGGGATAGCATGTCTTTATATACCATGGTTACAGGAGGTTTTTTAGCTGCCTGTCCCCGTCTCAGCCTAGCCAGCAACTTCCAGCCTATAGACAAGTGACTAAAATAAAGGAGCAGGGAAAAAGGAAACTTGAAAACTACAAGGATTTCTAGAGCTGTGGGTTTTTAACCTTGAAGGACACATGCCTACAACTTTCCTTCCACAGTTAGGCACTTCTTATACTGGCAGGTTTCACTTTCATACTTTTAAAATACCAAGTGGAAAGTGAAAGACTGATTCAGGGACCTGATTCTGCAGCTGCTGTGCTTCACAGGAACTTTGACAGCATTTTCTGTCACCGCTGCGTCAGGCCCTGGAAATGACATACAACAGAGCAATGGCTAGCTCAAGCTAAGGATTAGGTCACACTGCAAAAGAGCATGACTGGTGGCTAACTGATTTACTCATTGATTAATGATATTGCGATGTCTGCAATTCCAAATATCCCTCCGACAGCCCTCCTGTGTCTGTGTCCGTGGAAGGCGAGTTCTTTCCCACCAAGCACATGCCTTCGGGTTCGTATTACAATTACAGGTTAGTTTTAGTTTGTCATTTTTCTAGGGATGCTTGACATGATTCCAGTTAAAGCAAATCTTGGTGTGACAAAGATAAGTACTGCAGATGCTGGAGGGGAGCAGAGAAGGGAGGAACTGGCATTGTAAAATGAAGCATAGTACCCTGCTAACACCAGGGAGCTGCAATGTAATATTTCTCTACAATTACGAAGAAGATGCATCTCAACCAGCTCATGTCAAAGGAACGTCAAAGTTTTCCTCTTTCTTAGTTCTGAAGTCTTGCAGAGCTGTGTCTGCCAAATTATAGTAAATAAAAGAGACACTTGCACAACAGTAACTTCTTTTATATTGGACTGAGGATTTTGCTTCCTTCTCCTATTAAGAAAAAGAAAAGGAAAGCCTTCTCATGTTATTGTAGGAACTCTTGGGAAGCTCATACTTCTTTCTTTCATTTATAGGTGTGATGGCAGATTACATCCATGTCAGGGAACAGTGATAATGCCCACTGTAGAGCTGTGTGAGTTACAGTAGCAAAAAGTTTCCCACGTCAGTGCTTTTTCTTTCAATTATCTGAAAACATCCTGTTAATTTTTAATGTGTTCATACCCGTATTCTGTTACCAAAACTGTTACCTTTCCCACTCTTCTTGCTTCAGAAATAGATTCACTAAACCTGGCTGCTCTAAACTCATTATATGATTTTATCATTTATTCTGTCCATTAGAGTAACCAGTGTAAGTGCTTTTCCCCCTACTTGAGTCTGTCAAGTACAGTTATTTATGCTTGATGGTATTAATATCTCTGGTTGTATTGCTGTTGTGCACTCAAAATCGCTAATACAATCTAAACTTGCCAATAGTGACCGCAGCAGCTATCAATAATCAAAAAGTCTCATGCAACTGGTAAGCACTAATAAGAGTAAATAATTATGTAAATATCATTAACTCCATCTTCTTGCTGTGAAGAATCACCTGTAGTGCTGATGGCTTTAAAAGGATCCCCCTTTTCAGAATCAATGTGACTATATTAGGAGCAGGGGAATTAAAGATTTGACAGTATGATTTGGAATGTTTCTTATTTTCAGTTCCCCTTGGCAGTGACTCTGCTGTAACCTGGCTAATGTTATCTGCTGTCTTTAGGTAAAAGAGGATTTAAGGGTTGGTTTTTTTTCTTTCACTTGGTGATTTCTGTGGGTTAATTTCACCAACAAAAGGACTGTATGTTTTTCTGTAACAAGAAAACCTGCTAGGTAATTTGTCACCATAGAATTAGAGCAATACAGCTAAACTAATATATATGCAATGGCTTCATTATGCATAAGAGCAGGCACTCTTTACTTTGCAGCCCAAAACACACAAAGCACCCATTAGAATGAAGAGGCCTGTGATGTCTCTTCATGTGCAGAGTGTAAAGGTACATGAATGTCCTTGCTTGTTGGCATTTAATTTACCAGTTGCCTCTGTAGTGGAGCCTTGGCAGATTCAGCTTGAATCTGAAAGACAGGCTGTCATACTGAGAGTCTGCTGCCTACTGCTGAAATTGAGAGGCTTGGCAGATATGCAAACAGTAACTGGGTTTGAGTTGTTTTGATTACAAGTTAAACAGAAAGTCATTGGCAGGGCCAATATAAATCTGCTGAGGTTTTTTGGCAAAATCTGTGGAGGTATTTCTATAGATGCTGCAGGATTCTGCAGCACCTTGATTTCACATGAAAGAGTGCCCACCTCTGAACCCACTCTGCGGATAAATGTGTCAGAAACGTGAGCGAACATGTTTAAGCCACTGAGAGCTTCCAAACTCAGAATTATAAAGCACATTAACTGCATGCTACTGCACACTACCTTTGTATAGTTGTTAATTTCTGGAGCTGTTTCCCCCAAGTTCAGGTGGATTTTGGAGAAGTGAGCTAAGGTGAGTTATAAACAACTGAAACAGGGGAGCAAAATAGATTTGAATGAAAGTTCCAGGTGAAGAAATGAAAACGAAAAGGATTGGACCGGGTCCTGAACTCATCTATTTTGGTTGAAATGCAGAGATAGTTCACTAACATGTTTTTTATGACATTGATAGAGATTTTTCTGAAGTAACTTCCTTGCTGGCATATGGCACTGTTGTTAACAGTGGTTTGGGTTCGTATAATTCATTCTGCAACTGGCTTTCTTTTTCTCCTCGCCTTCAATAACTTTGCCTGAAGCACCATATTTGACCAAACATCCAAACCTGAAAAAAACCCTAATGCTCATCTCAAATTTATTTCCTTACAGAGTTTGTTTGTGTCCCTGCCTAATCTGCAACATTTTGTTGGTAAAAGTAACCCAAACTGACACTGTATAAGCAGAAAAAAGAGGAGTCTGCACACTTTAATTGTATGTGCTTTTACCAGGCAACCTCTGCTTGATTCCAACACAGTGTTTGGAACACTAACACATCCTTTACTAAAATTGCCTGGTGATTTTAAGGCAAAACCACGTTAATTTTGGAGGGAGGGAAAAGAATACATATAATTGTCGCTCCCATTGTTTCTCTCTGACTGGCTGTAGACGGATTTCTGCAAGGCTGGCTAGCAACAATGCGTTGATTTACAGAGGCAAGAATATCTCCACAATTGCAAGGACTAAGACACCTTTATTTGAAAACTGAGAATCTGCAAAATGTGGCAAAGTACTTGGAAAGAACCCAAATCTCTTTTTTTTTGGTATTTTTTTTTTCTCCACTTGTATCTGCTACTTTGCTTATTGCAGCTTTCAGGCAGAAAAAAACCCCAGCAACCCACCTCTGAGTTTTCACAAATTATTATATAGCTTATGCTAAATTTTGCAAGGATCTGATTTGGACAAACTGGTTAGAATATAAACATTGTGATCTAAATGCTCTGTATTTCCAGATCTAACAAGCTGAAAAAGCACATTATTTTTTTTCTGAGAGAAGTAAATGTTTGTTTTCTTTGGAAATTACTCCACTGTTTTTCTCTCCCTGATACTGAACATTGGAATAAAAGAGTTTATATGAATGGGCCACATTGCACTCTGGATAACGGATCGCACAAACATTTTAGGAGTTTCATTTTGAGATCCAAGTTGAAAAGACACACTGACTTTTTGCCTCTTTTTTGCTGCTTTTGACTTAAAAAAAAAAAGTGAATTTAGGCACCTTTAAACAGCATGCTCCCCTCATACTGCAACTCCATGCAAATGTTTAGAGGATGCTTACAAATGTCAAATCTCTCTGAAAGTGATATACTTTATTACTCTTCTTTCTTATAATACAAACATTTCAGTGCAGCTCGGATCTTATTTTTCAGAACACACAGGATTTTGATATATGGACAACAAGAGAATATGTATTTTAGCTATAATGCAATAAGTGCTTAAAAGTTATTTCTGAGTTGATTTAACATGGAAAATCTCCAGGTAGATTAATTTTATAGGCTGCTTTTATGGGTGTAACATTTCAAGATGAGAAAGCTGTGCTTCTGAAATTTAGTTTCGAGAGATTTCGTTGGCACCTCCATCTCCATCTTTTATTACCTTAAAGTTGAATTTAATCTCATTTTTTTTTTCCTGATTTTTACTTAATTCCCAACTGAAACGGCTGGGGCTGTATTTTTGTGCTCAGGTTCTGTTGCTTCTATTGCTGTCTCATTATTTACACTCTGAAGGAAAAAAAACCCACCCCATTACAACAGAGGTACTTAAATAACTGTGCTTAGGAATTACAAGACCTGCAATGTTGAAGATTTTTACTGGGACAGGCAGTAATAGAAGGAGGTTAAGCAGATGTCCCCCAAAGCCTTGTTCCAAATGACTGAGTTAATCCCCAGTAGTAAGGGCAAGCTACCCTGAAACCAGTTGCTCTATTGTGGTGAAGGCAGAGCTTGAAACCGCAGTCCTTGCACAGGCAAAACTTCACAGAAACACTACTTTTTAAAGAGACAGTTGTAGCATTGCCAACAGCAGCTGGGTTGCAGTGAAAGGAGAATATGGGCTATATGGAAGATGCGTGTTCAGTGATGTTTCGGTATGACTTAGTAGGGATTCATCACGCACTTCATACATGTGTACAGAGAATGCCTAGGAACAATAGTGCACACTTGTCTATTATGTACTTTCTTGTGTTTCTGAAACATACTCCAGAATGCATAGCAGTTCCATATGAAGAGTGGCTTTTGTGCATCTGTTAAGAACGCTTTCTAAATCTCAATGCCTCAGCCATTTCCTTGCGAGCTGTTATTTTTCTCTTTGGCTGTACCACAGAGACAGTCTATATTGTGACCTGGCATCTTGCAGAATTGCCTAAAAAGAGGACTGTGTGTTTGGATTTCAGGAGCACAGGTGAAGGGAAAGAGAAGGGAAGCGTTTTTAAATCAGGAGGTGTGTGTTTGGGGTGTGTCTCTGTGCTCATGTGTGTGTGCGTGTTTGGAAATTCACAAACTAACACTTTCGGGCTGTGGTCTCAGTTTTTATGGTTGAATTGCTTACCTTAAAAAATTGGCCTCGCTAATATAAATGCTGGAAAACTCTCAGCTCTTGTGGTGCCTGTTGTAATAACGAAATTCTCTGGGAGAGAATGACAGAGATACAAAACACTAAAGAATGATGATTTCCTCACTACCAATACAATTGCATAAATTAGGTGTGCATAAGTTCCCAGTGATTTATAGCATTTGAAACTTACAAGAAAATGATTACATTTGATGTTTCTTTAGAAAAGGCAGGAAAAGCTGGTGCTTGTTTACAGAGTGGATAAAAGAATCGGGAGCAAAATTCAGATTATAACAGCTGTGTTGGAGAGATCTTAGTATACCTTTTACAGAAATGATGTCCTGTAAGTTTCCCTTGAAGACACATTTCATTAGCCAAACTTGCATCAACCAGTCAGTAATTTGGGGAAAAAATGAATCCTTTTAGTTTTTGTCTTCTTGCCCTCCTCGTTGTTATTCTGTTAGTGGAAGGGGCACATTATTGATGTTTAATAATACTATTCTTTTGTATTTGCTTAACTATTTAACTGTTTGCATGGTAACCGATGCAACGGCCCCTAAGAGTGGTGCAACTGAAATGTGACAATGGAGAAGTGTATTGGCTATGACATGACGAAGTAATTGCTTTTCCTCAAAGGATCAGATGCGGTATAGTTGTTTGAAAAACAATCTAAACAACATTTTGTTCACCATTGATTTTAAAAGCATTAAAATTAGTTTTTATGCAGCTATACTCATTAAGCTTTTATGTATACTGTGTAGGGTGAATAGTTAAGAAGCAATAAAGCATTCTGTAGTAAAATATACTTTGCCAGTTGTCAGAAGAAATAAAGTGCATAGATTGGGAATGCGTGTTTCCTGCAGAATATTGTGATATTTGCTATGTTAATTACAATCCAAATAAAGCTATTTTATTTGTGTATCTTAAAAGGCCTTCTAGCTGTAGATGACTAATACAACTGTTATTGAAAGTGTTGTGTTTGGAAGTTGTGTGTTCATACTGATGAGAAAGAAGCGCCAGCCGCAAATATCCCAACAATTCTTGCACTTTAAAGTTAAATCTCTTCTTGCAAGTTAGTGCTCCAAAATCTTACTGTAATGTTGAACCTCAGGAAGCAGGATGAAAGCGCCATTCTGGGTGATTTTCTTCTGTACCCCCTTTAGTTTCTCATGTTAATACCTACATTCATGCATGAACTAATTCCTCTGATTTCACAGAAGTACTTAACACTTTATAGAACAAAAAAACAAACCCCAGATTGGAATACAGCGGCAGACTGGAGCCCAAGGAGAGGAAAATTATTTGGTTATTACTCATAAGAGCATAACCTTTTATTTTGTATCTCAAAAATGAAGAGAGGAGTATGTGTACTGTACGACATGCCATCAGAGAGAATAATGCATACAAAGATGAATTCCTGTTATTGTGTTCAGATGTGTTTGTGAATAAAAACCCGAATTTTGAAAAGTCAATTAAAATGCATTTAAATTCTTTAACACCAGAATTCTTTAATGTGGAGAATTTTGCTAGACAGTTTGTCGGTATCGCTGTAGCACTGTGCTGTGATCATAACCGGTTTCCTCCACCTATGGCTGTTAGATAGCTCAGAAAGGCATTGCAGCTTCCTGTTCCCAAAGAGGAGACTACTCTTGAAAACAGGAAAGTACTTATAAAGTAAATAAGCTTTAATTAAATACCATTGTCTAGCATTAATCTTTATAGCTCTGTTCCCTATGGAAATAAAAGTGGATATTCAATTTAGTTTGATTATGCATGAATTTTAACAGAAGTGTTATTTGAGTATTGCTGTGTTCTTCAAGACAGAGGCATATTTGTGTCAACATAAGCCATTAAGAAGAAGGTTCCCTCATTAATGTGAAACAAGAGTGACTCGTTCTGTTTTATATAAATAAATTGACATCTAGAAAAATTATTATTTTTAAGAGTAAACGACAATGTGCCTGGTGCAACTTTCCCTTTCAGTCTGAAATCCTGGGTATTTTCAGAGTTAACTAAGAAGTTAAGTTCAAAGTATTGCTACTGTTATGATGGTATGAGGTAGGTATGATTTTTGATATGTGCTGATTTCAAGGATCTTTGGTCCTACAGCTCAAGACATCCTCTTATCTGAAACCAGAGTCTGCATCTACATACACAAAGAGGGATCAGGGCACATATGTAAATCTTGCTGTCACAGTAGCTTGGAAACAAACTCCAGTCAACAGAGTGTCTTCACCCTCATGAAATTTCACTCAACTTTACCTGTTTCACATAGGAGAATTTAAAACCAGCTCAGGAAGTTCCATGAAGGCTGGCTGGGGGCTGGGGCACAGTGGCATCCCACCTCATCACCTGCAGTGTTCGCCAACAGGTCTTCTGCTTTTGGCAAAGGGAAGTTAGTTCACTTGTGGTAAAAATATACTCTCTAGTGCTGAGCTAATGGTGTCCCCCTATGCTAATTCTTGCTTAGGGAAAAAGAGTAAAAAGGAGGAAAAGAGTGCTCGTTTCCCATTCAAAATCGAAGAAGAGTTTATGCTCTGGCCTCTAGCCATGTAGTGAGGAAGGTGGTTTAAATGATGAACGAGGAGGTAGACAATAATCTCTATAATAATGAAGTTCTGCATGACATGGTTTGAGAATGCTTGTCCTCAGTACAGCAGACCCTCTTTTTTTTTGTGTTTGTAGCTGTGCTGTAATACACACTTTGCCACTACACTATGGCCATGCATTTGCAGGAGATGTCAGAGAGTGTTTAAATAATGTGTAATGGCATGTTGCTCTTTCATCACCTTGGGAAGTGGCTCTCCCCTGTGACAGTCATTATATGCTCAGTGCTGAACCTTGGAAAACACTTTTAATCCTCTCTGTTTTGCCCACACAGCTAGGCCAATGCATACACTCAGCACACAAGCATTATCCCAATGTATAACACGATGTTTAGTGCAGAAGCTTGAATGAGCTGCGCTGACACAGAACCTGGGAAACAGCAGAGGCAGAGCGATGGGCAGTTCCATCAGAGTGCAGAGTAGCCCCAGGAGCAAAATTCTCTGCACCAGGACAGACACCTTAACAGTTCATCTTGCAGGCTGGTTTTCTACACTGCAAACAGTGTAGAGGGAGAGGAATAAAAAAGAGAAGGGAAACAACAGATTAAAGGAAGGAGACAGACAGATGTGTTTTGCTGTGGAGAAAACAGAAACAGCATTGTGCTCATTCTCTTCTCATATAATTTTCTTTATGGTTACAGGAAAAGAACAGAGGCTGCAAGACAATGCTTTTGGATGGCTGTTCATGTCATCACACCGTCTGTGATCAGGATCCCAGACTTCATTACAGTCATCAGAAAGGTACAGGCTTTCAGTGCTGGTGTTTTCAATTATACTTCAGAAGCTCCACTGGCTATGTGGTATTCTTGACACTGTTAGAAGTTGGACAGTAGTGGAAGTAGTGTCTCCCTGGGTGAGCTTTCGTGGATTAAGAGTTTCTCAGTCTCATCCCCTGAGAGTCTCTCTCTTTCTTTCCCTTCCTGGAAAGTAGGAAGCTGGTGTTGGGGATGTTGGCTATGTAGTGACTAGGGTTGGGAGTGTTATAGCCACAGGGCACAAGTGTGCTCTCCACAAGCATGGGATGAGCTTCAGGAATTATTTTCAGAGGCTGGAGAGACTAAATCAAAAATGTCACCTGCATATCCCAGGCTATAGAGCTTATCCAGATTAACTCTTGCTTCTAGTCTAACAGCTGTGGTTGAGTGAGAGACATAGTGTCTTTTTCAACTATCCTATAACACTTTTACTAGTTGTAATGGGGGTGAATCCACATTAAACCTCACTGAGCTGTTTCAGTGCTGTTAAAACTGTGCATCTGATTTATAGCTTTAGTCTTTAGCTATTGATTTTTGCAGTCTTTTTTTTCTCCTTCTGTCTGAAGCTTCCCCCGGGTATGAAGTTCCTGTTATCTCCAGAGACATGCCTACACCACAATCAAGTTATCTCTTGTATTTCTCTAAATAAATGGAGTTATTTATGTCTTTCACTCTAAATCCTATTCTCCAATTCCTCAGTTGCTCTGAAGTCTTTCCTGCTCCAAAGTCTTTCCAGCCCTTCTAGGACTGATCATACGGCTACTGAAAACCCACGTTACTCTTCTAGTTCTACTCCATTCCCTTCTTTATTCGACTAAGGACTAAGCTAGTCCTTTTCAGTACAGTGTCACACATTAAGATCACAGTTAGCAGATGAAAGGGATTAATGGATCTAGTAGTCAAATTGTAGAAGTTTAAACCAGAGTGAATGCTATTATAAAAGCCTATAATGAGAATGAATCTGTCCAAATACCACTGATGGCACCTCTTCAGCATTTGTTTTACAGTGGAGATTAAATGTCTTTTGGCAAGGGACTTCAGGATTTTACTGAGAGCAATACAACATCTACCTTTTGGTACTCCATCCCTTGAGAAATCGTATTGTTTCCTACTCGAGCAGGTCTATCAAAACCTGCCTTTACTCTGAAGATGCATTATTTTGTTAGCACTCGTTTTCAATCGTTCTGAACTTTCCAGTAAAACATATTTCAATGTGCTTGTTCAGTGTGGTATGAGCACGGACAAGAGGACATTTAGCTGTGGCTGGAAAGAAAACAGTATAAACAGAAGCTGAAATTTGTGCTGAAAGTGTTCTGAGCTGAAACTCAAATTGTTGATTATTTGCCATAATATCTTCTCTAAATTATAACCAACTGGTTCTATTACAGATGCTATTTCCCAGTGTAAGTAAAACACTCTGAGGAGCAGTGATAACTCAGTGAAAGTATGTGGATGAAGAGGTAAAATAAGCCCAGTCAAGAGGATGTGGTCAGAGGAAATGATGAAAGGCCGTAATAACATAGCAGGAAACAGCAGAACATGTGGCAAACATACTGAGGACTGCATGCATTTTATGTGTCAAATTACCTCCAAAGAGCTTCTTTGGAATTTAAGCATAGTAAGAAAGTATATTGCAAAGCTCACAGGACCTAATTATGTGGGACAAATTAATCTGCAAGACCTTCATAATCTGTCTAAAGATGTGGGTGTAGTAGTAAGTTAACGAGCAGGTTATTATGAGTGGGTGTCTGAAATTCCAGTCCTGCCACATGTTAAAGCTCTTATGTGCAATAAACAGAACTCTGCTGGAGATTTTAATGCATACCTGAAACAGCATAATGACATAAGGGAGATGAGACAAGAGGAAAGAGTTCATAGTGGTTCACTTGGGCAAAATGGGCTCAAATGTCTTTGAAGACTGGTAGCAGGCATTATAGAACTATAGCTTAAGAAAGAATAATCAGCAAATTCTGTATCATCATAATCAAACACATTTTCAGTGGCTTAGGTTATTCATCTACCACCTCTAAATACCTCAAGATATTTAAAAGACCACAGCAGAATTGAGATCTAAGAGCAGTTAAAACAGACATCATACCTGCAATGGTAGCCTTCAGTTGGGAATTGGCAGCAAAAGTGGATGATATGCAAAAGCAGTGGCTTGTCTTTTGAGAGAAATTTCAAATAGGATTAAAGGAGTCTGTGAGACAGACTGGCAGGAACCCTCACAACACTGTCTTTTTGCTGTCAAGAAATATGGAAGAGAGGTAAAAGCTATAATATGGTTAATATGGTTATTCATGCAAAAGCAGAAGAACAAGCTGTAGGATGATGGTTGTTTCACAGAGCCAGAGTCAGGGGTCTGCAGCCATCACATAGAACCATGTACTTGCTGTCTTAAGAAATAATTATGAAGGTGATGAAGTGGATTGCATTAGGAAATCTGATTCTTACTTCAAGCTGAAAAAGTGTTAATAGCAAACTCTGAGCCATTAGACCTCGTATCAGTGATCAAGCCGGTCTCCTGCATGGTGCATTTGGTATCTTTGAAGGTATCTTTCATTATAAGGACAGTGAAAGATAGCTGAAAATTTCTGTCCTTGTTGTGTCTGTCTCTTTCTTGTATTTTACCGCTTATTTTAGTCTTTAGTTGATGCATCTGGGGATATGACTGAAATGTGGTTCTTCAGTAACTCCAAGAAATCTTCATCCGCCGGGTCAAGATGTTTAACCAGCTTGATGTAAGATAGAAATAGTTTGTAAGTCAGCCTTAGACACTGGTACCTCTCCAGAAAAGCTCAGGTGGCATACTCTTTGAAGAAAAAATTCCAAAACATGCAGGGACATTAGTCCCTGTCTGGCTGAAAGTGTGGTAGTGAGTACAGTCCTTTTCGTAATTAAGACACTTTCCTCTTGAACAACAAACGCTAGGTGCGTGCGAAGCAGCGCTCTCCACAGCAGAGGGTCCATCCTGAGAGGTGGCCTCCACTCCTTTCCTTGCCTATAATTTCTATGTTTTAAAAATATACAGCTGTCCATAACTGCCTTAGAAACAATTTGTACAGTGTGTAGCAGTGATCCACCGGCTCAGGAAAAAATGAGAACAAAGTGTTCTTTGTCCAAACAAAGTGTTAGTCCTAGTTGTAGCTATTGATCCTCCTCTGCGATCACACTTTGGTCCACTGCCACGGAGCTGCCTGTCAGCTGGGGAGGGAGCTGCCTGTCAGCTGGGGAGGCATCGTTTTAAGGGTTTATTTTTATCTGGTTTTAAAATTAATGTTTATCGTCAGTGAATTTGCACTCAAAATGTAACTAGGAGTTGTACTGAAGCTCTTAAAGCTCTTAGAGTGTCAGTGTAACTGTACCCTGCGCACCTGTAGTTACAGCTATTAACCTTTCTGTTGTGAGGCCTTCTGCTGAAGAGAGATGTGGTTTAAAAGAGACAGCAAGTATTTTTTGCATTGTCATATTATCTCCAGGATTCTAAAACGTGCCTAAAATATTTGGACAGTTTTATCACGTGGGAACACACAAATGGATGGATATCAAGTTGCTTGTCTTTTCTTTCGTCTCCTAAAGTGGCGTTTCATTGGGTGGCAGTCTAGAAAGACGCTACGTGTTGATTGTTTAACTGTTACAAGAGTACAAATTGCATGGGATGTAGAAAAGAGGCACACAATGAATTTGTAAGGCTCTACACAGCAGGATTTCCAGTAAGGCAGGTAGCAATATGAATGTGCCAAGCACACGGACTTCAGGCCACTGCACAAGAAAGTCAGTAAATAAAAACGGAGGCTGGTTTTTATGAGTGAATATTGAAAATGATGCTCTCTTGTGCAGAGAGCACTAGTGCATGTGAAACCCTATGTGCTTTTTACATAATATGCCTCTCTAGTTAACATATAACATAAAGTGTCACAGATCTTTGAGAGCCTGATTCACTATGAAAGAAACACAGCCATCTGTAGTGTGAAAGTTTATGACTCAATTGTCCACACCTTACAAAGTGATTCAGCAAAGACATATCTGGGCCGTGGAAACTTTTCCTTCTCTTATTCCACTAGTTCTTGCTTTGAAAGGAGAAAAAGATCCTTGAGCTGCAGCGTGCATTTTAACTTTCACACGGTGAGACGGTGTGCGGATTTCAGCACATGTTTCTAATTATTATTATTGTTGTTGCTTCACAAGGCCATTTCCTGCATCTGAGTCATATTTTGGATTTTCAAAAGTGGATTAATAAAATGTGAAAAATGGCAAGTCATTTTTAAAGTGATGGACGCGTGGCTAGATTAGATTAGACAGAAATCTGGACAGACCGTTGGAGAAATGTTGTTAGACAAAATGAGACTTCTGCAATTACTTCTAGTCCAGTTGTGACCCATTTTGTAGAGGTTATGTAGTGCTAGTTTTAGCTTTCTTTTCCTTACAAATGCAAACACAGTATGTAGAGGCTCCATTAGTATCCCGTCCTCATTGCCTCATACAAATTATGAGCTAATGTCCAAAATCATTAGGGTTGTTATTATGAATAACATTCTCTTTCTTTCTTTCTCTCTTCCTATCTCTCTATTGCTTGCTTTCTCTCTCTCATGCTCTCTTTCTGTATATATGAAGTGCATAACTTCCTTTTGATGCCAGGCCAGCCTAGTTCAGCTTTGCTTCGTATTTGTAGCAGGCAAACAGAATCCATGTGCGTAGGTGCTGATACATGATGACTGCAAGGACTTCTCCATTTGCCCTCTTTAATTAGTGTTCTCATTAAGCCTAGCTACGGGAAGAGTTTCCCTTTAGGACTCCATGCATTTCTTCCTTCTTCCTACTCCCTTTCTTGATTGGGGTGGATCCACACCTGACATTGTGAGCATCTGAGCTTCACTAACTTTAAGTCCCACTTCAAGTCTTTCTGAGTTCTAACACTTCTTGACAGATTGGGGCAACCTTGTTATATACCCTCTGGAGAGCTGGTAAATCTTTTTGCCCTTCATGATAGCTGCCAAGTAGAAGGAGCTGAATGCACATCTAGCCTCACTTTGGAAATCACCTTGCTTCAGGAACATGCTATTTCTCTCATTTGATATTAAATCTTTGCCAGAATCCAACAGTTTCAGATGAGCCAATTTTCTGAGATAGAAGAGCAAGAAAAAGTCAAAGGTATTCCTCTTTTTTCTTTTAGGTTGTTTTTAGTCTTGGCATTCTGTTCATGGAGAGATCTTGGTTGCCAACATGTCTGCTGCTTCTCCATCTCTCACCCTTCAGGTTTCCTAAAATAGCGAAGAACACAGAGTTTCTGAGCCCGAAAAACACACTTACTGGGAAAAAGGTTCTGTATGAAATTACAAAATATATATTTATACTGTAAGCCCTGCAGCCTGGCTTCCTGCCCACGTTTGGGCATCTGTGCTGTCTCTGGATACCTCAACTGACACACACATGCCAGATCCAAAGAGGAAGAAATAAAGGGCGCTGCTGGCTCAACGCTGAGCCCATGAACACTGCAGTATCTATGAGAGGTGGATTTTGCCACCATTAGAGTCTGTTCGTTATCACAGGCCTCTGGAGGGTAGGGTTCAGTCTTTATTATCTGAAATAAAAACTTCCTTCATAATGCAAACTGTCACTTCAAGCAGGATTCATTCTGGCAGCTTTTTTCTTCTCTCACTGCAGATAATGTGGAGTATGTTTTGAGGTGAGCGCATCTTCAAGTGCTAATCCAAAGGAAGACATGCAGGGCATGGCAAAAGACAAAGGGTTTGATGTGGTAAATTATCATCTAAGTTCTGGTATCTAGCATTAGTATTGAACTCATGGAAATGAAAGTTTCAGGCGGGAGCATGTCAGTTCCCCAGGTTCAGGCACAGAAAATGAATTGTCTGAAGAAAGGGATGGTTTCTGAGAAGGAAACGCTCAAATGCTGGCATATGAAGGAAGAGGAAAGACAGGAGAAATCCTTGATTTATATGATAAGCTTCAGAAAAGCACAGGGAGTTTGAAGGATTTCAAGAATAACCACTGGTTTCAGGACCCAGGATGCATGCTATTTCATTCCTTTCAACTACTGCCTTCTCTCTCATCAGTTTCAGAAAGGATTTTATTTATGGTCAACAGAGATGAATATTCAGCAAGAAACAAAGGGGAGTTCTTCCCAAATGTAGGAGTATGACTAACTGTTTTGATAGCCCCATCTGACAGTCCTGAATCCCCCAGCTGCAAATGACACTCTGTGCCAAAAAGATTCCTCACAGTGCTACTTGCCCTTGGCCCACCCCTCACTACCTGGAAACATTTGGCAACCAAGGCTTTTGGACTTCACAGGGTTTATGCGACACAGAACTGTAATGACATAAAGGCTGTCAGCTCTACAGATATTTTTATCCCTTCTGCAGGATTCAAGGATATGCAAAGAGAAGTTAGATTTGCGGTGCTGAGTTAGGGACCAGTTCTGCACTGGTGCAAGAGCTTGTTGAGCTTGTATAATGCAGAGGGTATGGACTAGATGGGTTGTGCCATCTGCTTAGAGAGAAAAGACAAGGGAGAATTTTAACAGCTGTTTGTTGAGTCAGATACTGAACCTGATTGTTTGTGCCACAGTGGCAGATTTCTGCCAAAGAAATGCATCCCCTGTTGCTTAATAGACCTGACCTGGATGTTATGAAGTTACACCTGCTGGAAACGAGCCTTATGATGTACTGCTCATAAAATGGCAGCGATTCTACTAGAGAAATGTTCTGAAATCTGCATGTTGAGTTCATCCTCGTTTCTTTTTGTAGCTAGTAATGATATAGCAGGAGGCAGCAGTGATGTATCCCAGCTAATTCTGCAAGGTGGTTAGGGCCTGAGCATGATACTCTATATCATATTCAGGTTTTCCCCGAGTATGCTCAGTTTTGTTGAATATGACATACTGCATGTGAGTCAGTCATATTCTGCATGAGTCATATGTTGAAGTGTGAAAGGATTGCTGTATCTCTGCCGTTGTTACCCGTTGCTCAGCTGCTGCCGTACCACATAGCTCAAGCCAATTGAGCTCACCTTCCCAGTTTGAGCCAGCTCTCATCAGCTGCCTGAGCCCTTTAAAAGTGATTCAAGGTGTTGCCCAACATATAGCTAACATGAATGCCATATGTGCTTGGGTTTGGGCTTTGAGCTACAAGGCTGTGGATTAGAACCTCCAAGTGTTCTTCTGAAAGGGTTGTAAAGTACCCAGAAAAGCTGTAGGCACCTTCGTTTATTTCTAATTGGAAAATTATTG
Source organism: Colius striatus (assembly GCF_028858725.1). Classification (NCBI taxonomy): domain Eukaryota; kingdom Metazoa; phylum Chordata; class Aves; order Coliiformes; family Coliidae; genus Colius; species Colius striatus. Next base: position 46,599,229 of record NC_084764.1, on the reverse strand, counting down.
AGGTGGTCTGTTATAATGCTCACAACTGTAGCACGAGGTAGCTGAAGTGTGTTTGTCTTCGTCATGTACTCCACGTTGTAAGACTACAATGCTGGTGTGTGTGTTTTGTGATGATGTGAACCAAGAATGGCTCAGCCCTTCAAAGTCTGAGAAAGTCTGGTGCAGTCACAGCCAGGAGGTCATTAGTCAGACATGAACCATCCGTTCTGGAGTAACTGAGGTGTGTTTGTTTTTCACCAGTGAAAAAATAAACCTTCCCTTTATAGGTGAGTGTCAAGAAGTTGCAGAATTGATTTTGTCTGCAGCCATGAAGCCGTTCCCCGTTGTGGTTGTGGCCACTGCACAGAGTCCTTAGTTGTTTGTGACGTAGAAATTTTGTCGCAGTTAGGTGGTAATTAACGCTTCTGGGTTAAATCTGTTTAACGAAGGCTGCAAAGCAGAGTACAGTTGAATTACACCTGCCATTTTTAAGTGTCCAGTGATCCACCAACATTGTGTGATCCATGGTGCTGAAAGACATGGTTTGTCTCCAAATTATTGGTTCTCATTCTGCCCGCAGAACCCCTTAATTCCTGTTACACTTGTCAGCATATTATGACTGGGAACTGTCAAATTCTAAAGACTAAAATTTCATTTTTCCGTCTTTTCGTGCTGTATTTGAGAACTATAGGTTGGGAATAATTCCCTAGCTAAATTTCTTCAAATGGTGAACTCAACTGTTTGTGCACTCTCTCTCTCTCTCTCTCTTTCTCTTTCTAAATTTGTGTTTACATTAGTGCCTTTCTCTTTCCTTATGTTTCTCTAAGAGAAAAAAATTGATTTTCTTCCCAGAACCACTGTCCATTTTAAAGAACATAATCTGAGTTGACAGCAGACAGATTTGATGCAAACATATTTTTTTTTACCCGCTGATTTGATCAAAACATGGATTATTTAAAAGAAGGAGGAGGAAGAGGCAAGGTTAGTAGGAAACAAAATGCACAGAAACCACTTACCATTTTGTGTGGTTAAATAACCTTGACACTGGAAAATATTTTTGCCATCCTCCTTGAAACAGGAATTTGTTGACACAATATTCAATAATAGAGATACAGGACTAATGTTAACATACTGCAAATACTGCACCAAATAGTATCTATTGATCCACCTGTTATTATGCTCGTTGCTGAAATGCTGTATGTAAAGCAAAGGAAACCAGTTTCCAATTTAAGTCATTAATAGATTGGTTTTGAAATTTATGTTACATGTGCCCAACAAATCAAGAATAAAAGCATGTGAAAGGCTGTATAGTCTGTATTGAATTACTCATTCTTTCCACAGTAAAAGCCTTTAGCTAGAGATTGACCAAAGAATTTTAAATATCTCATTATATATATGTCATTGTTCAAAGTGTCCCTAAATGGGATTAAACAATAGTCACTCAAGAGTTTCCGACAATGTCTATTCCGCCCCCTCCCTTTGCCCCCCTTCCCCTCCTCACCTTGACTTAAATTAAGGCTAATGATATGTTTTCAGTGTAAGGTAAAAGAAGGATTTTCCTTGAATGACTTTCCAACATTTTCAAATCTAATTCACTATAAATACTTCTATCAAATGATTACTCATTTCATCTCATTGTCTTAGAGGATTTAACTCTAAAACACACATGTTTGATATGGCCTTAATGACTGTGTTATAAACTGAAACCAGCTGAAGCAGCCTTCACCCATGAGTTTCTGTTAGTGCTCAGAATTGAAGATGCTGCCAGGACTATGTGTTCTTCAAAGAATAACACGATTTTTTGCACTACTGTACCAGCCTGTATTGGTTACTGATCCTTCAGTAAAAGGTAGGAGATGGCCTTGTGGGCTGCAGAGGAGAGGGGAGGAAAGGGAACATCGGAAGGATCAGCAGAGGGAGCCTGTTTTTGGACACATGGCTGCTTCTGAGTACCAACCCAATGACGTTACACATTTTTAAACAAAAGCCCCATTTCAACAAACACTCTCCTTTCCTTATCCTGTGTAAAAAATATTCCCACCACCACAGGCATAGTAACACTAAATATCTTTATAAGGAGGGAAGAAATAGTTTTGGTTTCTCACCAAAAAAAAAAAGCCCAAAGTCAGGATAATTAAGGTAGCGAACATATTGCGCTGCTATATTGGTTCAGTCACCTGATCTGTCTCTCCGATCACTATTTGCACGATATACATGGTTTTGACGGGCTTGTGATAGACTGCTGTCTGAAATTCTTTAATCTGGGTCTCCTGTTTGGCAGTGCAGCAGACTTTGCTATTTTGGGTTTTTGAAACGGAGCCATACTCCGGGAGGATACGAGATGGCTGTGACTCTGTACTGACTCATCAGTGCGAAGCAGAGACAGGTAAGCTTACAGCTAGCAACGGCCCTGTGTGTGCTGCTGCCTGTGCAAGGGTGCAGCAGGAACCCCACTGAAACCTGTGGCTTTAGAACTCGGTGCACGCCCGGACACGTCTGAGAATCAGGCCCAAATGTATTCTGTTTGTGGATATCATAAGAATAAAATAAGCATTTAAGCCCACAGGAGGTATGCTGGGAAATACAGCCTTTCTGAGGCTTTGTTTCAGGAGCTGAAACTGCCAAAGCCCCTCTCTGAGGACAGTCTGTGTTGCTGCATCAAGGAATGGCTTTATCACAGGAAGGTAGATGCTGCTGAGTCTGTCTTTGGCCTGTGTTAGAGAGAAATTCATTAGACACTTACTTACAACTCAGTATCTGTACAATAAGAACAAACCTTTGCCTTCTGCTCCCAGGTGACAAGATGACAGCAAGGAAGACTGAGTTTTGTAAATAATAAAAAAAAGAAAGTTTGTTTTCTATGAGGAATAAGGGTTTGAACGTGGAAATTAAAATACAAAATACAGCCACGTAATCTGTTTAAATCTAGGCTTTACTGCAGTTATTTGCCTTCTGACTTTGAGTCAACTTAAATGCAAGTTTCTTCTCAGGGATCCTAGCTGTACAGGTTGTGTGTAACTCTCCAGAGCTCAGATGGGACTGAGGATAGGAGTGCAAAAGGGGAAAACTCAGGGCAGAATGGCCTTGGCTCCGTGGCCTTTCTCACTGGATCTGTTGACAATTCCTTAAAAATATTACTTAATGAAAACTGGCTTTCAGTGCACGAGTTTGCAGGTGTATACTGCTGAAGGTAAGGCATCACTTAGGAGGTGGGAATTTCCAGTTGTGTGTCAGAACTTTCCTGTGTAGAATCGGGTCTTTCCTCTGTACTGCACGTATCTAGAACATTACAAGGGTGTTTCAAAGCCTTAACGAGGATTTTGGGGGTTTTCTTTGCAGATGAAGAGTGCAACTACAGCTAAAAGGGCAAGTGGAGTCTGTAGAGTTTATATGGACATGCTATCAGTCTGTACATTAAAATTAACTAAATACTCTCTTCCTTACTCTGGTTTGAGGCTGTTTGCTGTGATTATCTCCTGCTTGTGTGCAGGTGTATAGAGAACCTTGTTTCTTTTAAGGGGCAGGATACAAATGAAGTCCTTGGGGTAGATCTTTTCTTCAGTGTTTACGCTGGATCTGCCTCTGATGTTCAGCTGAGGGTGCAGTAACTTGAACGTTGTTTTGATGGCAAGATCCATTTATGACACTCCCTGTTCCTGCTCTGTAGTTTACTGCATTCTAGGTTGAACAAGACCAATTGTGAAGATGGCTTGAGAAGTGACTCTTTGGCGTAGCCTGTCTTTAATCCCTGTTTGCAAACAAAGAAAAGGGCATATTGTCAAGGCCTACTTCTTGCTCACATCAGAGAAGCCTGTAAGTAATCCAAGTAAACTTTTTTCCTTCCTCCCTCTCTCTTACATCGAAAAACAGAAAACCAGAGGATTTTTCTGAATATTGTTACCAGACAAGAATGAAAGATTTTCAATGGTTACTCGTACAAGACTGGGTTATTCAATGCACCTTATTCCTATAGACTGGGTTATTCCATACACCTTTATTCCTATAGACTCCCTGGAATTTCCCTTGCAAGTTATGAATAAAGCTATTAGATCCCAAACCAGCTCACACAGATTATCATCAAAACAAAAACAATGGCGACCCCCTCCCCCCAGCAAACCACATGCAGATTTCGTGTTGTATATTCAACTGTGAATAAAATTGCTGATTTTGTTTTGGAGAGACACAATTTGCTAGCTATGCACGGGCAGGGCAACTGCTTTGTGCTTCTGAGAGTGCCTGCAAAAATGGAAAGATTCACAGAGTTTGCAATAAATGTCTCTCGAAATTTGCATGACAGTGTGCAATTTGCCTCTTGTTAATCGTTATTTTCCTTCTTAAACTATTCCAGTCGAGTGGCAGCAGTGACACTGTGACGTGGATTAGTTTTACGTATTTGTTTACATTTAGTATTTATATTGCAGTCGAGCGTAGCAGCTCTCCTCGGGGACTCATCTCTGTACACCGCCTCCAGTGAAAACTGCTGAGTGCCTTTGTCCTGATCTGGTTCTTGTAGCAGAACTACTCTCATTCTTGGGATTCTCTGCAGAATGGGAGTGTCCAGAAGCTCAAGTCTGGGACTCCTTACTTTAAAGACTTTAAATGGGCTGGTCCTCAGAGGCCGTGGTGCAGTAAAGATATTTACATCTGTTCTGAACAACCCATCTGAGTTCAAGCTAATCTTTGCAGGATTAAGATCCTGAAATTTAAGTGACTAACCCCGTGAAAAACCTGGAGGCTGAGAGCTCTTGCTCCTAGTCTGTGAATGAAATAACAGAGAGGATTGGCTTCAGTACACAAAGAAAGATTCACTAATCGTAAAGAAAATGAGAGTGAGAGAGTACAGAGTGATGATGAGGTTGAGGAGAAACAAGTTCTTAGTATGTAGTTTCGTTTCCTCAATGATTTTTTTTGTTATCAGGCTGTATTTTAACTGTGTGGAATCCGAACTTACAGCGAGGCTGCACTACAGAAGAGAACGTGAGCGTGTGATCTCCAAGGGCAGCAAGAAAACCAGTGAAGAAATCATAGCCCTGATGCGAGAGTTACAGGAGCTTATTTCCAATAGGTAATAGCGTACAAATTCCTCAGGACCAAAGATGAGTTAAAAGAAGATGTCATGCAGGAGGACATTGCAGAAAACAACCCATCAGCTGCTACCCCATGTGACAGACCCAGAGGCAGCTCCAGAGCCATTAACACAACTGCCTGGGGAGTTTGACAAGGAAAAAGATTCTGACACTGGAATAATATCTGCCAGCACTTGGCATCTGTGTCCCGTGACGGCCAGCCATCCTCCATGGGCACTGACTCCACTGCTAGAAAAACCAGGGAAGGAAAAGCAGTAGCAGAGAATTGTAATGTCTCATATGAACGGGTAATTTTCACAGAAATGTATAAATGGGACTTGGAAGCACAAGCCATTTGGGCTGTGTACAGTTACAATATTAATTTCCAGAAAAAAAAGGAAGTATCAAAAACATATATCTGAAAAATAGCCTGGGAATATTTGCTTTTATAGGTGTAACATACCGAGCCACAACAGTAATTGAAACAGTATTTTTGCAAGTCCCAAACTCCACGCAGGATACCTGACCTGACCCTGTACTAGCACTAGTTGCTAATTTGTTATTATTCTTATTTAAGCAAAGTGTTTGGTTTTCAGACACTTTTTTTTTTCCCCATTTGCAGTCAGATGGATAATCTGAACATCAGACAGAACGTAGTAAATAGTGAGACAGGACTAAGTCTGGCAGTTCCTATGCAGACATCACTGGTATTTGGGAAACAGGCAAGGCTAGGAGCAATTTCCATTTTGAGAAGTGTCTTTTCAGCTGAGATGATGCAAATGGCTGCAGCTTGGACACTGCCCAGTATTCTGTAGTGCTTCACTCAGAGGGGATACCCCAGACTCATTGGAAATCTAGTCACCTGTCAGTTAGAAAATGGCAAGCCTAGTTTTTGAGTGTGTTGGCTACTTGTAATCTTAGTCCAGCACTCAATACCAATGTCAAAGTTTATCTGGGTAGTTTTTCTACTGCTACTGAGTCATGCCCATATCCCAGAGGGATATAACTGGGTGCTTATGCCTGTGGTTCCTAATGCCCGAGTAAAAGACCGATCTAACAGATACAGCCCTTCCAGACTTCTAGTAGAGCATATTTCTTCAGCTTGTTGTGCTAATACTGTTGGTGAAAAAGAACAAAAATGCCTCTAAATATCCTTTAGCTAATCTGTTTATTTTACCTGAACTCACATGAATGCCTCTGCAGCAGCGACATTTGTCCAGCTCTTGTCATCTCGGCAGGATACAGCCTGAAGCAAAGGAATGTGTATTGGTTCTCACTTGAGCCAGCATCTTCGTTGCACCTTACGTTCTGAAAATGACCCTCCCTCCATCCCCAAAACCATTTGTCTTATTTGTTGCTCTTGTGACGCTGAAAGAGCTCCCTGCCCGTCGTGGCTGCAATTACCATTATAGCTGAACCATCAGGACTGGAAGTAAGAGTTCAGCCCTTGAGAATAGAAGGCTATAGCCTCTAGCATGTTGTTCCAGTCCACTGGCGTCTTAACTAGACAGCGTTAGCTTCAGCACAAAATCCATATTCCTGACCTTATGGAGGAGTGAAGCAGGTCCTGTTTTCTTCTTCGCTTTTACCAAAAAGGTCAAGCAGTCCGACATGAGGTCCCTGAGATTAAAGAACACATTTCTGTCAGCTTTTTCCCTCCGCATCTGTGTCCTTTACCTGTGGCCTGCGTAGGGGGCGGCTCGCTCTGAGACAGCACGAGGTAAGAGAGAATAACCCTGTCCTGAGAATAAGATGAATAATTTATTATTTAAATGGGATTTTGTGAGGTAAAAGGATGAACCCAGTACAGCCCCCCTCCTGAGTTTTAAACCTTGTTTCTTCGAAGAAAGAAGAAACTTTGCTGTGCAAAAGTTTCTTGATGTGCCGTGGCCGGTGTGTTCCTACTTACGCTACGTGGTGACAAAACCTAAAGAGGGAGTCAGATGTGTGCTCTACAGTACTTGAGAATTTAAGTTAAATCTGTAATTTTTCCCCCTGCATTTCCTCAGAGAAATTAGCTATTCTATTCACTGCATAAATTTTCAGGTTTTGCTAGCACGACACTCAGGGTGTTGAATTTTTTATGACAAAAATGCTGTAATAATTGTTGAACAGATGTAAGTGTTGGAGAGTGGGCTCTGGCAGACCTCATGAAACCTCTATTAGCAATTTAACCCTGTCACTACTTGAATGAAATGAAAGCGGAAAAGGGCTGAGTTTTGAACTGCTTCTTTCAGTCACGCATAAGGGGTTCCCAGGTAGGGGTAAAAGACCTTTAATTAGACATATTCCTAATGAAAGCAGGAAGCTGACAACAATATTAATGAGCACTAACTCCATGCTATGAGGACTTTCAGTGTTGACGTGTGGAGCTAAGAATAATTCCGGGTAGAGGTACTCCAGTCCAGTGATCTGTGCTGTCTGAAATGTTAATAGGACCTAATCCTCCAATTTTAGGTCAGCCTCTGCAGTATGTCTCCCCATCTCTGCAGCTGAATTAGCAAACGATGACAAGACAAAACCTTTTTGTCCAAGAAACTGGGAGAGCTTTAGATTTTCCACACCTGCCGTATTAAAGAAATGCCTTTAGAAGGGCGCAGGTCAACGCTGAGCTGTTACACCTCAACAAAAAAGGCATTTGTGGAAAAACTCAATACGCTGCCTAAAAAGAAAGCTGTCATTAGGGATTGTCCAGGAACTTTGTTGCAGATTCTTCTGAATCAAAGAAAGGAACTGAAACAAAATGTCAGCCCATCAGCAGCACAACCACAGGGCCGGGCTTGTGGCTACTCCAGAGTAACTGAGGGAGCTGCCTACGGAATCTGCCCTGCACATAGATGATCTCAAAGGAAGGTGCTTTTTAATAGCTTTGTACCTGGAGCAGATATTTTGTGTATTTGTGTGTAGAGATACAGAAACATGCAGATGCTCACCCATGTAGGCACTCAAATAAACACACCCATTCCTAAAAATATGTGTGGATTTAAAGCCAGTATTGGCAAAGGATTCTTGTCTTCAAAAAATAACTTGTATTTGATACAAGACAGTGACTAGTAAGCTATTACTTAAGGGAGTGCTGAGACCAAATTGCCCGTGTCCTTGGTGGGGAGAGACAGGTATACCTACAACCGTACCATACATGGGCAACACAGAAGTATCAGATTGTTCTGAGACATTTTGTCATGTGCATGTATTCTGAATATTCCAAGTTAGTGCATAGGTCAGGTATGGTGAATCCCACTTTGCTATTGCCATTTCAGTTAAAAAACAAAGTCAAGACATAGAACAAAGATAAAGATGCAAAAGCTTATCTTGAGTGATGCTATTTATCTCAGGAATTAAGCTACTTTTGACTCAAGTGTACAAAAGGCTAAAACTTGTTTGGGGTTTTTCGTGTGTGTGTGTTAATGTATATGAAATCCAAATATGTGCTGGCTCCATCTGTTTTTGTTTTACATGGCCCTGTGGTGCTTAGTGAGGCATGGGGAACTTTAGTGCAGTGGCTCAGAAGTTTTGTGGATAAACCCAGGCAAATCAGGTTCTGGCTCTAATTTATGGTAAATTACTAAAAAACCAAGAAATATCTCAATTTGTCCAGTTGTGTGTGTGCAGTAGACGTGCTAACTGCACTGCTCTGCAACGGTGAGCTTTGCAAAGGCTGGGAAGGTGTCTAAACATCTGGCTGTTTCTTTATACCCATTTACTCAACCAATTACGTTAGTGAGTACAAACAGAGATATTTCCAGTACATGTACATTCTCAGGAACACTTTCAAACATTTGTGGGTGAACTGCTTTGGAGACATCCTTTCACAGCCCTTCCATGCCTGCAGCTTGTTAGGGACCTGGTATTTTTTCTGCTTTTTGTTGTTGTTGTTTCCTGTGCTGTTTTCAGAGCTTTGTAAGTAAAACAATCTTAAATACAAATCAATGTCCAGAAGAAGTGCAGCAGAAAGTAAGATAATAACCTAGAGTAAATATCACTAGTGGATTTGATTATGTTTTCCACTTACCTGCTGCCTATTACCTATAGAGATATATCAACCCAAAGAAGGGTGTGTTTTTTGAATGATTTATTAGAGAGGCACTGTTCTCATCTACAGAACACAGCATTTCTAGTTACACTTTCATTCCAGATTTAGTGAAAGAGTTGCTGTACTTTGCAAAGGGCTGGAGTCGGAATGGGACCGTCTGTAGGGTGTCACTCTATAAAGCTGATGTGATGTTGACATAATTTGTGAAAGAACACATGCAAAACTTGCTCTCCAGTTGAATTTCTCCTCTGTCAAAACAAACCCCAAAATGTAACTTCTGACACTGCAAGTTGTCTTGTGGCTTTTGCAAACTTGGATTGCCAGATCTTCTTAGAAAGTGCTCATGTGGGGGGTTGGACTGGATGATATCTTACGGTGCCTTCCAACCCCCTACCATTCTGTGATTCTTTGATTCATTTGGTTTATCAATTTGTCAGCCAGTATTGAAATCTGGTCTTATTGACCACACTTCGAAGCAGCTCTTTGTCTCACCCAGACTCCCAGAGAGACCCGTTGCCCATATTACATCTATTTACATTATTTGTTCGAACATGAAAAATACTTAGGAAAGCATGAGATGTCTAAAGCTCTTTAGCTTAAAAGAAGTTGGATAACTGAAGAAAGGACTAGTCATTTGGACTACTTTCCTCTAATTTCCTGGCAGAGACAGGCTTTAACAACCTTGTGGAAGGGCATTTTGGCATTGAGGTAAAAATACATGTTGTCAGTTAAATGTATGTTTCAGTCCTGCAAATAAGCAACTATCCTGTAAAGCTGGTAGCAGTGAATATTGCTCTTTAGAAGCCTTTATAGAAGTTTTTTTATCCCTTAGTGCTGCACTAGAAGAGTTGGCAGGAGTTAAGTTCACACAACTATTCTTGTTGTCAGTAATCAAAGAGATGAAGAATGTGTACTGATAGAAAAGAGATAAAATAATTAAATGTGTGTGGTATTTATGATTTATATTAAGATCATTCTAAGATCCCAGTTAGAAACTGAAAATCTAGAAGGAAGCTGATGAGTAAATGTACTTGCCACTGTGGCAAGGGCTCTATAAAGAAATGCAGGACGGATGCTGTTGTATGAGCTTACGATGTGAGCAGATGAAGAATGACTCAGTTTTACTCAAAATAACCATGCCATGCAGGTACAAAGCCAAAACTCTACCCCATGCTTCCTAAAGAGGCTTCCAGGTCATTTCTGTTCCATCTAGTACTGCACTTGGACACCTGGGATGCCAAAGCAGCTTGTTTATGCTGGGTTGGCACTCTGGAAATGAACCTTTACTTGGCAGCAATGTGATGGGCTGTATACTGTGTGTAAGGAAGAGTGTGTAAGGAATGTGCTACAGGAAGAGTGAACAACTAATGACCTGGAGACTTTTCACCAGTGATGCCAAAACTAGAATGCTTGCTAGCAAGTGAAAGGACTCCAGCTATGGGTGACCATCAAGCACTCAGAGTGGCACAATCCAGCACAATTATGTGCTCACAAGCCGGAATCCAAAGTGAAGCAGGCCTTTTGCTTTTCTGAAAAGCTTGTATGCCCATTGCTCAAGGACTGAAGGAAGGGAAATATAGCACAGTATGTTCCTGAGACCAGGTCATTACAAAGCTATAGATTAGAAACTGTAAAAATAAGAGTCCTAAGGAAATGGCACTTAAGTTAATGAAAACTAGAACACTCTTGTCATAAGTCAAAGAACTAATCTACAGAAAAAGTTCAGACTTCATTTTAATCATGTCATCTGTGGGTTGACTGAGTGGTTAATGCAGAAAAAGAATCTATTCCCAGAATTTCAGCTGTAATTCAGTCTAGCCTAAGTGGGAAGTGACCCGAGTTTTGAAGAAGTTTAGTTACCGATTCCCAGTGTTTATCTTTGCCCTACAGGAACCAAATCAATTTGGGATTCTCACATGTAAAAAGTGAGGGAAGGGGAAAAGAAAAAGTTTAAGAAAAGCACCCAAGCCTCATAGAACATTGTCAGTGAAGCTACATATAGGACTGAAGCATGTCAGGGGGAAAACTGCAAGATCAAGTCCTTTATCCTGAGACTTTTGCCTCAGTACTCAGGTATGACGCTTAGTGTCAAACACGGCATTTACATTGTTGCTTGTGCTGATATGATCAAAGAACAGAGCATGGAAGTAAAATTCACTGATTTTGGTTTGAGAGTCTGGCTTGTACATATTTCTCATTCTCACCTGTGGTGAGTTTATGGTCTCTCTTATTTATTGCGATGTGTTGGCTTGAACTTGAGCTGTTCTTCCATTGCCGTTGTTTTGGGCAGAACATTTCAGTTGATATGGGCTTGAGGGCAAAAAATGAGCTAATTTTTCTTCAGTGTGTGTGAATCATGCCTTGCCTAAGCTCAGTGTAAATCTAAGGTCAGTTGTACTATGTGTAAAGCTCACTTGATACCATTGGAGCGTGTCTGCATTAGAAGTTTATATTGCTGCAGTTAAAACAGTGTAACTTCCCTGGTGCAGGAGTCAGTGTAATTAACTCTGGGGGCACAACAGCTCTATTGGCTTTATTCGTAATGAAGACTAAAGATGGAGCTTTCAAAAGTGCTGAAGGGACTTTACAGGTGTGACTTTCACGGTATCGCAGGTCACGGATTCATTAATCACTCTTAAACCATGTCCGCACAAAAAGACTTTATCCTCACCAGGCAGGCTACTGTAGTCATCTGGCCCTGTTTGTAGTACAGAAGTAGATCCATGATTTCAGATAGGTGATTCTACGACAAGATATTTGTATGGGACTTACCTAAATAACATGTGCATCCATATTGCAGTAGTTGCACTTCCTGAACTGAAAAACAGCACAACCCAACAAATAGTGGGGGATTTTGGTAATCCCGCACCTTGATGTTGTTATTCCTTTTGCTAGATAGTCAAGGGCTTAGGTCTGATCATATTTTGTTGGTGTTTTTCTCAGAGGGATGAAGGAAGAATCTGTAAACCACTGGTGTCTGAAAGAAGAAGTCACACAGCTCACTGGTTTTGTCTACAGGCTAGCATGCAGTTGGCCAGCTCTGTCCTCATCAGCGAACGTCACTCGAGTTACACGGAATCCATATCGGGTTTCAAGGAAAGGGAGAGGTTTTGCCAGACCATTTTACTTCTGCAGGTTAGTGTACTTCTGATAGAACCCTTAGCTGCACTGTTTGTATTAAAATGTCCTTAAAAAAAAAAGAGAATCATCAAAATTTACCGATGGTATGACTGTGCAAATTAGAACACTTTTTATAGGCTAAGGCAAAATTATTCCTTACGTTTTCCTCAGTTGAAGAATATTAGATTGCAGTTCCTGTGAATGACTTGCTTTTTTGAGAGAGAGGTACATCCCCAAACAAAAGAAGCGAATACCACGTCAAGACTTTTTAGTGTCTTTAAAAATTCTCATCAGTTATTACTTGTCCCACGGTATCAGCCTACCCATGGCGGTAGAGTAGCTCACATCACAACCAGATTCTTAATTAATTACCTTGTAGCCTGCTCTCTTAAAAATACAGGTCAAGAAATGGAATGTTAACCTTTTAAATTTTTTTTAACCTAATAAAATAACCAACTTGTTTTGTGACCTGTAATTCTGAATCTGATTGAGTTTTCAATATACTGTAATTCACAGATTTTCTCCCCTCTAGCACTAGGTTTGTATCTGTCACATGGTTTTCAGTGTTCCTAATGAGCTGTTAACAAGCTGTCAATTACCTATGCAAATGAGGCAAGCAGAAATGGAGGGGTTGCTATACCTAGAGTTAAAGTGTGCTACCTCGGATTGTTACAAAATAAATCATTTCAGTTTTAATAGCTGTCTGTGCCCATGTGGCTTGTGTCATGTAGGCACTTTTTCATTATATTATTTACCCAGCAATAAAATGCTGCAGGGGACGTTGGGGGTGATTAAAAAGTTGAAGGGGGAGGGGATCTCGCAGAAGCGACTTCATTCTTTCCTGGTTTGCACCTTCTGCTCTTCTTGGGTCAGGGCTACAAGGCTACAAGCTGTCGGGTGCCCTTAGCCCAGTCCAAATCAACAGCAGTTCAGCATTTTAGGCTTGATCCTGCCAGAATCTTTAACAAGCGTCCTTGCTGACATATGTAACGAAGCCTCGTAAGTGTGTAAAGTTAAAGAGAAGAACTAGGAGCTAAAATCTTGGGTTTGGAGAGAAGAGTACCTTTTGCATATGGATTCTCAGCCTCCTAAGGGCTTTCTACAGAAAGCTGGCAGGAGAAATCTTGCACTTTTGTTCGTGTTATCCTGTAAGGAATTCATTCCCCCTCGCTAACGACAACAAAATTTTACCTTTAAATTCTCTTTCCCTTTGCTTTAGCTTGCAGATGATGCTTATTGCAAAACATTTTGTGGCTCTTTGTATGAAGAATGTTATATAAGATGAAATTGCATTGTATTTATGCCCAGCACTATAATAACGGCCTATCACTGTTTTAATTATAAGGCCCTATTGTTGAGGATTTTAAAGCTCACCCATAAAAATTCATTCAGGACTGCAGCATGGGCTACAAGGGATAAACATACCTCTTGGGCTGTTTTTGAGTCAGACTAAGCGAAACTAGGAATGGAAATTAGGCTTTTAGAGGTTTCCTCTCGTTTTGGTACGTGTATGCAAGTATATAAATATGATCTACATTTTAAAAGATGGGTCAGAAACTTTGTTTCTGTTATTTTAGGAAGTCTTATCAAAGAACACCTAGAAAAGTTAATGGATCCTTCTGTTTTCCTCCAGCCCATACGTAATCAAGGATGGTTATTAAATCTGTCAGGATCAGGCTTAAACTCATAGATTTCAGCAGGGCAGGGACACCTGGCAGCTGCCAGCCCCAACACAAGAAGAGCAGAAGCTGCAAACCAGGAAGGAAGTTGCTTGGGTGAGTTCCCCTCCCTCCTCTACTTTTTAATCACAACAACCCTGCTGCATGTTATTGCTGGATACATTTGCACACTCAGGTAACTCAGCTGAAAGGTCATTGGCATATGTCTCTTTCTGCTGTCCTTATGCCCGTTGTGTTTAAGGTTCAGAGACGTCAAATGGTGCACAATGAAGCCAGGAAGCTTGGGATGAAGCAGGGAGAAGTGTTCTGGTAGGAAGCCAGCAGCAGAGGAATATGAGAGATATAATGACATGAAAACCAGTAAATAGAAAAGAATTAAATAAAAACCAAGACTGCCTTTTCAGCTGGGAGAAACCCTAAAGAAGCAGTCTGCAGGGGAATTAGTAGGCTAAATCTTTCACCGATCAATCCTGATGGAGGCTTTCTGGTCAAAATGTCAGTGGTAACTTTATTTTCTGCTAGTATGTACAATAATCCTTTTGTTCCATCTGCAAACACTAGGGGGTAAATTTTTAGCGTGATGCTTAGGGATTTAGCTGTAGGACTCCCATTAACGATAATGGGAATCATGTAGCTTGAGCACTCTGCATCGTGCTGAATATTTACCCCTTAGTTCAGAGCACTCTCTCGTTGAATTTTTAATTATATTTACAGATAAATTCCATAACCAAATATCATCAGCTCTCAAGCAGATTGTTTTATTAAAAGGTGCAGATTTCCAACTTCATTTTGAGCTGCAGCCTACAGTGATTGGTTTAGCAGCTGAGTAATTTTTTTAAAGAGTCTATTTAATAATGCTTGGTTTGGCAGCTTCAGAGCGTTTGGGAGACAATAAATACTAGACGGCATCCCACCCTGCACGCAGGTACCAGAGAAACGCGACACGTGAATATTCTCCCTTGCACCGAGCTAAGGGTGTGTCGTGCTACAGCTTATCTACAAGCTCTTTCTGGGAAACACTGCTTCTGCATAAATCTGTGGTGAAAATCAGTAGCAGCATGCAAACATTCAGCCCTGACATGACATGGGCCATATAGTTTTATTTGCACTTCTGAAGATAAACGATGGGAGTCAACATAGTTAGGATATTTGCCCAAGGCCAAAGGGATTCATGTAAGAGTGGATATTAGAACTCAAGAGTCCCTTGCTTCTGTGCTCTGTAGCCTGTACTTACACCAAAATCTGACACCATTATAAGCAGATATAGAAGGGATGGTGCACATGCTGGTCTGCTTAGCTCCTCCCTGAGGCACACTTCAGTTGTCTTTTCTTGAAGTTGCTGCAACCAGCTACGCTGTGACCCTGTGAAGTGACCTGTGAAGTAGCAATGATTTTGCTGGTTTATCTCATGTTTTTGTCTAGCTGGGGCAGTAGAGTTGCTCTTTGTTTTAAGATATGGGTGAGATTAATCTCTTTTTCCAGGTGTTTTGTGCATGAGTCTTGAAGCCTGTTCAGCTAATCGTGGAAGGTTGTGGTATGGCTGTTTTTCTGGTGGGGCTATTTGAGGGGTCTCCATGCCAGTGCTCAGTTGCTGTCAGCAGAGGTGGTGTTGTAACAAGTCTTTAGTGCTGCTCGTGACTGAGAAATTTGACATGTCACTTTGGCTTGTGCCAGAGGACTGGACTAACACAGAGCAATAGAGAGATCAAAAAAGCACAAAGGCATTTTGACTGAGCCTTTTTGTCCCCTCCAGTTCCTTCCCATACCATGATTATGCATCCTCAGTTTAAACAATTGTTTCAAGCTGTGTGCCTATAAAGCTTGCCCACTTAGAAGGTTGCCTTTGGAGATGTTTTGGTACTCTGTAAGTGGACCCAAGAAATCTACAAACATAAAGTTTCTGCTTCAGTCCGTGCACAAGCACTGTCTTCATGTGAAAGTGCCTGTGTTGGCTCCTTTACGAAGTGTGATCATTTTTGTGAAGTGGCTAGCTGCATCCAAGCAACAGACTGGAGCTCAGAGACCCTTCCAGGTTATGTTTATACTTAATCCATTCAATTCCTACTTTAACCACCAAAACTTAGTTAAAGTGTGCCCTGCTTCCCCAGTCCTTCCAGTGACCTACCAGGGTGTAAAGCAGAGGTGCGGTGCCTCTGCATGCTCCTGGAGGCTGGGTTTGCAGTCCCACAGTTCCTTCCCCACTGGAGCAGGACTGGCTGGGAGTCCATTTGGCTTTGGTAGAACATAACTGAACACTCATCTCCATTCCTGGCAGCAGTCTTGAATCAGGACTGATTCCCTCTCAAAGTCTGTGGAAATCCCCATTATGGTTGATAGCCTGAGATCAAACCAGAATATCCTTTGGAAAATAAAAATGAATAGTGATCATTGTCTCTTCCCAGTGCTGGTGATTGGCAGCACAAGACAATGGGAAAACCTCCACAATATTTTCCCAAGAAAACTTATTTTTTCTGTATGCTAATCTTAGATCTGAATATGTGCCCTGATGCTGGTATTCACATGGCTACCCTCAGCGATCATCAGCCCATCTCTAATGTTTCTTTTGTTCAGAAAAGGTAAACTCTTCTCACTTTTCAGCAGCAGATGACACAAAGGGGACTTTATGGTATACATTACACTCACAAAGCAGTTTTCTCCATCTTGCAATCACTTAAAAAAAAAAAAAACTTTCTTCTTATCTCATCTTCCTTCCTTCATGAATGTCTGAGATAATCAATGAAGTTCCTGTGTAGAGAATAAATTGAGCTCGAATGGCTCCTCTTAAACTGTACAATCAAAGAAAGAGGAGGTTTTTGCTGATGATTTTGATATTCAGTTTAACTTTCTTCACCAGGCTGTCAGCTCAGTGAAAGTGAGGTCAATCTGACCACACTCTTCCTAAAGGATCCTTTTCTGAACCATCTACTTGAGTACACGTCTCCTGACAAATCAATGGGAGAATCGAGAGGTTTGTGCTTTGCCCAGAAGCCTGGGGGCTGATTGTCCTTCACCATGCATCTCATGGAGCCATTTCGGTGAGTGCAGCGTGGGCGTGAGACCTGAGAACAATAGTAACGTTTAGCATCTGCATCCTGGTGATGTAACTGCCTGACTGAAGATGCAGGACAACAGAGATGCAGATCTCTGTGCTACAGCTCAAAGTGATTCAGATCACGGTGATCGTGGGGGTATATGGGCACTCTCATATGCTCTTACACACACACACACACACACACACATAAAGAACCAGTTTCTGTGAAAGGGTGGTAAATGAGTGCCAATTTTAACCTGGGAGTGGTGGATTCAGAAATCTGAGGTTTTTACAGGACGGGTGTTGGGAGGCAAAACACTAAGCAAAATATGGGAACTTACAAAGCCCAGGAAACCTGCCCTTCCCTCTTTCAGTTGTTTTCAACTTCACGTTGCTCGTCCAGGAGCATTTGCTGCAGTTTCTGGGGTAGGGGCTGCCGCGCTCCTGTGAAGTTATAGCATGGTGGTGCTGCTGCACAAGAGCAACACAAGTAAGTGTAACAAATGTGACTAAAAACCCACTAAACGTTCTTTTGCTTGATTATCCAGATCAAGCCACGTTTCTCAGGAGCAAAAAATAATTGAAAAAACCAGCTCTGTTACTGGGTTTACTGCCTTCAAACATTAACCAGCACAGGACTTCCCTGCTCAGGATGAGAACTGAGCTGTAGAGCGGGAACACACTCAAGTCGGACCTCTAGTGCTGGAAAACTGGTTAACTTGAGGGAATCCCTTAAAATTCACACCCAGTGTTGCTGAATCTGAGCCTTTAACTTGGGCCTGAGAGGCTTCATTGGTGAATCAGATTGCACTGTTCATGGACAAACCCTCGTCCCACACCCTCCTCCTTTCCTCACACAAGTTCTCTTCTGAGCTTGTCTGCATCCTGACGTGAAATGAAGTGGTATGTATGAGAATAAGGATATTACATCCTGGGTAATATCCATTATGTTGCTCTCTATTAGCTTTCAATTCTTGGGAGTACATTACTGCATTATTTCTTTTGTGCCAGCACTATTCCATCAAGGCCAGCACTGGCTTACTCAGTTGTATCAATGATTTCTTCTAAGGCAGCCTAGACAATATGTTGTAATATATATTATATTATGTGATTTTTAAATCAGCCTTGCAAAAGCATTCTAAAGATTTTGCAGCTCTTCAGACAAACCTAATTGTCCATCATTTCTAACAATGATTGCTCATTAGCAGAAAACAAATAAAGAGGTGAATTTTATGCACATAAAAAGGATGAGTCGAGTGAACACAAATCTTTAGGAAGCTTAGGAATGAGAGTTTTGCTTTGACCCATATTGTAGAGAGCTTTTCATCTGTCTTGTAAAATAAGAAACAAGATACATTAAATGTTTGGAATTGTATATGTTACAATGCAAAAGTGTCAAAAAGTTAAATGTAAATTGAAACACATTTTCACTTACTCTGAATTACAATTGTAGTCAGGTAATTTTTTCAGTTGAATAAGTTAATTAAAGTTTATTCCTTTAATTTTAAGAGCATTTAAGCATTAAGCTGTGTTTTTGTCTCGTGAATGCCATTTTAGACAGCTAAGATCACATTTCTATTATAGAAATGTTACAATATTGTAGAATAATGTTGATATTTGGGAACATTTTAGAGTTGCTGTTTCTTTTTAAAAGAGGTTTTTTGCCATGCTTACGTTCCTTCCAGGAAAAGTTGTCATTGCTGCAGTGCTTTTAACATTCCTTTGTATCCTGTGTTAAGTGAGTGATGCTGCAGTTGTTTTTCTTGGCAATGTATATTGTACAGTCAAACTTTCTATGAATGGTGAGTGATATTCATTAACTTAAAAAGTGTTATGCCAAATACAGGGAACGGGCTCATCCAGACTGTCCATGTAGCTGATCTCTCACTTTCAAGCAGAGAGGGCACAACTCAGCACAACTTGGAGAGAAGTGTAGCACTCAGCTCTGCTTGCACTCCTCACAGCTGCCTGGGGGTTGCTCTAGTTTGTGTTAGAGAACCTGAAGCATATACTGTGGTAGCTAGGCAAAGCTGTAGCACATTATACCTTCCTGCTAAGCAAAGTGCTGCCAGCAGCCCATAGGGCAGGAGGACTCTGCTCAGGAGAGGCTGCCTGCACTCAGTTGCTCGATGCCTGCTCCATAGGCAATGCAGGGGACAGGCATAGGTGAGGTGGGATTTCTGGGTCTGTATTAAACAATGCTGAACTGAGGAGGTGCAGGACTCAGACGTGATTCCCCATTGCTGCCCAAACTCCACTCCTCAAGCCTGAGCAGGTGGAGTTTAAGAAGTTCCATGCAGTCAGAGTCCTGACTTCTTGCTGTGACCACTCGGCTGGAGCAGGTTTTGTTGTTTGTATCGGGGGCACCTTCCTACTCAAAGGCAATGCCCACCTGCTTTTTATCCTGTTTTTGGCTATGAAGAGTATTTCTTTTCCTAGTAGCTGCTACAGGGCTGTATTTTGGGGTTTTGCTGAGGAGAATGTTGATCACGCAGGGACGTTTTGGTTATTGCTGAGCTGTGCTTTCTCAGCATCGAGGCCATTTCTGCTTCCCCCCCTGCCCTGCCAGGGAGTGAGCTGGGGGTGGGCAGTGATGGGAGAGGACAGTGTATGCACCAGAAACTAGGAGGAATCATGGCCAGGACAGCTGACCTGAACTAACCAAAGGGATATTCAATACTATAGGGAGTCATGCCCAGTATATAAACTGAAGGTGTTGGCTGAGATGGGCAGATGCCTGCTTGGACATCAGTCAGTGGGTGGTGAGCAATTGCCTTGGGCATAATGATGGGCATAGGCTTCCTCTTGGATTTTGTTTCTCTTAATTACTGTTGTTATACTTTATTCTTCTTGTAGTTATTATATCTTATTTTTATTTGGTTACTATACCTGATCTTATCTTAAGCCACAAGTTTTGATTTTCAGTTCCACTCCCCACCCCATGGAAGGAGTGGGGAGGGGGACAGAGTGAGTGGCTATGTGGGGCTTTGTTGCCAGCTGGGCTGGAACCACAACATTTTCTCACACTACATGTGCACCATTTTTCATTATGTACTGGCCAAAGTTATGCCTCTTGTTTATTTGAGAGATGAAGCTTAAGAATAGAAGTGCATGCAAGACAATAGAGAAAAGAGGGCTGGAAGGAGGGAGGACTGATGCTGGTAGGGATAGGTGAAGAGCAGGAAGGATGCTGGATGTTTATCAGAAAGACCAAGCTGAAAGGCATGTAAATCCTGTTAACAGCTTGAAAACAGGTAGCCACATTAAAGGAAGTGGAAATAAAGTCAATTAGCGGCAAGAGGCATTAGGTGGAGGTGTCAGCTGGTGAACGGTGACTAATTTGATATAGTCTAATCACATAGTTTGGCTATTTGATTACCAAATTGAGATCCAAACACTGTTCTTCCCAGGGCAATCAAGAAAAGAGTATCTGGAATCATCATGAGATCTGATCCATTCCTTAATTGAAATTAGTTCTAAATAGCTGTAACATGTGTGACATACAACTCAAGAAGCAACTAGTTGCTGAGATGTGACGTGAAACATGACTGTTTAGGGAAGCTGAGGGTACGTGAACAAGGAGGGAAGATTGGGCTAACCTGTGAATGTGCACATGGAGGTTCACACGTGCGTGCACCAGTAGGAAGCCTGCAGAGACACTTCCCTGTTTGCTGTGACCTTAGACTCCCACTCACTCTCCATTGATCGTTGCTGCTGCTAGGATGAAGTGGGTCAAGAATGCCAGGAATCAGCTTACTTCTCAGTGACTAGCCAGTGGAGACGAGCTAATACACATCCATAGCTTGTGTGTACCTTGTAGACCTTCATAAAAGCCCAGGCAGCCTCTCTAGAGCTGTTTACTACCTGACATTAACAGGAATGGATGGTTAGGGGAAAAGTAGAGGAAACAGGAGACATATAAAGTGATTTTTTTTTCCCTGACAATCAATGGTTTAGCAATTTCCTGAATCAGAGGTTATAACCAGACTTAAGAGGCTATCCTCCACAAGTTTGTCTAATCTTTTCAAATCTATTGTGGTTTTTTTGCCTCTTACAAACATCTTACAACAGAAAATTTGCAGTTATATGCCCTGTAGAAAAAATGGCTTCCTCTGTTGCAAATGTGCCTCTTGCTCGTTTCATCATGTGCCCTTTGCTTTTGATACCATGGGAAGATGAGTAATCAACACCTGTGTGCTTCCACTGGGCCGTTTGTGACCTTACACATCTCTCTCAAGTCCTCTTCAGTTCTCTTTCCTACTCACTAAAGCATGTGGATTTCTCACCTGCCGTTTGTCTTCGTCTGTGCTGCCCTTCCCTCTACCTTTTATAGCTCTTTTTCACATTTGATGCCAGGCGTGTTGTTCAAGGTTTTCCTCACTCTACCTTATGTGCCCATCCAGTCGTTGTTGGTGTATATGCTGCAGAAAGAGTGTCCAGTGGAAGATTTTGCCACTGCAGCCCTGACAGTATCTTGCCCATTCTGTAGCTTACTCTCAGGCTGGACACAGCAAGAGCTCTGCCCATACCATAGGCAGTATTTCTAGTGTTTGTAATCTATTAAGTGGAATTGGAGAGTGCAGTGTGCTCTCCTTTAAAGGACCTACTTGATGTTACACTGTGTCTGTCATCACAGAGGTCACGATTCAGTATGAAGTTACCCACCTTTGTGCAGAGAAAGGGCCTCAGTGAGGTGCTTTGACTCAGGCGTGTGCTTAGCTATGCTGAGTGGTTTGAAACCACTGATGTGAAAGGCATGCGTGGAACCAGAGACATGCTAAAGTTTTCATTCCTGCTTGCTAGCACCTATCATATGCGTGGACAGTACTGAACAGAAAACCACCTCCCAAGTGCCTCCATGTCTAAGGAAGTTCCTCCAGTTTTCACTAGAGCTGAAATGTAATTGAAGTTCTTTTCCTTTGCAGGTAGGGATGAATATCATCCAGGAACAAAAGAACAAGTGAAAAAAGTATCCTAAGCATTTTTTTTTGCAACGAATTTCTTTTTCTAGGTTTGTCTGAGGATCATCAGGATTGGACCTTATCACCAGCAACGTCTAGCAGGCTGCAGTGGCTCTGCCTTTAATACACTTCCACCTCTGTGTGTTATACAGCCGTAATACTGAGCGCACGAGGCAGACAGCTGCCCTGAGGCGTTCTCCGTACAAACTTTCATATCACAACGGGACTGAACGTTCCATTATAACACCATGTCTCCTCTTCTTCGCGGTAAGAATGTCTCTGAAAACCAGGCAGTGTCACGGAAACGCTATAATAGACACATCCAGGATATACGGGTGAGTCAGTCGCCCCCAGTGATATATTTAAGCTGCTCCTTCTGCTGCACATAGAGCAGGTTAAATATAATTAACATCGGTCAAAGGGTCCTTTTACTTTACATACTGTATGAACGTCTGTCCTCATCTCTCAGGAAGTGTATTTCTTAATATCTGCTGGTAAAAGCCACTCTCGGTAATTTCCATCGCAGCACTCAGTTTTGCTCTCTGAGAAGCATGAGTATTTTCTCTCTCCCTAAATCCCATAATTGTTTTATTGCTACATTAAAAAATGTAAATAATCATTCCCTTCCTCATAATAAATTAGATGCAACCTGTCTAGCTCTGCAAATGAACATTTCAATACCTTCAGACGCACAATGACATCGTATCAATATTTAAAATCGTTTTATACATGTATTCCAGGTTGTCCAACTTCATTAAGGGCATTCATCAGCCCTCGGGCTACAGTGTATTCCCGTTGGAGTTGTAGGCCTCGGGCCCTACCAAACAGAAATTTAAACTAACTTGCCTTTTTAATTCGCATTATTCTCAAATATTCTCTTTTTTAACCCCCTGCCATGACTAAGGCATTTAGACCTGGCTGTGATTTTTGTGCATCTCAACATTTAACAGACAAAATCCCCATTTCTGATGTCAGAACTTGAGTACATGAAAATAATAGCCTTTCCCTTTTAATTTCCCTCCCTCGCCCCAGTCCTCCCCGTTTCCTCGGTGCAGTAATACCCGTGCTGCTTTTAATGCTGTATGTTCAGTTAATAGCTCGAGCTACAGGTTGATAGCGATACAGGGTTGTTGGGCATATGTGTTTAAAAATTTACAAACATTTCAAACATATTAAGTTTTATTCTTTTTCTCTCTCTTTCGCTTTCCAAAATAATAAAGAAGCCTCTCTTGATCTATTTTTTATACAGCTGAGGATGCGCAGCATGAATACGTGTCCCTGCTAGTGGCATCAAATGCTCTTCTGTTAGTATAAAACTTTTTCTCCCCTGCAAATAAACCAAACAGACTTCCCATTGTTCTGGTCTATGGGATGACTGCAGATTTGCTCCCCAAGATGTTTAATGACCTTCAAAATTCCCAGGTAAAACTCACACACACTACACAGCATACAGAAAACTATGATATTGAAAAAGTGCCTTTGCTAGTAACCACATTTAATGGAAGCTTCTCGTTTAACCTCTCAGATTTGTGTGAAAAGGGTTTAAATATCCATCATTTGTTACAAGAATAAAGGGAGGAGCATGTGGAGGTAGCCAATGTGACGTGCATTTGGGGATGGAACACACCTGGACAAGATATTGGTGACTGGAAACATAAAAGTTGGTGTAATATATGTCAGTGATGTTAGCAATTCTGTCCAAAATGATATGACCATGTCATAAATGGCCCAGAGACCTCACAAGTGTACCCTGAAGGATTATCACCCATTCACCTCCAACAAGATGAAAGAAGGAGGAATTAAGAGAAGAGGAAAAAATCCAGTAACTGCAGGGACAGCTTTTGGAACTTTTCTTCCCTTAAGCAGCATTTTTTATACATCTGTAGTACTCTCAATTTAATTCTGTTCTCTGCATCTCTCTTCCCTCCCCACCTTGTTTCTGTGTTCCTGCAGCCACGTTTTTCCGTCAGTCATTCCAACCCTCTCCCTTTTTTTCTACTTTGTTCTCCTGGCTTCCTCAGCCCCCTGGCTTGAAGACCCCTTTTAGCTGTGACACACAATGCAGTCTGTCAAAGCAGGGGAAGCTCAGCCTGCCTCCGTTAGCTGGGTTTCCTTTGGCAGTGGTACAACTAATCGTTGTCTACATTTTATCTAGCAGGTCGTGTATCTTCTGTTGAGGTCCTGAATACCATTCCCACCAAGCAAAGCTCCAAGGCTCGGTTTCTCAAAGACACAGAAATCCACAGAAAAGATTCAGCCTCCTAAGGCCAAAGTTTGCTGTCTGAGAACACTATTCAGCTCAAGGCAAGTGGAAGCTAGCTGAGTTCCCTAAAACTATACCTTACCACAGCTAAAAAGCAGCTTGAAATACTTCCAGTGCAGTCCAGAAAGACTCACTGTGTGGCTTTGTTTTGTGGGTTTGTTGGTATTTTTTTAAGCCCTTAATTGTTATCAGATTCTCCTTTAAAAGTACCCAGGAAAATGTTCAGCTCTCCAGCTGTGAAGTGCTCCGAGTCGTTTGGTCTCCTGTCCCAGTGGGGATTATCCTTATTGTGATAGAGTCTGCTGTGCCAGACGTGGCCAGATATCTTCACTTAAGACCTCATCTTAAAGGCAATCCTACTGCTGATGACTGCCACCCAGTCAGTGAAGGCAGGCTGGAGTCTGCTTGTTTTCTCTCCACAGTCACCTTTCAACCTGATTATGGAAGAGTTGAAGCTGTTGGAAGAGTCTGTGTCCTTTGAAACTTCTGACAGGTATGCTGCAATAAATGAATGGGCTTTGTTCCTGGAGATCATGTTGTGGTGTGGCCCCTGCTCCTCAGACTCCAGGAGCCAAAAGCTATCCTCTCAACGTACTGCAAGGGCAAGCTAATCTGAATCGTTCCATTGCCAGCCAGGCCCTGTCCACAGATGTGAAAAAAAGAGGTGGAAAAGAGGTGGTTTTTAAGACAGGGAATGTCCCTGACTATTTAAGCAGATGACTGAGAAGGGTGATGGTGGTGGAGGTGGTGAAAGGGCAGTCAAGATTGGATGTCTAGACATTATTGCTGTAATTATACAAAGAAGAATAATAACAACAGGAGAAGTGGAAGGGAATGGGACACGTGAAATAATCACAGTAAGGAACAGGATGCAAGAGGAGGACTTTGAAAACAGAGCTGGGAAGGGAAAGAATCACCGTCACAGGGGATGGAGAAAAAAGGCAGTGGATAAAGAGGAAGAGATGTGGGGAAAGGCAAGCAGACAGGCAAAGAATAGAGAGGAGGAGATGCAGAAATGCAAAATAATGAAAGGAAGTAAAATATTAGAAAGATTTGAGAGATACCTAAACTGCAAAAAGTCTGAAACTGAAGCAAAGTGAGAATAAAGAGAATGGGAAATAAAAGATTATTTTTTTTAAAAAAAGGCTCAGTAAAGAAAGTAAAGTAGAAAATACATTTAAACTAAAAAATAGGGGAAAAAAGAGAAAAAGATTCTGTGAGAATATTAGTGGGAAACTCAGGGCAGTTTTCCACTACTTTACAAAATAGAAAACTGCCCATAAAACCAACTATAGGAAAACTTTTCCTTACTGTTCTCTACTTATTGCCTCTTTCTCATCAGGGAAGCTACACTGATGGAACTATGCCCAGACCTTAGAAGAGGACGGTGCTACTTTTGATACAAGTTTAGATAAAAAGGCCTGTATTTATGTTTGCAGACAGATTCTATGATTTTCCTCCGTGGCTCTGGCAATCTCATCACTGAGACCTGCGTAGTGCAAATGAGAGGAATTTGGTGGACTGATGGAGTAATGTTTTCCTCTGTGTCTTGAGCTCCATGTCCACTCCCTGTCAGGACAAGCACATCCCACACATGTGATACCTCTACATGTTGTTGCCAAGTCTCTCCCTCCGTGAGGACGTGGGCATCACCGGGGTAGTGTTTTAGGTCAGGCCTGAGACACATTGTGAGAGGAAGATGCCGGGGGGGAGCTTGCAGAGTACCAGGCTGTGCTGTTCTTGGCTACAGATGATGCTTTTTGCTCTCTTATTTTCATGAACACATCCTTCATTCATAAATTTTTAAAGGAGAAAGAATCATTGTTTAATGAACTTTTGTGAAGAGAATGGTGCAAGGGAGAAAAGGAAAGAAAACCCTGTGAGCTTCTTACTCTCTGGGCTTATGTCCTGCATAACTCCAATCAGTATGTTGTTTAGACAGCCTTCCTATTTAGCCGACATTAAATTTGTATGCTCCCACACGGTTGAGTTGCTACTTTTTTTTTATCCATGCAGCTGGGATTCTCTGAGGGAACATGATGGGTCAGGGGGAGGAGGGGAGGCTGTCTCCAAAATGTGGTGGATGATGTGCCTTTCCATCTCTGTGCTGGTTGTGCTCGGGCAGGTACAAGCTGATGGGAATCGGCGGTGGCAGCCATGTGAATGAGGTCAGAGTCAGTTCCTCCGTGGCTATTTTATGCTTCCAAGTGCTCTGAAAATGTGGGTCTGCATGTTAAAACTGCCCTGTGAGGCAGCTCTGACATGTGGGGCTGCCTGGCACAAACACAGCACATAATAACACAAAGTGTTTGGCAGCGTTACAGGGCTAATCTTTACGTAACTGTTCCCGAACAACTTCTCTAGCACACTGAGCACAAATAAGCTTTCCATCAGCCCTCGGCTGCATGCAGATTGTCTCGTGTCACCTGCTTCTCTGCTGAGCAAATACTGGCTATGGTGGTGGCAAGGAAAACCTTCTTTTGCATTCTTAACTGACTGTCCCTAAACTGCTTCCTTGTTTTCCAAAGCTATTCATGAACCATAGGTGTGTCTGTCAAGAGCATCTTGTTGTATAGATTTTCTTCCTCTTAAATACAGATGTACGCAGGAAATTGTGTCGTGGATTGTTTTTTAGGAGAGCAGTGGGAAAATAAGGTCACATTTTTCAATGGTTGCTCCCCTGTTACCTAAAGTCATAGGAGGAGGGATGCCTTTTATAGTTAAGACACTAGTGTGGGACTTTGGGGACCTGAGATTGGAATAATAACGTATCATTCCTTCCACCCTTTGCCCCTCTTGTCAAGATTGCAATGTAAGCTCTTTACGATTATCTCCTACGGTTTTGTTGCCTGTTCAGTGGGGCCTGGTCTCCATCAAGGCTTTTGTGCTGCAGGCAGCAACAGCAGGGCACATACCGACAGTAACAAAGTCAGGGGAAGAATAAAAGGACCAGACCTTTCCAAGCGCCTTTGGTCAGTGCTGGTAATCGGTCCTCTGCTCCTGCACAAAGGCAATCAGATGCAAACCTTTCCTTTGTCAGACAGAAGGTGAGTGTTTCTGGTTGTGTCCTCCAAGCTCAGGTACCACCATGCTCCCAGCGCCAGCCAGTGCCGGCTGCCCACTCACAACGTTCGTTGCTTTGGGTGCTCTTTTCACTCAGCCTCGCGCAGCCACAACACATGTGCTGCTGCACAGCAAAGCCATGTGGCAAATATAGAGAAGTATGTACATTTCTAAATGCTGGAAGAGAGCCCTAACGCTGTTGGCAACAAAGCTGACTCTCCTCCTTTCCTCGGAGCAGGGCCCGCAGCATTCCCTGGCCCCACAGACATAAACCCCTCTTGGATGTGTCTGCCAACCTGCACGTTCATCCTCAGCAGCCACGCCGGGAGCAGCAACGCCTCTGCCTCGCTGTTCGGGGCGGCTGAGCTCCCGGCTCCAGGCTCCTCTCACTGCCTCTGACGTAGCGTAGGTCAAACTGGGGACCCTCTCCTGGTTGTCAGTTTAATCTTAGCTCGTGGGGGAATGTTGCATACCAGGAGGGAGGCAAAGCAAAGGGAGACTGCCAGACCCAAATGTTCCATAGTTGTGAAGATGGTTTATAAATACAGAGTTTTAAAAATAATTTGGTTTGCGTGGGGAGGGGTGAGAAGAGAAAGATCTCTCTACTTGCCTGCTGGGATTTGGAGTCTACAGTTTCCTCTAGGGACTCTTTTCCAAGTTTTTTTTCATCAACTATAGGGGCCAGAAAACACATTCCCATGTTAAATGAAAGCTGAAATTCCCCCTAGTCCTACACAACGAAGATCTGGGGCTTTATCCCTGAATAAATCGCAACAGGATCTTTAGAATCAATGTGTGCAAGATGGCTCTCACAAAAGGAAATAAAACCCATACAAAAATAGTTGTGAAGCGGTGCTGGGTAAGTGCAACTGTTAAGGGAACAGGCACTCAGATACAACCAGGAAGGAGGAAAGACCTTTTCTGTGATGTGAGGGAAGTTCATGTAGCCAAAGGTAAGGAGACAGGGTCACTGTGGTCTTATTTCCATGGCCATCCTATCACTCCAGCAGTTTATTGATTAGTGGATCTCTGAAAAGCAGGTCAGAGATGTCCCTACAGCTCTCTTTAATCCCTTGAAGGTATGGACTTTTTCTTCTCTTGTCTGTTTTTCTCTGCATCTCCCTTTTGCTCTCCATGGCTTTCAGGGCAGGAAGGGGTTAGTGTTATTATTTTAATTATTCTCCTGCTTTTGTTTTACATAGAGTTCAATTTTTAAATCATTCATGAGTTTGCCTACAATGAGAGAATGCTTTTTTGATTTGCTTCCAAAAAGAAGTGTGTGTGTGTGAAAAAAAATAGAAACTGAAGTGCTCCAGTAATTTTAAATTGTTCTGCAGAATACATGCCCAGAACTTCCTTCTCATTTTTTTTTCAGACCACTTCATTTTGGAACTGAATTGGGTGCTCTGGGCACAGGCACGGCAGACCAATTTAGATTTCCTAGATTGCTTCAATAATCTGAAGAGTACTCCAGTAATTTTTAACTATTCTCCACCACATGCCTGCAAAACCATTCATTTTTTAACTGATGTGACTAAGGATAAACTCTGCTGTTCATTTGAAACTGTTCCATTCTGTGTATCCATAGACCTCAGATTCCAACACAGAAACGTGATGCAACGTTTTGCTGTGAGAGTGTGTTAACACACTTCATGCCACAACATTATTGGTCACCATTTTTTGTGCAGTGCTCTCTGTTGTCAGAGGCAGGAGTGCATCACCACCGTCGGTTTGCTGCAGGAGACGTGGCCATAATTAGCCAAGCCAATGTTTAAAGTTTGGATTTTTTTTCCCCCACAGTATTTCTCCTGTGTTCAGCACAGAGATTTAATTTCTTTATGGCTTTTTAATCCACATCAGAACACTTTTGCAGTTAGTTAAACCACCCAGCACCTTTATGGCACACAGGTTTCGGTTTTGGTAGGGGGTGAAGCGCATCGCTGAAGATCTCTCAGAGCATCAGTGGCAGAGGCAGGAAACAGCAGAACACAAGCACTTTGAATCCATCTCCTCCTTCCTCCTGCACACACCGCACTCGTGTCACACAGGGTACAGCACTTCCTGCTACTTCTAATGCTGCATCTAGACTGCCACTTGCTGCAGTTCTTCAGGGAGCACTTGCGTTTCAGACACCGCCCAGGAGGGAAAGCTCCTGAGCTGTCCTCTGACGGTTTCATGGCCTAATTTCCTCCCCTGCTTTTACCTTGCATATAAAATGAAGTTATTCTTAATTCATATTTCTATAAAAGATTGCATTTCTAAGAAATATGAGCGTCTTGTTCCAAAGAGGCTCTGTGCTGCCTTAACTAATTAAAGCTTAACAGCAGGGCAGTGTCGTGCTGTATCTTGCAGTCCACTTGATGTCTTATTCAATCATCATCTAGCATTAAAATTATTGGAAGGTGGCACAGTTTGTATTGACCTGTGCCTGGCGTAACTTTGTGCTAAATGAGTGCCCATCTTTCACAAGAAGTGTTAGGAGGGCACAGAGCACGACCATGCTCTGGCTCATGACCTCTGTGGCAGTCCTGAGCTGCTGCTGGGGAGGCAGCTGCCTTGAGGCTGGTTTTGTAGTCTCCCTTCTAGAGGGAAAGGCCTCGGTGGTTCTTTAGCAGATCTGTTGCTAAGACACTAGAGTTAGGATCACAGCTTTTTTTGTTTATTTTTTACTCTTGTCAGTTTGTTCTTTAATGGAGGTGCAGAGGGTTCCATATCTCTAGCTCTAAAGGCCAAGTACTTGTGGCATGAAATAGGGATGTTTGGGCATTGCTGTGGTATGACCCTAAGGACAAACCAGAACTGAGACTCAGGCTTCAGATAATGCCAGTTTGAGCCTTTTTTTTTTTTTTTCTGCAGTTCTCAACTGTTACTGAGAAGTTTAATGAGAGAAGCACTTTATTAGAATCTGAGTAATGGATGAACAGAGAAAACTATTTTAAAGGTAAAAATGCTGTTACCACCACTTAATAACTAAGCAGTCTGCATAGGAAACAGTGTTTTCAGGAGTCTTGCAGGCATAGGGTTAGTTCTTCTGTACTAGGTAATTTATTTTCTTGCCTCATATGTTTTCTTTCCCAATGTAGTGTTTCAAGGAACAGGAGAGTGCGGCAAGAGAGATGGAGAATCCAGAACTTGAACTTGTGTGGCATTAGGATTTCAGCCAGTGATGGCTGTTTCCTCTGCATGGCTGCCTCTGCCTGGTTGGGAAGGCTGCTGTTTGCCAGGTACGACTTTTTGGATGAACTGTTAACTTGGTCACTTAGAAAAGCTGAAGATCTTACAAGTGAAGGAGTGGTATCTTAACTTCTGACTGGGTGATTACCTTTTCCTTGCTTGCATTCCCTGAAATTTCAATCAAATACTTTTTTTTTCACTTAGAGTTATCTTTTTTCTGTGTCAAATGCTTGCTCTGTATCACTTCTGATGGAGCTGGTTTTCAGGAGTAGCTGAGGAACTTTTGTTGTCTATACAAAGCTTGTGCTCTTTTGGGAAGAAATTCTCTGATATGTATGTTAAGGCTCTGTTGCTGCTGGTTTGCTATAATGTTGTACAAGGAATGAGAGAGAGGCAGATGAATGGTTTCATACAACTCAATTAATTTTGAAGCAACCAAGAGCACTTTTTCTACTTCCTCAAATAATGCTTCTAAAGTTAGATTCTGGGTAATAATTTCTCAGTAAATTCATCACATAAATATTAAGATAACGTTATTTTAAAATGATATTTATTGTCCTTCTACTGTGAAGCTCAAAGGCACAGTTTCAGAAAACACAGCACAATATTGTTCCCTTATGCTTAGCTTTGTAGAACTAAATTTTCTTCTAATTTGCCTTTCTTTTTTAAACTAATGTATCTCCATGGACACGGGTGAAATACTGTGTTTAACTCCAGAGCAAATGCAGCATTGCTATAGGCCAGAGTTTTCTTCAGAAAGTTATATGTGAAGGCAGCATTTGCTAATATAGTGATGTATTATCTTTTATTCTTGCACCTGTCCAGTTAGCCATAGATCCATCCAAGCATGAGATATAGTGTAGGAGGATTCCATTCTGCAAGATTAAGTCTTCAGTTAAATCAACCTCAAGCAGCTTAGGGTGTGCCTGGCAAGATATCCCATTGAGAATAAGTTAAAGACAAAATGAGGGAGGAGGGGATAAGCATGTCTTCATAAGGCTGTGTTGTGGTTTAACACCAGGCAGCAACTAACCACCATGCAGCTGCTTGTTCACTCTCTCCACCTCATCTTCCCCAGAAGGATGGGTAGAATTGGGGGAAACAAAGTCAAAGTAATGAGTTATGAACAACTTACTGATGAAAATGAAATATAATAAGAACAACAATAATACTAATAGATCCTATAATAATAATCATATGAAAAGGAGTATTAAAAAGAAGATAATTTAATTAAAAAACAAAACCAAAACAAATAAAAACCCCCAACAAGTGAAGCACAACACAGTAGCTCACCACCCACTGACTGATGCCTGAGCAGGATCAAACCCTCTCCACCAACTCCCCTCAGTTTATAGACTGGGCAGGACCTTCCATGGTACAGAGCAGCCCTTTGGTCAGGGGTCAGGTAGCAACTTCAATACAGAGAAACAGAGGATACAGCTACTGAGGACGTATTCTAAACCTGACTGGGCAGGATCCTGAGCAACCTGCTTGACTGCTTTGACCATGGGATTGGACTAGATGATCTCTGTAAGCCCTTGTCAGCCTTACCCATCTTGACATTTAGTGGCTGTCAGTGGTCAGAGTAACATTAATAGAAACACGGAAACTCTTTCCTTGCTTTCGTTTTTATAGGCTCTGTAACAGTTCGTGGGGAGGTTTCTCAAGCAGCAAGCTCAGCCACATCCAGAAGTGCTAGGAGATGTGAGGTGGACCGTATCTGAGTGGCTCTAGACAGAAATGGTCCCATAAAGAGGAGGGGACTCATGAGGTGGAAGGGAGATAGAGCAGCCATAGAACAAGTGCCAAAGAGATGGGGAGCAGGAAGAGAGAGACACAAGGTGGAACTAAAAGCCAGGTTTGGGGGAAGGGAGCTGGATCAGGGAGGTGTTACACATTCCAAATTTTCTCAAGCAAAGCTTGAGTACAGAAAATTTGGAAATCATTGGTCCATGATACCCAGAGTTTGTTGGCTGATCTGTACCAGAGGGAAAGATATATATTGGCAAAAAAAGTCTTTTTTTCTTCAACTACCTTTTTGAGTGATACCAGCCATGCCAGCAAAGGGATTCTTGCATCTATACAGAGGGTGTTGCTGGCGTATCTATATCAATTAAGGGTGTGATTTTTTTCATGCTTGTGACTGAAACAGCTTTGTCAACAACACTTTATAATTTAGACCTGGCTTGAGAGCTGTCCTGGCTCTCAGGCAATTGCAGAATGTTGGGGATTTGAGAGTGAACTCCTTTATTGTTGGCAAAGAAATAAAAGGACACAAATGCAGCACAGCAATTCTGAATAGATTTTTTTTTGTTGTTATTCACAGCACACACAGAATTTCTTTTTTGTTGAGAAAGGTGGTGACTGAAGAAGCAAAAATAGCACCCTCATAGCAGCTGTGCAGCTTCATGGCAGGGCATCCACTGAAATTTAGGCTTTCTTCAGAACCAAAAGCCAAAAGGTTCCTGTTATGACCATATCCTAGCTTAGAAAGGGCTTGCAATACAGCTAGACTGTCAGACACTTCCATTGAAGGCCAAGTTTATTCTGGCAGAAAAGGCTGATAAACTGATACAACTTCCTGAACAAGATAAGTATAGGGCAAAAGTACTATTTTGTAGATAAAATAGCATATACATCAGGGGAGTTGCTGTCATAGCAGCGCTGCTTAGGAGAGGAAAGTGTGGTTTGCTTGCTCTTTGTCTTTTTTTTTTCCCCCCTTTTTCTTCTTCACAGTCTTAATCAACATAGCAATGCCAGCAAAACACAACTGCCAGGCTGGTGTAATTCTCTGTGTAATTTATTCCAACCTGGAAAACCCCCCAGCTGTTTTGTGCAAGTCTTGTCTTTTATTCTTAGCAGATATCCCTGTGTTTGTTCGGAACAATAGCACTAATGTGGCCAAAGCAAGGCTGCAAGTACAGTGACATAACACAGGTTTAATGGGGTGGTTTCCCCAAAGGGCAATCCTAAAATCCTGCTGATACTGAGAGGAAACAACCTGCCTTTCTCCCTCCTTCCTTCTCATGATAGCTCTGCAGCTTGTTTGATGCCCCAGTAAGCTACTTCAGCTCGCCATACAAGGCAGAAAATTAACACAGCAAATAACAATGCACCATTTTCTGCCACTTTAGTGAACTGAATTGGTTAGTGTAGAGATCAGATGAACATCAGAGTCTCTGCAAAGCCAGAAGCAGCAGAGTACATCTGAGAGCAAGGGATATGAGTGGAAACATTTCTCTTTTTTGTCAGCATTAGATTGCTCTAACTGTGTTGCAAAACTTCCTATTGCTGGCTTCAACCCAGGTCACAAAACGGTAAGCTGATGCCAGAGTGTCCATCCACTCTGAAATGTCCATTTTCTTTCAGCTGATTCTGAACATCACAGCTCTTAGGCTTGTCTGCACTTGCAAGTATTTGTCAGTGTGGCTTGACTAGCACTGTCCCTTCTCTCTGAAGAGATGCTGTTTATGAAAGTCACTTGCTGAGGCAGCTCAAACCCAGTTCCAGGAAAAGGGCTTCCTTTTGCTATCAGCATTAGCAAGGCTGCCTTAGGCTTCTTGTTACCATTTTGATCAGAAAAGGTCAGTTTTTTGGGGCTTTGTAATCAACAGAAATGATTGTCATACTAACCAAACAGTGAAATGGAAACCAAGTTAAGATCAATGTACTTAGTTCTTCTGCTGGCTGAGAAAACAAATCTTTCCTTGATGACACAGAAAAGGATCTGTGCTCAGCATCTAGCAGTGGCCCACACCAGAGTGTCTGTAAGAGCAGCAGTTGCAGAAAGTGAAGTTTCTTTTCCATGCAAGGTATTTTCTCTCTGTAAACCTATTAGCTTTGTTTTCTCCTGTAAACTGATAGGCTGTCAACCTTCAGATCAGGGAACACTTAGGGATTTCTTTAATTGCATGCACTACTGCGCTGCTGCCTCGTGTGTTCTGTGTGCAAACTGAGCACTCCTTACATTTTAATTGGAGAAAGAAATGCGTTTGGCTAGAAGTGCAAATGGGGGTAAGAAAAACTGGAGACAGTGAGCGTTGGAAGGTCGCTTTTTTCATGAGTCACAGAAAGCTTTTTAGGTGGAAATGTTCAGACAGCTGCCCCATGACAGGGTAATATTTGTGAATGCTGAAAGTTGCACAGATGTTAATGCAAATCACTGCACCTCTGCACGTTTCTCCCTACCACTACACACTCCGTTGCTTATTATTAGTTGCTATGTAATATTCATGCATCTAAAGACATCCAGCATGGGAGGGTTTGATCCAATTCTCTGCAGCAGAAGTGGCTAAATGTAGTGGATACTGTGCCTGTCATGGAGCAAAGTTTGGAGCATTTCTTACCCTTTACCTGATGGGCTCTTTTAGCACTATTTTGTGTGTCAGAAATGCTGTGTGCTTAGCACCAAAATAGGAGCAACTAGTGAAAAGCTAAAGCAAACAACATGCAAGCTGAAATAGCTGGGTGAACCGTTCAACAAATACCTGTGATAAATAAAAGCAAAATCCATTTGCAAGTTATTTGTTAATCAAAAGTAGCTGAATCCTTAAGTGATGTAATTTGTAGCTAACAGTTTGTGAAGCTTTAACCAGCAAACACACACTTGAAAGAAATGAAATACTATGGTTTATTTTAATGATTTTTTTTTTTACTGTTAATGCACCCAGAGATATTTATTTGCTTCTCATTGTGTGTGATTTAACTGAAAAAATATCAGTCTGTGATATTTTGAATTACAGACATGGGGATGACCACAGTGAACAGCAACTGCTCTTTCTTATATAGATACTTCAAAATGGAACAACTTGTTAGCTGATGTAGCAGAGATGCATAGTGCCTGGGCACTCACAGCACCTCCCACAGTCTCTCACAGGTATTTGTGACCACACTTCCCAAAGCCCCGTTCCCTTATCAGAGCTGGCAGATTGTCACCGAGTCATCTACCAGGGTAGAAGCACCTGCTCCCCATCCCTTCAGCCACCTGCAGCCTCAACCAACAGTTCCCAGGCTGTGGCCATTTCCCAATGCTTCAGCAGGAGGACATAGCGAGGTGTCTGACAAGGCTAGCTGAAGGTTATCAGCTTACTCCATCTGTGTGGTTACCTGAGCAATAGAAAGTTGGGCACACAGGTTTAGGAAACATTAGAGACCTATATTTCAGGTTTCCTGAAATTTGAAGAGTTCTGTCACAGCTAGCCTGTATGTGCATGAGTTGAAATGTTTGTATTGGGAGTCTTAGAGCTATGAGAGACAAGGATGCCCTTAATAATATTGACTGTAGGTGCCATTTAAGTGAATATTTAGATGTTTGTCTGGCAACTGAGATCTTTAGAAGTATAATTACCTCTAGGATGTGAAAACAGAACTTTTATTGAGGTTGGGATGTTAGGCTCATAACGTGCTTTTTCAAGGTTTATTGGACAGTATGTGAATCACTGTATTCCAGTGGTTAGGATTTTTCCTGAACCACTGTTGGAGTAGAAATCAAAATGGAGTAAGGCTCAATGTAACGGGTGTTATTTTTCACAGTCTCTTCAGTTTCATTTAATCTGTCTTTGCCTGCTCGGTGTATGCCCCTACTGTCCTTCTCAGACGTGGATGCAGACTGCAGATAAGAGTATGCACACTTGTGCTTCTTATGGCTGCTGTGAAGTCACAGCCGCAACATAAAGATGACAAGAAGTTCAAGACAAGATAAAGGACCCCGGTGTGATTGGACACTGGAAGGTGCACCAGACTGCCTCTTTTTGCTTGGCACTTCGCTTTTTATTCTTTGATTAAAGTCTTTTTCCTTTACTTACATCCTCCATTAAGATGTCTCAGTGTCATTTAGGGTGTTAATTGAGAGGAGGTTTAAGCTCATCAAGGCGATTATAAGTGATAGTTAAAAATTTCTATATATGGCCTATGCTGGAATCAGCACAGTAGGATGCTATTTTTCTTTTATCTAACTGACATTGGTAATAATAGATGAAATTATTACTAAATCGCAGCTGCAGAGATGATATCATGATTTTTTTGTGTAATCTTTGATGAAAAATTAATTTTTGAGAGGGATAATTTAAAATGATTTAAATAGTATTATACTGAAGTCCTTACTGGTAATTAACACCAATCTTGTCAGAAGTGAATCCACTTTTGCAGCTGTTTCTAAAGATACCTACAGTATTTGTAACTTTTCTGGGAGTGAAATTATAGTGTTTGGACTTTATTTTTACTGCATAAGGGCCATTAAGAGCAAAGGATGCTAATAGAGAAGGCTTTGTTCTCCAATGGGGCCAAATTCTATTTCTCATTCGCAATGTTTCCCTTATGTGTGCTTTTAATTAGCTATGCTCAGCATGTAAGCAGAGTTTGGTATATGCAAAGTAGATTTTGCATGGTATTTATATGTATGTGTTCGCATGCCAGTGTACACACAGATATGTATATCTTTATGGGTTGGCTATAGACATATACACAACTTTATTTGCGAGGCGTTTAATTGGTGGAACAGATGGCTGATCAGAAATGCTTCTTCATCTTCATCAGTGACTCGTCTTTCTTTCTTTGCATCGACTTTCATCACAGTGGCAAAAAAGTGCTCTAACGAGAAACAGCTGAAAATAGATTTTTCTTTGGTACTTTCATCATGCTTTTAAATGACAGAAGTGGATTTTTTTGTCCTATATATAAAGACCTGCAGGAGAAGGTTAAAAAAGGAAATATAGTGAAATCTAAATAGAAAAATTTGAATGAGAATATGGGAGAGCCTCAGATTATTCCTCTTATCTTCATATTTTACTTTCTTCTTTTTTAAAGTACATGCTGATTTTTGACAAGATATATAGTGGTGGTTATTCACGCCAGCTACAGTACCTGCCAATCAGCTTTTCTTTTCCTCGAGTTTGGTGCAGAAAGGGGGAGGGAGGGACAAGAGTTGAAAGATGACACAATGGCTTAGAGGACTGTTACTTTAGGTATTCATTAAAATAGGAGTTACATGGCCAGCTTCTGCTGTTTCTGCAATTTTATTATATTCAAATCAAAGTCTGTCTTCTGTAGGCTTTATAAAGGCAACAATACGCCTTATAAACAGAGTGCAGGGTTCACGAAGGAGTGGTTCGCTTACAAGCAGATTCATGGCTTGAGTTTACACATACAGTTGTGAATAATCTGCCACATTTTTAATTTGAAAGAATAACTTATCCAAGACTTTCTTTGCTGGCTTTGGAGCCTTTTGCAAACAGTTGCTTTCACTCTCTGCATTCCTGTGGCTACATTGCTGTTATCAGCATTGCAGATTGGTAAACTGAGGAAGGCTTTGACGGAGGGAACTGAGGAAATCACGCAGCTGGCTGGAGAGTCAAAAGCAGAAGTATAACTTGAGGATTCTGGCCCTCTCTCTCTTTTTTCCAGCAGCAGACCAAAACCACTAAATGGTTTGCAATGAACAAATTACTCTTTGCATTTTTAAATTGTCTTGAACAGATAATAGAAGAAAGATCCCATGGTTTCAGTGTGATAACCTGATGGGGGTTTTCCATGTGAAGCTTAGCTTTCATAGGATTTCTAAGAATCTTCCCTCATGCTCAGTACGTCTGTGGAAGAACCCTGGTCCTTGGGAAGTGTGGAGGGGCACTAAAAGGAACACTTGTACTGCAAGATGTGATGAAGATGGGCTGCAAGTAGACTTTTTTCAGCATAGAGGGAACAGCAATAAAGGAAGACTAAGGTTGTTCAGTGTTATTGGGATGGGTCAATCCAATGCAGATACTTTAGGGATGAAACGGACCAATGTGTAAATGAGAAGATTCTGGAGGTTAAGGATGTGTAGGAAGCAGTAAGTATCTCACAAGCACAAGGTACTAGAATAAGCAACTCTAAATTCTTTTATTAAAAGATGTTCCAGGAGAGAGAGAGAGAGAGAGACCAGGATTCAGGTAGAAGTATACAGGAGCACCATTTGGCTCTTTAGTTTCAGTTCCTTGGGCTGAGACAGTCTGGAGATAGAGAAGATATTATTAGGACTGTCACCTTACAGATTTGTTGTGGCTGCTCCTGTTCCTAAAAGCAGAAATTTCTTTTTCGCCCAGAACAATTAGTGCAAGATGAGGGGGACGTCTGTGTGCTGGGAGAAGAAAGAAAAGATGTTGGGAATAAGCACAGTAGCTTCAGATTTTTTGAGCCTTTCTTTTCAGATTGTGACCCCTCGTTTGAAGGCTTTGAAACTCTGATAGAAAGGGTGTGGGTTTAGGAGGAGGTAATCTTGGCTCGGGAGGTCCAGCAGATGGTGTTGGCAAATGGCACTGTGGGCTCCTGCAGTGTGGTGCAACACTCTGGAGGTGGGCAGGGGAGCAACGAGGTTGTGGGAAGCAGCTGGTGGCAAATACACTCAAGATGGCTCCTGAGCAACCACAAACAGCTTGGTAGGGTGGAGAAGGAGCAGAGTATAGCTCGGAGCAAATGAACCAGTGCTGCATTCATGTCCCACTTCAGGAGGATGTGTGAGAGGTGAAGGTCGGTAGCTGACAGAAAGGAGGGTAAGGCATTGCTGTCCTTTTCACTCTTACCTGCAGTGGACTAAACCTTTCTTAAGGCAAGCCTAAGGTCTTATAACCCAGACAGGCAGCCATTTAAAAATCTATCTTCATGGTTGGAGACATTGCCTTTCATAATGGTGTAAATCCACAGGCTTCTCACTGAAGACTGTGACACACCCTGATGAACCAAGCACAAGTGGGAGGTGGTCAGAGGGGTGATCTGCCTTTCTTCTCTCCCTCCCTTCCTCCTCTCCTCTCTCTCTTTCAATGCTAAAGATAATGAAAATCATCCAGGAAATTCCTATCAACCAATTAATTCTCCAAAGAGATTAGTAGCTTGGGAAAAGTAGCAGGCAGTTCTTTCTAACCCATTGCTGCCGATACGACTTCAGCTGGAGAGGTTTTTAGGTTGTACTTGGGAATAAAGCAATAGCATAAAACTTGAACAAGCAAGAAACAGATGCTTCTATGGTGATGTGTTCAAAGCACTGAGATGGGTAAGACAAAGGGATCTGTAGTGTTTACACGTCAGGTAGCACAAGCTAGGAGCTTGGATATTATGGGCATGAGTTTATGCAAACTTCACACAGTTTGCTGCTATATCTCCATCCAGAGCTGTAGTACTTTTCACAGCTGTGGACCTGTACCTGCAAAGCCTTCAGAAAATGCTTGGCTTACTTTTATGTATGTCACAAAAATATTTTCTATGATGGTAAAAATAAGCATCAAGAATGTCCCTTGCCTCATGTTACCTCTGGGTATCATTTACCTTGCCTCCCTATCTCATCATGGTTGTCTTTTACTTCATAAATGCATCACCTTAAGTACTACTATGAAGTAAATGGTAATTAGGTATTCAGGCCAGAAAGCTTCAGGCTTCTGGCTGCAGACATAGAAAAGGTAGACAAAAAGACTCTTGGTTGGCTGAATAGGACATCCTCATTGCAGTCCTTGAACTAGGGTCTGTGCCAAACATTCTGTGCTGTGGCTTCCAAGACGGACAGATGGGGACCTTATAAAATAAGACAGGATGCACCTTCCTTGCCAATGTCTAAGCATGCTGCCTCCTTACCTGTTCCAGGTGTTGATGTAAAGGAGCAAGGTGACTCTCTTGCACATCATGCATAACATGCTCGGTTAAACAGAACTGAATATGAATTGTCACATCTTTTGCTGTTGCAAATCAGCATCATAATTCTTCATTGCATTCCTAATTAAAAGAAGGACTATTGGTTAAAAACTTCTAAGATTTGAACCTCTTGTGATCATATCTCTTTACAATAGGCAGTAGGCTTGGGGTTTTTAAAGAGTGATTTAAGGATGAAGAAGGAAAAAGTGAATGTGAACTTAGGTTATATTTTTGATGCTTTATTAAAGGTAAAAAGACTCAACAGTTGTGGGTTGTGTGGGTTGTTTGGGTTGTTTTTCTCCTCTCTGTTCATTCTTTTTCCTATTATATATCCAAGTCCATTTACTATGATCTATGTCTGAAAGGCTGGTGAAATGATGACATCATAACAGTCAAAAAGATAAAGGGAGGAATGAATCAAGGAAAGTAAAGGAGTTTTAGTGATAATTCATGTTGCTCTTAGCATTTTTCTTTTGTTAACACCACTGAGCTATACTGCAGCATAACCTTTTGAGGAGAATAAGTCAGAAACCTTTCTTCTTCTATCCCCTTCAAGCACACTGATGTGTATTTTTAAATCACTAATCAATTCAGTGATTAAAATACAAGAAAACCAGAAGTAACATTTAAAGATGTTACTCAAAGGTAAATGTTACCTTTTTTACTCAAAGCTAAAAAAACAACTCAAAACCTCACTGAGGTAATAAGAATAAAATAAACCTTTTAGCATTGCTCATTCCTTCATCCACTCATTCATTGTCAAGTATGAGCTGCATAAAACTCACTCCAGGTAAATTATTTGTAGGTCACCTTTGAAGAAGCTCCTGAGATAGTAATGCAGCCCCTGCAAATGAAAAGACAAATGGGTTTTCTCTGCTTTACATGAAGCATGCTTGTACTTAAAAAAAGTTACATTGGGTTTAAAGAATTATAAAGATATTTGAGTGCTACGTGACGGTTGTTGTTACAGCATTTTGTAGTTAACTGGGCACGCACAAAAGTGCAAAAGCAATCCTGAAAGTGCTTTGGCAGACTTCACATGTTAATCACTGCAGGAAGGTTTCAAATTAATGAAGAGAGTGCAATTGTTTCTATACAAGTGCCTCACTCTGGGATGTGAAACAGGAATTTGGTGTAGTATTTTGGAAGATAATGATTAATATTTACATTTATCAGCTTGAAAGCTCCCAAATGTTATAAAAAGGTAACTTTTACAAAGTTCACTGCTTGTTTCCCTGCTAACAGGCAGCACTTAGCCATCTACTCTCAGTGTCTCTCTCTCTCATCTACCTTTCTTACCAGAACAATTGTGATGCTGACTGTAATACCAAATGCATGTGTTTTTCTTCTTGTTATGCCATTAAGATGACTCATTTGCAGTTACACGGTATCGCTTCCTCCTTTTGAAACCTATTTTGTTATTTCACAGTTGTGCTTTACTTTTTAACACACATTTACTTGATTTGTACATTCTTTAACTGCAGACGTAGTGCCAGACCCTTTATGTATTCGAGCTCTTCATGAAGGGAATTGAAATGCATCACAGGATAGGTAGATGTACCTGAACACTTATCACCAAATACACTCCAAAATATTGTTGTTCATTGTTCCCTTCTACATATTCAAGAGATATTTGATCCAAATGTATAACAAATATGAAAACATCTAAAAGCTTTGAATTTTCTATGAGGAAAAGGAAAGATGGAGAAATAGCAAGATATTGTGCTACACGGAGGGGCACTGGTTAGGGTATTTATGCTGGGGAAAATAGCAAAATGCACAGAGTCTGACTAGTTTCTTGGAATCTTATGTTTAATACTGCTTCAGCATGGAAATCATACAAAATTACTTGAAAATGGCTGTCAAGTGTTTGCTCATAGCAGTACAGAATCTCTAAGAAGAAAGGAATAAAAAAATCCCAGTAAAGTTTTGAGAAAGTTTGAATATCAAGTAACAGACTGGGCTGCTGTCTCCATACTTCTGCTGCGTTTTTAACTAGGCTACCTTGTGTTCCTTTATTTCCTTTCCAAACCCAGTATTTAAAAGCCCCATATGGCAATAGGCATTGCTGGAATAGAATGCATACTGTTCTGGAATCAATTTGATCCAACTCTCTATATTTTAAAAGGCAGCTAAAGTATTTTGCCTTCTCTACATTTTCTTTTGACCTGGTCTTTATCTCCTCTTCATCCTTCCCTCATCTTCCCTCATCTCCATACGAGTGTTTATGTAAGAGACAAAACTTTGCCTTTCAAACCTGTGCAAATGTAGGTGGGGGTCAGAGGGTGGGGGCACTTGGGAAATAGTATAAGAGTAGTTCTGCCCAGTGTTATATATGCTTAGCTGGCACACAGAGGAGGAATTGAAGGTGACAAATTCTGCGTGTAGTAACACCAGACTAGTCACTGTAGGTATGTGCTCTTCAATAATGGGAAAGGATGGAAAAGGATGTGAATAGAAAATACTAGAATTTTACTTTGAACCTGTTGATGCCAGGAGCATTAGTTAAGTTTTGAAGAATTAAGTTTACATTTAAACTTAATTTTCCCTTGTGATCTGGACTGATGACTCTGTCTTTTACTGTCAGACCCTTATCATAGAAGTACACTTGTGCTGAAGGTCAATACAAAATCTAAGTGGGGATAGTTAAGGAATAGTCCAAAAACACTCTGTTCCACTTCACATCCTGCTTAGCAGACACTTCAATTCTTGTGATTGGCAGCTCTTATCAATCATTAGAGATTTTTGTGTCAATAGGTCAATAGATTTAATATCCTGGGGATATCCCCTTCAGATTTCTGATCGGCACCTTACAACAGCCAAAGGCCTGACCTTGGACCAGCTGCACATTTAAACTGAACCAATTGGATGTCAAACTAGGACTTTGGGAGCGTAATCAGTACAAGGTGCATAGTCTGGTAGTACAGCCATGATCTGAACTGGGCAGACACCGAGTTCACCAGGACTTTTCCTTCTGTAATAAAACTCCAGAGAAAAGAAATCACAAATTCTCGAGCTGTTCTTTGCTGGAAAAAGGTGTTTGCAAATCTAGACTACTACTTACAGCTATACAAACTCTACATAAATTTGGGAAACTAATTGTTGGTGGGAAACTACTTGTTTCTTGATGGATTTTGACTATTTTTGATCACTATTGCACATGTCACGTGTATACTCTCTCCTCGTTCTTGACATCATACAGAAAGCAAATATGACAGCAGTGGTTAGTGACCAACAGAAAGTGCCATCAGATGTCTAAATTTTCCAATCCTATCCACAGTTACTGAAAAATATTGAAGAGACCAGTTTTCTTAAGAAATCTCTAGTCCAGCCAGATTTCTACTTGGAATGGAACACAACAGCACACCTTTCTCACATTTACTTTGCTGACTATTGTTGTTTGGGTTTGTTTTTTTTTCCCTGAGATGACTTTTGTCTTTCTGGTTTCTGATGGTAAGCCAGTTGATGGTGATTTTAAGGTTGAAAGACATTGCATTCCCTGAAGTTTAGGAAAATAGGTAGAAAAAAAGGAGAAAAGATAGCCAAATCATGTCCCTACTAAGAATAATACATCTTTGTAAGCTAAAGTGCATTATTAGTCAACAGAGAGTGCACATGGGATAGAGACATTACCCATGCCCCAGTTACAATAAAGGTTTTGGACTCAGCTTGAACCCCATTTGATACAGATAATACAATCACGAGTCAGGAAGCCATAAGCTTCATGTGTTCTATATCTTGTTGTTTCCATCCTTGAGTCCAAAGGAAGGTCTTGTTCAGGGTCACCAGAAGCTCAAGGACGTGTCACTGACAGCTTGAGGGGAATTGGAGTTGTTAGCATGAGTAGCACTGATCACAGAAGGATGTTTTTTCCTCTGTTCCCAATGGATCTCCAGAGCTTCCATACACTAATTAATGATGGAGGCTGCTGTTGTGGGAAAATAATATAAAGGCCCAGATTTTCTGCTGCAGGCAAGGAGCAAGGAGTGCTAATTGGGAGGGAGGTGTGAGCAAAGATGCCACCTTGTACTGACTGATCGTTAGCCAGCTTTTGTCCCTTGCCATGAGTCACAGCAATCTGGGGGTGACTGTAAATTACGTGGACTGCCAGTGACACCAGAGGACCATTATGTTAGCTAGGCCTTGCTGGTGTGTGATGTGTACTTGCTG
This sequence comes from Colius striatus, assembly GCF_028858725.1. NCBI lineage: Eukaryota > Metazoa > Chordata > Aves > Coliiformes > Coliidae > Colius > Colius striatus. Next base: position 46,555,036 of record NC_084764.1, on the reverse strand, counting down.
GAGTCTATACGTTATCTGCCAGGAACCAGCGGTGGAGAACATCATACTTTGATTTTGAGGATAAGCTAAAGGCTCGTGTGGACAAGTGGGGAGGAAGCATTGGGTCAAAACCTAAGCCATTTATTGGATTTCTGCATTCACTTAAGCATTCAGGAGTTTGTTCAGATGCTTAGAAAAAGGGCTCTTTGCAGAAGGTATTGAGCAGAAAAGACTCTCTGGCTGCAGTGCTTTAACTTCTGCTACTGTCTAAGTGTAATAGGTACTGCATCTACTGAACATACCATCCAGTGTGTTAGGCTGCTGCTCCAGAGCAAAATGAACCTGATCTAGGTGAACCTGCTTCTGCAGAGGGATTGGACTAGATGATCTCTAAAGGTCCCTTCCAGCTCTTACCATTCTATGATTCTATGAACCTTCATAGATGCTCTGCTGTAGAAAATATCTCTGAGCATCTATACAGTATGTCATTGACAAGCTCCTTTTTGCCTTGGTATTCTTCCCTGTGGCTGTCACACAGGGGTGACAGGATTTGGCCAATACATATGTGACCAGTTTGTGTAGGTCAAGGATGAAATGGGGAGAGAAAGGCAAAAAGGGAACAAGTTACATGTTCTACATCTGAAAAAACCCCAAAGGCCAGTGAAAGATACAGAAGTCTTCCTCTGAATAGGGTTTATGAATTCTAGCAGAAATAGGAGCTGTCCTGTCAGCTTTCCCTTTGATTTTTTTCTGATCACATTCTATCACAGAGACTCAGTGCAGAGAGTCATTACTGTTCCTGCACGTTATGGTACTTTGGCACTTGGCCATTCTGAGCATACATGCCAAGATGCTTTTATAAAACCATTTAAAAAGCAGTACTAATTAGATATTTAGAGGACTAGAAATCCTGAAGGTTAAACTACCAGTGAAGCGGTTGTGACCACGAGCGTGTGTTACATAAGTCAGCCCATAAAGGGTTTTCTTCACTGGAGAAAGCAAATGTTATGAATGCAACATTTTCTTTACAGTAGAACATCTGCCTGTGCTTTCTCACAAAATTGTGCCTGGGTGCTAGAGAGTATTGTGGGGACTAATAGGAAAAAGGGCTCGAAAAAAAGAGATGAGACAAAGTTTTAGGGCAAACACAAAGTTACCATGTCCTCCTTCTGTGGTTATTAGACACAACAACCTGATGTAACTGCCTAAAATAACCTGTAAGTTGCCAAATACTGGCAGCGAGGTGAGTGTATTTAGCAGATAACCATTCTGTCACATCTCTTCCCTGAACATCTGATACCATCAGCAGTCACCAAACAGACATTCGGTCTTGTACAGTTCAGCAGCTCCTGTACACAAGGTGCTGGTCTCTGTGTACTTGGGGCTGACAGCCTCTGTAAATAGTGGTGGCAAGGTTTAGTCCTTTTTTTATATTCTGGATACAATTTAAAGACCCTAGTCCAAAGCTGAAGAGTAGTCTGAGAATCAAAGTCCTAATCCTTCATTTCAAATATGACATACAGCAAACACTCCTGCAACATGACATGGGGCTGCAGTCATGTAGCCTGTGCCATCCACCCTCTTCTCCCTGTTTAAGTTGTGTCTGGATCCACCCTTACCTCTGTGATTCATAGCAAATGTAACTTCCTTCTGAAACATGCAGATCAATCCAGGAAATTGGGCAAAGCCCAATTGTTGTTCCTTGTAACAACATGTGGCCACCCTCTGTGTCAGCCGAGTCTTAGTCATTTGTGTAGAACTAAGAGGTCCAACATGTCCAAGACTGGTAGTAGCTCAGCTCTCAGCTTGCTTGGACTGTGATCATTATACCTTATTGACCATCTTGTGCCTCGGTTTCATAAGATGATGAAAGGAGAGGCTGTTTTTCCAGCTAAGTGTAGAGTATGGCCGAGAAATAAAGGTGAGTGTGTTTCTGTTACGTGTCCCAGTTTGCCTCTATGTTGTTTCATATTCTGACCCCCCTGTTCTGTTTCCCAAATAACTTGATGGTGTCACAGTCACTGAGAAAAAGTATAACATAAATCCAAATATCTGAAATGCAGGGTGAAACGATCAGCTGGGCTATGGTGATTCAGCCTTGCTGTATTTGCACTTACCCACTGGCAAGTCCAGCTGGACACGGCGCACACAGACACACACTCAAGCACAGCAAAGGTAGAGGGAATGGAGAAAAAATGGCAGAATTATGGGACTAATGGAAAACAGGACAATGGGGTTATAATACTGTATTTACAATGGTGTTTGGTTCAGAGGCTCCTTGCTTTAAATGACATATGCTATCAAAGTTATCCTGTGTGGATCTCTCTCTTTATTTTTGTTCCCTGGATTTTGTAATCCTCTTTCAGCTTTGATACCTCATTTTCCTTAGCTGCAGGGTAGAATATAATAAAACAGGTCTGCATCCATCTGTAAGTTGCACTTAAGCTGATATGTGCGCTGTGTGTACATATGCATAATATTTTTAGATAAGAGATAAATGCAGCACCTATATGGGCATATATATATATATATATATGTGCACACACAAATTAATACTGTGATGTATTTAGCATTTCCCACTAATTATACCTTGCAGTCTCATGTTAATTCCCATTTGAAACATTTGGCACCATTCCTCCAAATTCATTTATATTAATGAGGGGAGGATCCTCTGAGCAATAATCAGTTAAAAATCATGACTGGCTTTGTTAATAAATACCAGATTGGTACATGATACTGTATTGGCTTGTCCTTAATTAGGAAGCACTGGAAGGAGCACCAAGAGGGAAATACTCATAAATTTTTCTTTTAAAGTCTAACTGCTCTCTTTCTGGTGTTTGCATCTTTGAAACAGGGAGAAAAGTGATAACTTTGAAATGTCTAAATTTTGCTGCACTTGAAACAGCTTATCTTTAATTGAGTTGTACGTTTGACATAGACGCTGCTTCAGCCAAGTCCGTGTAGGAACGGGAAAATCAAGAGAAACACAAGCAACCTTGCTAAGTGTTAGGTAATTGAAATACTTAATTTAAATATTAGAAAAGGGGAAGTTTTATGAAGCATTTGGGGAGGCTGGGTGGCTCAGGGAACTGGTAATGAACTAGTGAAGTCTTCATTTCTGGGTGATTTATTGCAATTGCATCTAGGAAAGGCTAGAAGGTCGTTCCCGTAAGCCTGTATGCAGCAGTGGCTGGGCCCTGCTCACATAAGCCAAGTCTTACTCTCAGCTGGGAGTCCAGGAGTGAATGGGCATCAAAATAGAATTGAAAGATGTTATCAAGGACAGGCATGCAATATCTTTGGAGCCTGAATGGTCTGGAACGGTAATGGATAACTTGCTCATATAGTCATTGAATTTTTCCTGGGTTTTTCAATTTCAGAATCCTTTAAAGTGGCAACTTTTCCTGACATCACCTACACTGATTTTTTTTTTACTGTGTCCTCTAAATACTTAACATCACTGTGGGCTTGCCAATGTGCAGTCCACTGGTGCTTGTTTATGTCAAATAACTCCAGCACGTCTATGCTTATTTTATCCATAATCAGCAATATGAGTTATTAATACAGGAAAAAACAATGTTTGGGTTTTGAGATGTACTGAGCAGTGAAATGGCAGGGACTGACACCCCTGTTTCATGTTATGGTGGAAACTGAAGTCACCACTTTTTCTTATCAGGATCTTTAGAAACAGGTTAGTGCTTTGAAGCCGGAATCATGGATGTGCTGATGTGCAGTGCAGCAGCTCTCGACTGACAGTGCAGCTAAAGAAAGGGATGCCACTTCAGATCTGGTTTGTGTTGGTCAGATGGGCTTGAAGGTGATCTAACAGGGAACTGCTTGTATGATCATTTTATCTGAAGCTTTTTCAGTCCATCTGTAGTATATTCTTGCAGCCCTTTTTACTTCCACCCATTCACTCATATCTGTACTTTCAGAAGAGAAATCTTTGCACTATGACATTTGTGGGGGCGGGAAAGATGGGAAGATTAGTTGTTAGAAGGCACTTGATGCATTTCTTAGTCTAGCTAAGCACTTCTCACCTTGGAGGCAGGAAACCAGCCTGAGGTGTTGCTGTCAATTTGTGAAGTTGTGCCTCTGTTTTGCCCTCCAACATTTGTTTGTGCAGTCTGATCACCCTGGAAGCAACTTGGGTCAGAGACTGTGTCTTGTAGTGTATGTAAACAGCTCCTGGCACAGTGAACTGGACTTTATCAAAGAATTGATAAAGAAGAAAAAGTCTTGCAATGGCAATCAGAGGAGAAAAAACTCAAGGGGCAGTGTGTGGAGCAGGGCACCATGGGAGGGATGGGACCATGGGACCAACCCATATGAATGTGGGTAACGACTTTCCAGGGCAAACAAGGTTCCAGCCCATTGGCAGGAGTGGGGTGGTGACAGCATCTTCTGGTGTAGCTGCACTTAATTGGAATGGACTGATGGGAAAATGTGAGGAGCTGTCATGAGAAGGCACAGTGGAAGTACAGTGACATTGGATCTGTTTTGAGAAATTGTTTTTCCAACTTTTCACTGTATCAAAGTTTCTCTGAATATCTCTTATGGGACTGGATTTTGCCTCCTGATCTAACAAAGTCTGACCTCCTACTGGTTTCCCCTTTCTCTGGTGCTGAGATACAAGATCACTTTTCTCTTGGGTGGCAAAGGGAGGCTGGAAGTGCCAAGGGACAAGAGAAAGGAGGGATTGCTGGGGCTGGACATTCTGGGGTGGATGTTCCACTGAGCACTTCCCAGTCTTACAGACTTGTCACCTGAATTATCAGTACTGTTTGTGACAAGAAATAAACAGTAGACTGCTGATTCAAAAATCTGTTCAGCAATCCTGAGCAGACAGTCTCACTTCTTAGCAAATAAAGAGTGAGGGAAAAAAAGTAATTGGGGAAGTAATTAATTGTTGCTCTCTTTTATTTGCCCCAAACAAATGATAAAACATTTCTAAAATAATAACCTGGAAACTGGTTTTGAAAAATCACTCGACAGGATCCTTTCAAATTTACCAGTGACAAAACGACTGTGAATGTATATCAAACAGCTGCCTTCAGATGCAGGTAAGCTACTATTGAAAAGAGATTTAATCCTAACAGTTTATGCCTGCTTTTGATGATAGTGCAGTTGAGCATTGTGTTATTTAATAATGCATTCAAGCACCTGTTTAGAGGAGGTATATTCCACTATGGTCCAAAATGAAAACAGCCCCATTACTTGTCGGGGTTTCATTCATAATTCTTGTAACATGCTCTGATTAGAGTATACATTGAACCTCAGATGAGCATTACCTAAGGCACATTGAGTTAAATGCACTGTATAAACTAGGCACAAACCACAAAGCTACCTTTAGCCAGCACAAAACAGCAAGTAGAAATTGATTAAAATATGCATTCTACTAATATAATGGCTGGTCTCAGTATAAAAATTAATTAATGCTAATAGAAGACAATCAAAACTGCTTTTAGAAATCTTCTTAGAACATTAACTAAAATGTTCATCTTTCTAATGCATTTGACTGAACCTCTGAGACTAAAAGCTTTGCTTCCTCCATGCAAATGTGAAAAAAAATCACAGCCTGAATGTTCAAGTGGTTATTTTATAGCAGCCTCCCCCAGCCGTTTGCTTTTGGATTGCTTGTTAACCTGAGACTGGTCCCAGGCCATGTGTGAGGTTGTACTATTAGCTACCACAGATTAAGGTGGCAGCCCTGGGAATCGAGGCCAATAACATATGCAGATTGAGCCACAGAGCAGAGAAGGAGATAACTAAATGAAAAAGGGGGAAAGGGTATTGTGTTTAAAGAGGCAGCTCAGCTACAGTCAGGCTTTCGGCTCACAGTTGTTCTGGGCACAATGTAGGAATAAGTGTCAAAAAAGCCTCCATGGGACACTCTCTTTCTCACAGTCCTGGTTGGTTTGGTTGGTTTTGGGCAAGACATTTCACTTCCGTGGGATGAATTTTCCTTAGCCAGTTTCAGTTCTGAAACAGAAAACTTTAAAGAGCCACTGCAATAGGCACAGCAAGTGTTTCATCCTCCGGCTCCTGCGGGATCCTGTGAGAGGTGCCATGCGCTGGCCTTGGACTTTGAGCCTCCAGAGCAAGGAAGCCCTTTGTGTAGTTTCTAATCTGCCAGCACTATTATGCATATCTCCAAGAAAAAGCCTTCACTTTGGGATATGAGTTGTTTAATAATAGAAGTGGGTTTGATACTTGTGTTTTAAATATATGCACACACATTGGCACACACACACGTGTGTATGTATATATGTATATAAACTTCTCATTATTCACTCTTCTCTGAGTGACTCTTTCTTCTCACTATTTGTCCCCTCTCCTTCCTATTCTGTTTGACTTTTCCTTTCCATTTTTCTTCGCTTTGGGTATGTCTTTCACTGCCCTGTACTTTCTTTACAGGTATGGAGCATTGTCTCTTTTCTCTTCTAAGCTTACAGTGACCTAGACCATATCAGCCATGAATATCTGTCACTGCTGTCAGAGCGATCCAAAGTGCTGCTCCTTCATGAAGAGGTACTCTCAAGGCAACCCCTGATGCTGTCTGTTCCCAGCTTTTTTTCCTGTCCTTATGTATTTTAATAACCAAAATATTAACATACAGAAACATTTCATCATAAGCCAGGTAAGAGATAACTAGTCCTTTTTTTTTTTACCTTATTTGCATTTGTTCTAAGTTTCAAAGGCAATTTAACATTGCAAAATATGAACAGATGACTTAAGGAGACATTATTAATGGGAATATTAAACAATTACAGTCAAATCTTTAATGTAATTGAACAAAATGTTCATCCACCCTGCCAAATGGAGTGAGTAGTTATAGGCTTTGAGAGGCCAGATAGATGTGTGGTAAGCCATCTAACTTCCTGGGTAGTTAGATCTATCAGCAAGCTACCTAGAAAGACGTGGATAACTGGACCTGTGGGATACTCAGGGCTAAATGATCCTAAAAGTAAGACAGCTTTCTCTCAAAGGTATTTACCACCACACATTAAAGAAATTGCTAATCATTAAAGAATTACCTGTAGAAGGAAATACGATACATGGTTATGTACTTTACAGCCTCTGTCTGAGGATGATGAAGCATTGTTAGCCTTGAGAAAGGCTCCTTGCTTTTCACTATTTAAATGCAGACAAAGATAAAGCTGTAGGTGATGAGCCCAGCTAAAAGATTGCTAAAAGCACACTGTGAAGGGAGTGAGCAGCAACACTTCTGGCTTTGGCATGAATCTGTTTGAGAACTGGTAAGAGCCTCACTGCCTGTTCTGACTGCATTAAGCAAGATTGCTAATAAGTACTTGAGCTTAGGAGAAAACTCACTGCTTTAAAAGACGTGTTTACAATGGTGGTGCAGTGGAGCCAACATTTGATCCAGGGGATCCCTCTACAGAGTGGATTGTGTTTGAAATTTTACTTGGTCGTAACATAGCAAATTGCATTAAAATGTAATACAAAAGCAGACATACTAGTTAAAAATCAGAGGCCCATCGAATCTAGTCTACTGTCTTTTAAAAATAACTTGCAATGAAAGTTTAAGGAAAGAAATTCAGAAGAATGCAAATATAGATGCTTCCCCAATATAGTCTCCCACTTTCTGGTAAAATGTTGTGCAAGGGGATTCTGAGCTGAATGGGACATCTGATGTGTCTTGAGAGACTTTTCTTTTGTGGTTTCCAACTGTTCTCTGAAACTACTTTTAGCATCTAACACATATTCTGGCAAGGAGTTCCACAGTTACATCAGAAGATGCTTCCCTTGGTTTGTTTTAAAATCTGATGCTTGATATTTCACTTCAGAGTGAGTGGCAACCCAAATTACTTTGTCATCCTTTTTAAATCCTAGTAGTTACTATAGGATCTGTGATTAGTTTCCTTTCATTAGGGGCTTTCCCCTCTGTATGGGTTTGCATTTTATTTTCCTTGCAGTTTCGCCAGCCAGCTACTCAGTGCTGTATTCTTCTCATCTAAACTTAACTCTCTACATACCAGATACCTAGTCTACACTAGATCTCCCCTTCGGAGGACATCTAAGAGAAGCAGAATGAATCCCTGGCTGGAAGCACCTTTGCTTTATTCATTGCTTACAGCATCTCCATTAATTCATTTCTCCATAAGCCTGCTAATTCTGGTTTGGGGTTTTTTTTTAATGTATTTCTGACCAGTTTGCCCAGTAGAGAAATTACACTTGCTGCTCTACACCTTCCTGGATCTCCCTCCCCACTGCAAAATGCTTTAAAAAGTTTGTATGATATTTCCCACCTCCATTCCTTTGGTTCTGAGGCCAATTTAAGCACTGCATTGCACACCACAGTGAGTAGTTTGGCAATTTCATATTTGAGTTCCTTTAGAGCTCTTGCATGAATACCATCTGGTCCTCATGATTTGCAACTATTCATTTTACTGATTTGTTCTTAAACCTCTTCTACTGACACGTCAATTTAAGACAGTTCCTCAGATTTGTCCACCCATAAAGAATGGTTCCAGTGTGGAAACCTCCCTAAGCTTCTCTGCAGCAAACAGTGATGCAAGGAATTCATTTAGCTCTTCTGACATGGCCTTATCTTCCTTGAGTGCTCTCCTTACACCTCTGGGCCTGATTGACTCCCTGGCAGATTTTCTGCTTCTGATGTATTTGTAAAAAATAAAATAAAGTAAAAAATCTGCCTTTAGCAAGTTACTCTTCAAAATTCCCATCTCCTGCGTTCTGTTGGGTTTGTGTTTAGGCTGCTGCAGTTTATATTCTGTTCCATTTTCCTTTTTCAGAAAACACAGCATGTGAGGCAACAAATAAGGGAAGCAAAGCACTAAGTTAGTGGGGACAGGGTAAGAGACAAAGTAGCAAGAATGCAAGGCTGTTAGCTATTCTTAATCAAGAACACCACCAAGTGTCATGGCCTGCTTGGTCTCCTCCAGATATTGTGACAAAGGTGAATTTGCAAGGATTCCTAGTTAATTTTTTCCAGGCTCACTAAGAATCTTGGGAAAATAACAAGGAAGACAATTTATAATTTATTTCTTTTTATCAGATTAGAGCAAAGTTGCCTGCCATTTCTGGTACCCACCACTCTGTGGAGAAGCCGTGCCAGAGGGCAGTAAGATTCTTCTGCTTCATTTTAACAGAAAATGAAGTGTTTTGAGACTGAAGAGCTATTGTAACCAGCCTCATAGTTGTATTATTATCAAACTTTTATTGGTTGGCCTCAATATTTTTATCCAGCTTTCCACTCAAATGGACAGTTCTGTTTCTATGTCATCTCAGTTCATTGCCACTCTAGATTTTCAAGAAAGCTTCATTAGTGTTGGCATCTTCTGTCTTCTTTTTCTTTCTCTTTCTATATTTTATTAGGCAAAGAAGAAAATAGCTGAGTGTAGGTGAAACTTTCTCCTCTGCATTTGAATTCCATCTTAACATACATAAGGGACTTCTGCACCTAGTGCTGTTGTATACTTGCTAATGCAGTGACGTAAAGATTGCATAAATAGCACAAAAAAGATAGATAAAAGGGCTAGGTAAAGCTGAGACAAAGCTAACCATGGGTTCCCTGATGATAGATCTTGTTTGCAGTAAATATTTAGGAGAAGTCTAGAAATTTAGATGAGGAGGAGAAAACAAGAAATAGCTAAGAATAGATGTTTTCCAGCAATTCTGCTCATGCTGTTCACAGAGCTCATTATGAATCCAGGCCAAGGACAAAGACCTGAGACAAACAGTAGGGTGTGAAGAGAAATCTTTCTCTCCTTTTACTTTACTCAGAGCAGAAAAAAGTAATCTGAACCATAAACCTGTAAGAGGTGGTCCACATCATGGACACCAACTATGGCACACCACAGAAAGAGAAGTATTTGAGAAGTTTGTAAGGGAAAACTCTTTCTGTCAAGCCCCTTCACGCAATGCTAAGTGGCCAGAGTTTTGTCATCACATCTTCCTGTGAGGGCTTTAAATTTACATCATGTCTTTAGCTTGAAACTCATTGCATTAACATTTTTGATTAGAGGCAGAATAACACTTCTGCAAAAAAAGGACAGTCATCAAGGCATCTATAATGGTGCACTATGAGCACAGGAGCAGCAGAAGGCTTCTGTGGCTGGTTTTCCACCGTCATTCCTCCAACAGAGCTTTTAACAGACTGAGTTTTCTTTCTGCAGTTATCTTCCATGTTTAAAGCTTGAAAGAGTAAATTACTCTGTGAGTTTTATTTCACCTTTAACAGCCCAGTAGTAAATAACAACCACAAAAATTGTATTCTTGAGTTAACTTTACTCAGGCAAATTGCTTCATTTTCATACCTACTTTAATTTATTTTAATGGGGCTAATTATTTCAAGGAGGTGTTCTCAATTGAGCAATAGTTTTCAGAATTAGGTCTTTGGATAACATCAGGTAGAAACTCCCCATTTTGGACATTTACCCGAGGAAAGGCTGAGAATCACAATTAAGGGTGAAATTCTTGTTAACAGGTTAGTGCAAAAATGTTTTATTTCTTCTTTTTGTGCAGAGCAAAATTTTATTGTGTAAGGATGTTGAAACTGGATTAGCATCAACTCTTTGCTGGCTAGGCTGTGTCTTTCTGAACTCAGAGGAACTGGTTGCTTCTGTTTAAGGAATTTACAGTCTCAAGGCAATTACAAATATCTGTGACTCGGAAAGTAATAAAAAGAAATATTCACCACAGGCTGGCTACCTTGGAAGGGCACAATTTGATGGAAATAGTGCTTCTTTCTAAAAAGTTAGTGAGACTATAAATGAGAGCTTTTCATTTACCTGTGTTTTTCCAGTTTTCCCTTGAAAACATGTGACTTCCTTGCACAGGAAGCAAATACCTTTTCATTATAGTGAAGGGGTGCAGATGGCAGGGGTAGGTCCCAGCTAAGGCGATACTCCAGCTTGCAAAACCTGGTCGTGACCACACAACTGTACGAGAACTTTCCATCTAGAAGGCATCAGGATCTAGGTCTGACAAAGACTAAGCAAGGTATTAGTGGTTTGTGGTTTCTTTTTCACAGTAAAAACATAAAAGGAAGGGAATTAGTCACAGTTTTCTTCCCCTGCTTTTAAATGATAAAACTACCCATCCACAGTTAGTACATGGCTCCTGTCCTCACCTGGAATTGTGGGTGGCTTCTGACATGGCAAAACAGACCATTTTCAGTTTAGTGCTTGCAGTGTACTTAAGCAATTGAATGCTAGGTTTCATATTCTCCGTAGATGATCAATATGTTTATGAATCTCCTAGTCAAAGGTAACTAATGGATTCTGTACTACAACACATTTTGTTTTGATGCCGTATCTCAGACACAATGGAGTGTTGTGAATGCCACGGTGTACTGGTGTGGTAGAAGGTGGCATGCAGAGGGTTTAATGAGTTAGATAACTTGGCACTCTACAGTTAGCTGTTTCTTCTGTTCACAGACAAGTTACACTAATATACTGTTTCTGTAATTACATAAATGGATTACCAGACCACTCGAAAATCCCTTACTAGCATTATCATTCACATTACCATCACATTCTCGATTACAGCAATATATGTGAGGTGATTCACTTTGCTGCAAATAAATGCCTTGGAAATTGGTTGTCAGAAATAAGAAAAAAAATAATGTTAATCAGACTACTTAATAGTCCATTTTTGTCTACTAAATTTGTTATTTCGTTGTTGCAAAATAACCTGCTTTCAGTAGGGACAACAAGATCTGGTCTGAGGAGGGCTGAATAACTTTCTGAGCCAGTAAGTCACAGTGGTAGTAAGAGACATCAGTAACCCATCTCAAGTCCAGACAGTGATCATCTCAGTGCAGAGGAGCATATGCAGGCACTTTCTAACAGAAGAAAGTAACCACTGCACTGCATTTACAGGAAGTTACCTTAGCTCTTTATCAGCTCGTGCTCAGGACAAGCTTTTCCTCTGCCTCCATCTGCGAAGCTGAGTTATTGTGATGGAGGCCACCAGCAGGCTAAGAAGGGAAGGAATTTAAAAGTTTGTGAGAAATGTATGTCAAAACCTATTTAAGACAATATGAAAAACTGCTCACGTACATACAAATAGGTGAAAATTCTTTTTCAGCTTTATTTACCTGAGAATGAATTTCAGTTTGAAGAGGCCTTTATGTCGTTTCAGGCAAAGCACCTAAGATATAAGCAATTTTCAACAAGAGTACTACACATTTGTCTTTATAACAATTTGTATGTAACAGCTTTTATGCAAATGACACTAAAGTGGCAACTTTTTTCTAAATTGGACATTTTTATGGTTATAATTTTCTTCTGTAATAACAGCAAAAAAAAAGTCTGTCCCAGTGGAGTTGAACGCTTCATCTCGAACGCTGTTTTGTGAAGTTGGAATGACAAGTTTCATTTATGCAAAGAATGACAAAAAAACCCCCAAAGTATTTTTTGCCATTCTTGCCTGACTTGGTTGAAGCAGTTTCATTTGGAAGCAGCACCTGACCCCTGACACCAACCTCTTCTCTGCCAGCATGAACAGCATCATAAAGTCATAATAAAACTTAAAGGAGCTAAAAAATATTGCATTCTCTATGTTTCTGCTCTTTGGAGGACATAAATTACTTTGTTAGTTTAAGCAGTGCTGCTTTGATTTGGTCTTTTGCATTGATTCCTATTCATTCTCCAGATCAGACAGGTGACTTTTACAGACCATGGTCTCGGATTTAATTAACTATGATACAAGAGAATTTATCTGTTTCTTGCAAACATCCCAAGGTGTTAGTATAATAAACCAAGTGAAATAGGCAGGTATTTGTTGCTTAATTGACTATGGAGTTCTGCAACAGTGATGTGAGAAATTCTGTGTCTTTAACAGCGATTAAACTCTATCCCAGCTAGCAATTAATTAGCAATCTGTAACCAAGAAACTTTATGATGGATGATCTTACCCCCATGAAGTGATAAATTGGTATAGTTTAATGGAGACATACAATGAGGTTAAAAAAGTCAAAGTTGAAGCCTGATACTTCATCTCACAAAATATAATTAACTGTACTATTTAGTAAAAAACCTGCAAATGTTTATTTTAATGCGAACACTCAACAAATTCTAAACCCTCTTGTGTCTCTCTCTCTAAATTACATTTATCATATCCACATATTTCCTGTACAAGAACCACTCTTCTATTAGTGTTAATTGTTATTTCTACTACTCTAACATTGCCAGTAGTGCTCCTTAGCACTCTGCACATTGGCTTAGGTAACTATGACGAGCTTATATGAACCTGAGTGAAGTATTCCAAGAGAAATTGGTTGGCTGGTTCACTCTGGGTCCACCAACCGTATCTTTCACCATGCAAAAAGCCTAAGGCGCAAGGAAACAAGCTCCTGGTTCAACCGCATCTTGAATCCCACAAGCCCAGCATACACTGTTCCTGATGCTATCCCCAGGGAAGACTGTGCAGGATCCAAGCCTTGACAGAGCATAATAACCCAGGTATGTTTCTCGTCTTGAATATAAACAAAACAGGATACTGTGTCAAGATGGTATATTTCAGCATTTAGGTACCAATGCTGTATCTAGAAGAACAGAGTTGTGCACTGCTTAGCTCGTCCTCTTACATGAAAGGGAGAAAATCCCAATACAGGAGAAAGGCCCACAAGAGACCTCTGTTTCTCTGAAGCTTGGGCTAAAGTCTGTAGATGCTTTAGGTATAATGAAGAGCGTCTATCATTTTCTGAGGCAAAATGCATTCATTCTTTGGAGGAGATTGTGTTCTATCTTCCTGAACCCCAACAGAAAACATATACTGCTTGTAACTTCCTATATTTTGCACTTGAAACTTTTGTTTTAAAGCTGCTGTAGTTGCCAGGCCATTTGTCCTGAAAAGACAAGCCACAGCTGTTGACTCCTTCTTCCAAAGAACTACATAGCTGATGTCTTCATTTAGATTTTATGGTTGGGACATCTAGCATAGATAACTCGTTCCACTTTCATTGCAGGAGGCAGAGTTATCTCTGAAACAATCTTACGTAGTTTGTGAGCCGTAAGTCCCTTGGTACTTGGGACATGTCACAAAGGTAACCTTAACTATTGTATTAATAAGCTGAAAGGTCAAGTTTCAGAAATTCTTCTTTCTGTTTTCAGGATGTCTATAGCCTGGAATGGTGGTTTGCATTACAAATACATGTCCTTTCTCTGCTCAACAGTTTCTGTCTTTGAAGTACCTGTATTTTGCACTGTACATTTCATTTCATCTATACATGTAATTGCTGAACTGAGTCAGAAGTGACTTGAGACATCTTAGAATTTCAGCCAAGGCAAATCTTCAAAGCAATTAAAGCAATATCTGTACGTGCAAAAGGAATTTCCCGAGAATAATGACTGTGGGGAGGAGTTGATTATACTAATAAGTATATTATAGTGCTAAGCCTTAAATTTGGCCTCTAAATCCCCAGGAAGATCTATGTCCAAAATCATTAATGTTCCCATAGACACGTACTGGCAACCTCCATCCTCCTATTTCGGCAAAGGAAAACAAGACCTTATGGGTACAGCTGAGTAGGTGAAGTGTTCTGTAGGTTTGGGTCACTCCCACAGAAATCACATCTTGTCTTTAAACGTTTGTACTAAATCATTTCTCAGTACACCGTCTAATTTATAGATATGTCCTTATGAAGAAGCACTTCTGGTACTATGGGGAGGGAGTGGTAATACGTTTATCTGTGTTTATGTTTACCTCTGGCTAAAAGGCTTTTTGGTGCAACCTCTGTTAACCAGAGTGATCACTGCACCAGGAATAATCAAATGAGATTAGCCAACTGTGTCCAGGTCCAATTGTCCTGTTATTGTCTACAGAAAAAGCATCCTTTGGTTTTCAACTACTTTATAGTCTCCTACCATAATCCTTGCTAGCCTATCACCAGAAAAACACACCAATTCAGGGCTTTTTTGCCTTAAAAATGCAACGTTCCTTATCCAGCCTTGTTTATCTGCTGTCTCTACGTAGCATGCACAACAACTCGCCATCCCTGTCATCCTGGTGTGTTTTGTGCTTCGTTAATTATGAAAATAACATGGAGATTACAAAGCCTTCATGTGCAAATTGGAAGACACGTAGCCATTTGCTGCTCTCGCCCGTCACTGCAGGGTCTCCGAAGGAAGGCTCACCCTTCCACTCACAACAGCATTTCTCAAAAGTGTTAATTTCCTGTAGCAAGGTAAGGGACTGAGGAAAGGCACAGACCCTCATCTCCCTTACCTTGGTGTAACTTAGGAACAGCTCCTCTGACATCATTGCAGTTGCTCTGAATAAGCAGCGGAGATCAGAATCTGGCTCAAGAACTTTGCATATTCACTCTGAAATTTGGAAAAGGGAACCCCTATCTGTCTCGATTTCTCAAGTGCTATCTGTCTGTTACCAGGCACACGCACATTAATTGTGTGTTTTAAAACTTTGTTTGGTTGAACCTGTCATCCTAGGCTAAAATTGTGTGACCTAACTTGTAGTAGCTTTTGCAGTGAAGGTATCATTTACTGTTGAGTATATTTTACTGTGCTGTTATAGATCTTTTCACTCAACCAGCTGTCTAACATGTTGAATAGTCTTTCATCTTGTCAAACACTTCCATTCCCCTTTCTACAGCTTTCTCAGCCAACATGTACACACCTAATCAATCTAATGCCACCGTCTCCAGACTTTAAAACCAAAAAGCACTGCCCAAACTACTTTTTTAAAGAGACAGTCATATTTTCTTTCAGTAAATTCGTCACCAAGAAGACTGATAAATTGCTAAATGAAAAGAAACACTTCTGTGAAACTGTTACTCTAGGTCCAGCCTTAGAGCTCCGGTTCACTCACTGAATCTGTCGTTCAGTAAAGGCTGTTGGGGGCTTCCCTTCACACTGATCATGTATATGTTAATTTAATTTAATTTAATGAACATCTTTACCCATGGAGCTGGGCTTAAATCCTCTTGCTTTTGCTTAGGGTTGTTTTTCCATTTTTAGGCAAACAAGATTAGTCTGCCTCAATCTGTTCAATGCCATCTTTTTTCTTTCCTTTTTTTTTTTTCCCCCACTCCTTATCCTTCATCAATGGGAACTCCATTAGTAGATTGACATTTACATCATACAGGAGGCAGGTGAAAAAAAAGCCACTGGCGTTGCTTTCAAGTGGCCCCTGCTATGTGCCACAGTCTATACCTTCCATGGCATGGAGTATTCATTAGGGCTGCTTTTATTTGTATTACTTTTATTTTTGTTAGATATATTACCTCCTGAGACTGTATGAAGTGAACCATGTCACTGTGTGAGATTACTACTCAGTTAATAGCAGGTCTGGAATCAGTCCGTTGGGAATAGGCTGTGCTGCAAGAACCTCTAAAATGTGTATATGTGCAGTAGGGGACAGGGGAGCTCTCCGAAGGGGAAGGTTTTTCTTCTGTTGCCGCATTCTTCGGTGGAACGTTTTTCAATTGCGAGCTCATTTCTAGATGTGTTTTTAGTTAAAATAGATAACAACACCTGAAACAAACACTTTTATGGCTGGCAGCTACGTATGAAATAAAGAGGCCTGAACAAACAGGTGGAGGTGGGTGCTTTTTATTTTCAGCCTGGTTTTAAATTACTAAGGATGGAAGGAGGTAAAGACACTGCAACCTTTAAGCCCCTTTGACATTCACAAAGTGCTAAAAGTCAGCTGGGGTCTCAGCTCTGACAAATTTGCATCTCTTTGAATATGACGCTTGAAAAGCCAAGCCGCTAGATTAAATTTTGCCATGGAGAAAATGAGAAAGGCTTCCATCTCCCAGGTCTACTGGGAGGATCTTTATGGTTGATTTACTTTTTTTAAATAAATATTTCTTTATGTGTTTCCCCTAGTTTGTGTCCAGCCTTCCTCTGTCGTGCGTGCTGTAACTTCTGCCAGTTCTATCAGCCTGCAAGTCAACCTGGGGGCAGTGCGAGGTGAGAGAATATTTCCATCTAAACTGCACATCCCTTCTGTGTTTTCTGATTAAAATTTGCAAGCAAACCTTGGCATAAACTATACCTGACGTGACTCCTAAAATAATTTATGCAGTTTGTAAAGCAGGGGCTGAATCCCACAAACCCTCCCCGTGCCGTTGGCATGCAGAAGTGCTGCGGGTCTGCAGCAGCGGGTCCAGCTATGGAGCTGAACCCTTGCTAGGGCAGCAGGCAGAATAACGATGATAGTGAACTCACACAAATAATAAACTGATTGCTCATTGAGCAAAATCTGCTAAAGTATGAATTATCTAATGAGCTGCTGCTGTGGTTCAGACTGACTTATCCTGCATTAAGTCAACAATGACACCACTGACTTGCCGCAGGGAGGGTGAGAGTAGGATTTGGCACTGGTTTGGGCGTGGGATTGTTTCAGTTAATGGCGAATTAAAGGGTGTACGTAGTGGCAACCGTTTTGAGGTTTATAGAAGCTTATAATATGGACTTGATTTATTTGCTAAGTACTTATGGCAACTCCAGAATTTATAACCATCTCAGGAAAAAAACTTGTCACAAATGTTGAATGTAAACATTGTTTTAAAGCTCATTGAAGAAATCCCAAGAACACTGCTGTTGTCCTTGCATTATTAAAGAAGGCTAGTGCTTGAAAACATACCAGGTTTTACAACAAAAACTAATACCCTTCCCTTGTATCTGCATTTGCTACTACAGGAGACTCATTATTTTTGCAATTTCTAAAGCAGAATAAGGGGTTTTGTTATTATGAGCCAGGAGAAGAATCACTCAATGCTTTACTTTGTTTCTCCAGCATATGTGAAATGTGTATATAACAGAGAGCATACCCAGAGCCAGTAGGAGATATGTATGAAGGGATTTTTTTGCTCTACACAAAAATGTTTTGTGAGCTCTGTGCACAGCACAAGTTATGAAAAATCACATAGAGCTAGTTTTTTTCCCTTTTTTATTTTTATTTACTTGCTGGGTTCTTATAATTTTCTGGCAGGTCACATTACATTAGAATGAAATGTGATCTGTAGTTAGGACTTGTCGATGCATCCTGCAGTTTTAACTCAGTCACTTGGGTTCCGATTTAGCCCAACATGTGTCTCTTGAAATAGCTCAGGAGAGCAGATTGATGATACACTTAGCAGAGGAATAACAGCGGTGCAGACTGCCAGTACTAAACAATCCAGTTATTAAATGTATCTAAGCATCTGAAGAAGTCTAACTTTCTGGACAAAAAAGATGTAATATACCTAGGAACCAAATAAACCTCCTATTGGTGTTAATGGGAGCAGAGAGGTGTACAGAGGAGCAGTTTTAAATTAGTTGAATACATGTCCAGTTCCTGCAAATGGATCTTGAGCATCTTAACCTCAAAATCATACTGTCATATCAGGGCCTCATCAGATCTGATTGCTTCAGCTGACACTGTGATGTTTCAGTTGTAGATGCAGAATTATTCTCTTTAAAGGAGGAAGTAACTCTTTTCCAACAACTAAATGGTCTACAGCTTTTATATAAGCTTTGTTTATTGACCCAAATTTTCTCACATCTTTAAATTGCCACTACTTTCAGTAGCTGTGCTTTACCCTCTCAAATCCAACTGCTCTATCAGGGGTCTCGGGCCAGTTCCCACCTGTGCTCACTTGGCTGTGCTGAACCTTGAACTTGCCAGTTCCTTCATGCCATTCCCTGCTTTTGGAGATGACACCTAGAAGTTGCATTTTACTTCTTGTTGGAGACTGCAAACACCTCTAGGGTTGTAAAACATGAATAGCAGTGGGACCTGACAAGTTGATCCTTGTTGAAGGAAGCAAAGCGCACCAGTCTCACCCAGGCACACACCTCCACAGAGCAGGAACATTCACACCCAGGCACACACCTCCACAGAGCAGGAACATTCAGGCATGCAGCAAACCCCTTGCCCCAGCCCCATGCCAGCTATTGCAGGATGATGGCCAAACACAGCCTAACAGATACAGCACAGCCTAGATATTTTGCTCTGCATTAGACCCCTACCTCCTACAAAGCCCACCTCCCAGCTAGGATAATGACTTGGATCCCCTTTTTTTTTATAGAGAAATAAAAAAGTGAGTGATCTGGGAGCCTCTGAGAACAGCACTTCAAATACCTCATTTGAATAGTGCCTGATGCAAGGTATTGGAGTTTCTAGGACAACTGCCTTACAAATGGATCATTACAGAGGTAAAAGTCAGTTTATTATTTAACCGATTCGGGCTGAGGGGAGCCTGGAGAGTATTAGCACTTGCATTGATTGTAAGTAAGAGTCTAGTAATTAATGATCAGAGTTTTCAGCAATGGTCTTCAGGAGAGAGTGTAATGTACCCAAATAGGTATGACTGAGGAGGTGTTAAGTGAATTCAGAATGAGCCTGAAGGCAAGGGCAATGGAAAGCAAGATGTTCCCATAACTCATTGACAATACATTGTCTATAAATCACAAGTACTGTTAAACAGCAAATGGATTAAACTCAGTCCTTTTGATCTGGACGGACACAGCAGTTTTCAGACCTTACAGGCTACTCATCACCTCTAGATCCCAGAATATGTTACAGATGATGGAAGTGGCCTCAAAAGTCTCTTGGACATTGTTGTGAGTGATCATAAGTGATACTAACAGAGTGAAGAAATGTCTGTGATGGCCAAAGTCTGGAGGAAATGTGTCCTGGTTTCATATGGGACAGAGTTCATTTTCTTCTTAGTAGCAGGTCCAGGGCTATGTTTTGGACTTGTGCTGAAAACGATGTTGATAACACAGGGATGTTTTAGCTATTGCTGAGCAGGGCTTACACACTGTCAAGGCTTTTTCTGCTTCTCACCCTGCCCTGCCAGCGAGTGGGCTGGAGGGGAGGGGGCATGGCCAGGACAGCTGACCCCAGCTAGCCAAAGGGATATTCAATGCCATAGAACATCACTCCCAGTGTATAAACTTGGGAGTTGGTGGGGAGGGGAGGATCACTGCTTGGACATCAGTCAGCAGGTGACTAGAAGTTGCTTTGTGCATCACTTGGGCTGTTTTCTCTTTTAAAAAAAAAAATCTCTTTTTTGCCGTGTTCCTTCTCATTACAATTATAATTATTCTGTTGTTGTTATTATTGGTATCATTTTGTTATTGTTGCTGTTAATATATTTTATTTGATTGTACTTAGGAAGCTGTTCTCAGCTCAACTCACGAGTTTGACTGTATTCGTCCCCTTGATTCTTCTCCCCATCCCACTGGGCAGGAGTGAGCAAGCAGCTGCGTGGTGCTCACTTACTGGCTGAGGCTAAACCACAACACACAGGTATGTCTGGAAAGGGCCACCTTTGTCTCCATCCTGGCATGGAGCTCTGGGCAGAAATGGTCAGTCTACGTTTCCGTGCTAACACCATTACAGATACATAAATATATAAGGTGGAGAAATGTGGCTTGGAAACAGGTTTTTAATACACTTTGCTTTGAAGGGATCTGTTAAATTCTAAAACTTCAGGATTTACTCTGGTCACATTTTCATACTTAATTCACATGATTCCAGGTCTTCAACGTGTAGGAAATCCTCCTTTTTCCTGCAGGATTATATGCTAACACACGCATTTAGGATACATTTCATCATCCAGTGACAGTTATACAGCCATCTTTCCTTATTAAAGACTCTTTTAAAGATTAATTTCTTCTATAATCCCTACAGTATGGGTCAAAAATAATAACAAAAAGCCCCAAGTAAATAATTAATAAAATAATGAACACGTAATCCAATTAAACAACAACAACAGTCCCCTCAGATCATATTTGTGCTTGAGCTCTTAACCATGCCATATATTTCCTGTAGTTGTCCTTCAGATGGCATGATCTTCAGAGTTCCAGCTTAGTTTCTGATTCACTCAGTAGGGAGAACACGGTCAGCGTGTGGCAAAAGAACACGTAATGGTACCCAGGTCTGTGGTAGGTGCAGGTGGGCGCTTGTTAAATGGTGATAAATCCGTATAAATGTATGGCTGCTCACACAGTCGGCATCACACGTGTAAACAAACGAGGGCAGACACAGGCACATGTAATGCTATCATCACAGCACCCATCGCAGGGTTATGCAAATGGATCTCTCCTCTATGTGTGTGTATGTGTGAGAGAGAGGTACAACAAATGCCCACAATCTCAAATTAACTCTTTCCAAAGAATAGCAGCCATGCCATTAACGTGACACGCTTAAATCCAAACGGACAAGTTTACGTTTCCTTCTGCCCCTTTCTTTCTCTTCCTCACTCCCTCTCTCTGCCTCTCCCTCTCTCTCACTTTACCTTCCCAACGGCACTATTTTATTTCAGAAGAAAACTTATGAAAATTGTTGAAACACACACTACAAAGCATTTGGGCTTTTTTTTTTCCCTTCCTTTTTTTTTTTTTTCTTATTTCAGCAGATAGCCCCCAAAAAAGGCAGAGATGTCAAAGGCTTCCCGTCCCCCCTTTGACATTCACGCAGTGCTGAGAGTCAGCCGGGGTCTCAGCTCTGACAAATTTGCATCTCTTTGAATGTGACGCTTGAAAAAAGCCAGAGCTGCTAGATTAAATTTTTTTTTCTTCCATCGAGAAAATGAGAAAAGGCTCTATCTGTGTGCTGAGTCTACTGGGAAGATCTTTATTCTGATTCTTGTTAGAATTGTTTATCACCCTGACAGACCAGACTCGGACGAGATAAAGGCGCTGCTCCATCACGGGGCCTGACAGTGGTAGGACATGCAGAGAAATGAAAGGAGCAGGGGAAAATATTATTAATAGATGCCGACTTGATTTGCCTCTATGGCACGTCAAGGAAGGGAGGGAGGGGGGAGCCGCGGCTTGATTGCAAGCCTATGAAGTTCTGTCCAAAAAAGAAGCTATTTTTCATTAAGTGATAGAAGGGCTTTTTTCATGTTCTTTCCTGAGGAGCTGATAACTTATGCAGTTTATTCTAACCCTGCTGATTTCTGTCAGGGAAAGAAAACTCCTGAAAGATGGCTCCAGCTCGTCCTTTTCAGAGAAGGAGGCTGTCTTGTCAAAAATGGGAGCAAAGCATTAAAGCCCCGGCCTTGGCTCCTGCAAGGTCCCTTGGATCTGATTGGGTGTGCGTGTGTCAGCGCGCATGGGGGAGAAAGGCATTATTATGTACCCACCAAGGCCCTCTGAGGGGGAAAAAATCAAAATACCTATGCAGAACAGTGCTTGCACATATGCATGTGCACACCTGCGCTACCTGCACGGAGGCTTTGTGCATCCGAGCATACGTGCACAAACATTCGTTACGCTGCCTAATTGCCGTTAGTCAAGGTTTGTCTGATGTGAGCATGTGCTGAATTTGGGAACTGGAGGCTGACTGTAAACTTAGAGCAGCCTCATTCAAAATGAACATTAAAAAATAACCAGCTCCCTGCTACCTCCTGTATGTCAGGTCCCACATAGAAACATGACCAGCAATACAGCACCGGGGATCCTGCAGCGATGCTGACTCTGCTGTGGCTGTCTTCTGTTCTGGGGAGAAATTGCCTCCACATGATCATTATTTCTCCTAGGTTAGATTTTTTTATGTGTGTGAGGAAAGTAGGACTGAGAAGTACTGTTTGTGCACATCATGGCTGTGTTATTGTTATTCTTGGATCCTTCACATTTGCAGCTCTGCCCATTTGGGGCATTCACTGCAATCACAGTGTTGCGTGAACGCAGTTGCTGCTTGTAATTACCTTGTTCTTCTCCAGAACAGATCGTGTTTGGTCACTATCCTAGCTGAATTTTGAATTCTGTATAAATTAACCACTGGAGAAAGGCTTACCTCAGGGCAATAGAGTAGGTCTGCTTCTGTGAACCCACTCTTTGGGATGGCTTCCTGATGGGTCCATTCTAAAGTATGCCCAGGAGCTCTGAATGCTGCTGAGCTCTCTCTGCCTTCAGTAGGATGGGAGTGTTTAGCAGCTCGTGGGAGTTAGTCAGCACTTTGTTAGTGTAAAGAATGTGGCTTGTTTTTCCCTGCAAAGCCCATGGACAGAGTGCTGGGCACTCCACTTTCTCTTCCTTCTTCAGATTTTTCCTAAAATCTTCTCCTTTCTAATAAGGCCAATAAATGCTTATAAAATCCCAGGATTTTTCCATTCAGGTGGCAATAAAAGAGGTATTACTGATGTTGTAAGTACAAAGATAAAGAAATTAAATACCACTGGTTGCCATATTCCCACAGTGGCATCGCCAGAGAATTGTAATCTCCGTCTTCCATTCCCACTGCTGTGTTTCCCTTGTTTGCTGTGTCATACCCAGAGCTGAAGGCAAAGTTTTACATTCTTTTTTTTTTTTTTTGCCAAACACTTAAGAAAGACCTGTGATATCTACCTAGGTAACTCTGCCCTGCCTCTCTCATATACTCAGTGGCACATTCATGTCTGGAACTGATTCATGCTCAAACTCAGGTACAGATGGTGAAGGGTGGCTGGTTGGGTGAAGTTCTGGAAACACCAAACTTAGGAAGTACACAGAGGCTTAGGTTAAGCTACTGCCCACTTTGGGGTTAGAAAAGGTTTTTAACAATTACTATTTGGGTCATCTTCCTAACCTCTCCTGAACACTGTTTTTGATACAGAGTAGTTTTCTATTAAAGATCCTAAGCCTCCCATAAAACATCAGGCAGCCTGATGTGCGTGGTAGGAGGATTATAGACTGCTGTGTGCTAAATGTATGTGACATAGTTATCTATATGCTGATATGAGACTGGATTTGAAAACCTAGTTATCTGTCTGTCTATTCCTCAGTACATTGTCTGAGAAGCCTCATGCAAATCAATTGATTTAAAAATAAGGACATTTTAAGCTACTTCTGAATGGTAGTCTAGCTATTGTATTGTATTGCTATTATAAGAGCAGTAACTAAATGTAAGGGTGTGGAGAGCTGGACCAGGAGCATGGAGTGAGAGCACAGACTTAACTCAAAAGATCTCGTGGGAAACAGAAAGGGTCTGTGAGCTGGAAAGGGGAAACCAGCTCGTGCAGGATGATGTTCTGACTTGCAAAGACACTGAAAACCTTCAGCTCATGTCCTTTCTACCTGTTCTAGGTTTATTTACTGGACTGGTGCCTGTGAATTCTCAAGAACTTTGTGCATGGGAGGCTACATAAACATTTTAAGAACGCCTGAGTTGACCACTGTGAGGAGTCTTGTGGTAAAATGTAATAACTGATTACAATAGATAGCTCTGTGTGTTGCTAATGAAGTGCTAGCAGTATTGGGTGAGCTCAGGCTGATGTTATGTTTGGTTCTGTGCAAAACAAAACAGTCTATCCACATCAGACAGCTAAAGGATGGGAGAAAAGTATTGGCTACTCTTATATCTCAGGATCTGAAGGCTATTGATACTGAGCAGCCCAAGATCACACGGAAATTCTATGTCTGAGCTGAATTCCTGAACCGAGATCTTTAGTCCCAGTCTAGTTTCTCAACCACAGCGCAGCCTGTCCTCAGCCCAGCTCAGGGTGGCCCAGGTCTGTTTTGTCTGAGCCACGCTTACCATATCACATTCCATTGTAATACAGACATGCAAAGCAATTTAGAAAGGCCCCTTTTTACGACTACAACTAATTTACCCACGCTCTGTGAGAACATATCATGACGTAGGTAGGGATTTGCCTCTTTTTTTAACTGCAATTGTTTACATTGCTCCAATGACAAAGAGGTATATTGTTAATGAAACTATGTGAAAGGAGGTTGAGTTATGCATCCCTAAAGTCTTCCATTTGCATAGTTTTAGAAAGTGGATCAATTTGGCAGGCGTTCTCTTTACTCAGCCATGGGTTTGGCACATGCCAGAGTGCAGAGGCTGAGTGCAGCAATTTAAACTGAGAAAACAGGTGTGGTTTTGCATTTTGGTATGTGTGGAGTCTCAGGCTACCATGAAAATATCTTTGGGTAATCAGCACACCCAGATTGCATAGTTCACATGTTGATAACTTACAGTTATGCTACAAAAGGAAATATTTGATATGTTTGTTTTTTGTTTAGTTATGCTGATCCAAATTAACTCAATCTGTGGATAATTTTAATTGAATTTATGACAATTCGTTGTATTTTACAGAATCATCCAGAAGTTTGGGTGCTTGTATGCACTATCCAGATTCTTGGATCTACAGAATGGGAATGAGAGAAGGTGACATCACCAGATTTTTTTAAATAATTCCCTGTGAGCAGACTGCAAAACCCAGAAAAAATAATTTTCTTGTGGTGTTCCAGCACTTCTGATTCTGAAGTGGGAGCCTATGGACAAACCCCAGTGAAACGGTGAGATGGTTGAGCAGCATTGAGCACAGCAAAAAAATGTTTGCTTAGAAATCAGTTCAGGTCCAGGCTAAAGAACTGGTGATTGGAGTGCCAATTTAACATAAGGGATTTAAGACCTGGTCCCGTGTGACTGGCAGAATTCCCTGGGTTTAAATGCATGTCAGTTCAGGCCAATAAAAGGCAGCTACTTTTTTTGTATGATGATAAGTAGGAAACCCCGAATAATGTCCGGAATGTGTTTATGACTGATTTTTGGCTGAATTAGGTGGGGGAAACAGTAATTTTGCGTTGTTATACAATCTCTTATTAGCTTGTGTTAAGTGAGATTGTTTCAAGTTGTTAAAGTAGGAAGTTAGGGCTGTTAAATCATGATTCCTGTGTAATTATGAAGCACACGCATTTGCACTTTATGATGGCTGTTGGTTTGCTAGATTCCTTACCAGGTTGGGTGGAAACGGTGCTACTAACGTGTTCATAGCAAGAAATTTTCAACTGAAAAAGCAATTGTAGATCACTTCAAGTCAATCTGCAAACAAAGCTTAAAAAGTGAGGTAAAGTAGGCGTAAAGTTACTAGCTGGCCAAGTAAAATGCATTCATCCCCGTTGTCCGTTCGACATGCCTGCTGTTTTGAAGGTTTCCTCTTCAGTTCCTACTTTAATCAATCTAATTTGTTTTCTCAGAGAAAGCTTTTCATGTATGGTTCAAAATTATAAGTGTGGCCCTAAAGGAATTAATTAAGATCGTATTTTTAATATCACCTTTACTGGAAGTTAATTCTTCATAACCATTTACCTACAAATTTGACAGTTTTGGACTCCTTCTGGAAAGGTCTGCAATCAGACTACTTTCTGCAAAAAACAGTGCCAGCAGAAATGCTTTAGCATATTATATTGCCTGTTTCTAACATTTGGAAAGTAGATCTCAGTAGATGTACCAAACGCAGCTGTCCATCACAACTGGCTGCTTCAGCTTCAGTAAGGGCCAGGTTTAACAATGCCAGTGCAGGCAAAGGTCTTAAAGATCCACCTGGACATGTTCCTGTGCAACCTGATGGAGCTGCTTCCTGCAGGGGAGTTGGACTGGATGATCTCTAAAGGTCCCTTCCAACCCAACCATTCTGTGATTCTATGATTCTGTGAAATCTATGTCCATGTCCATCTATTGCAACAAATTGCTCTGGGATGTCCTGATCACTGATCGGACCCTGGGTAAAGGTTTCACTCATCTCTGCTACTTCAAGAACTCCTTGAAACTTGATTTAAACTTTGTTTCTCCCCAGATATCAGAGCGTGGAGAGGTCATTCATCTGCTTCAAAAAAGAAATCTGTTTTGGGGTACCTGAAGTGGCCTCTCACTCATAGCCACAATATGCACTCTCCCACTCCAAAAATGGCATGAATAGAAGAATGGCAAAAAAACCATCTTCAAACCATTTTTCAGTATCCACCTAACTCGATTTCTTAAGTCAACTTCAAGTTGATGACAATACGTGTGCTCTTTCGTGGGGAATAAGAGTGGGGGAAAGCTGTCCTTTGATTTTTGTTCATATTCAGGGAACAGCCTGGGTTAATAATTTAAAGGTAGGAAGTTAATTTATGCGTGCCTGAAATCCTCCTTTTGTGCAGTTTTAGCAGATGCATACGTGTGACAGGATATCTCATTGTTCTCGGGATGTGTTATCGTGTATATGTGGAGTAGCTTTAGTGCGATATGAAATGCAAATTCGCCTCACTTTGTTCTTGCCACTTTTATGAATATTAAAAATATGGATAAAATAATTGTGAACACTTTGGGAAAAGGTCTTTAGCTCCTAATTTCAGTGCTATAAAGTTTTTATACTGATGTAGCAGGAAAAAAATTGAAAATTTCACCAGCTTCTGTTGGCATGAATGTAGGAAACTTAATTGAAAATTTGCATCTTGAGTGCACTCTGAGTGGAACTTTATGATGGCGTGAAATGGTAGTGGCAATAAATAGCACAACAGACTCTCAGGCCAAAACAATATCGTTCTTTCATGTTACATCAAACAAAACATAGTTAATTGGGTGATTTCAGACAAGCACTAACCTCCTTCAGCAGCAAGTTTGTAATAGAAGAGGGGCTGAAGAAGCGACACATGCGATATGACCAGTGCCACCATTCTGAGTGCTGTGAGACTATATCCCCTACAACATCAATCTGTCTTGATCTTCCTTGCAAAGTGGATTGACTTGATGAGAAGCCATTATGTAACACAGTTCCCACTCTCACTAGCATACCCCTGGTTCCAAGGGTGGCTCTAAGGCTAAGATTGTTAAGCACTATCTTTGTAAGCTATTCCTGATTATAAATGGATGCTGAGTACTGCTCCAGAAATCTAAGCTGTGTTAAATCAACAGAATAGACCTGTCTAAATTATTGTGGGAGACCAAAAGGCCAAGTCATTATTTTTGCATATGATTCTTTAATGTAAAAATAAAAAACCAGAGCCTTTGCTTTCCCAGCATCCGTGGATGTTATACCTGTGCACTAAGTGCAGACTCAAATACTTCATATTGCAAGACAAAGAATTCTGTTGTAAGTACTAGTGCAGGCTATCGCTCTGCACGAGTATGGAATTGGTCCTTTAATAGCAGTGTAGCCGGGAAGCTGTGGACACAGAATCATTGGTCTTATTTGTTTAGATTATTCAGATAATAGCATGAGTAATATTCACAGCTTTGCCTGAGATTCTTCTCTGCTTTAACTCTTCTGAAAGCTGGACCTATTTCAGGAACTAAACATGCTTTTGTCCATGCAGCTTTTGGGCTGCAGTTATAAAGCTCTTCACCAGCATGTAGTGACTTTGCTCATTTCTTTGACAAAAGGCTGATAATCTGCACTAGTGTCTTTAGCTGACTTGTATGTTTAGTTCCCAACTGACTTTGACTGACAGTTTCTATATTAGTAGTATAGAAACTGAGGTGGATCACAAAAGGAGATGGAGAAGCGCACTGGATGAAATCCTACATGTCTTTACTTCCCTCAGCATTTGTTTCTTTCCAAGCTTGGACTGCTTTTATATTACATTCCCTTTCCTGCTAACAGAGGTTTTCTGCTGGACTGTGATCCTTGCAGTGAGAATCTCCTCTCTAGACAGGTAGCAGGTTAGATTACATCTTCTCATATGTAAAGTCTCCCTTGAGACTCCACACCCTCTCTGGGCAGTACATTCCAGTGCTCCGTCAACCTCACAGGAAAGAAGTTTCTCCTCATGTTGGAGTGGAAGTTCCTGTGTTCCAGCTTATGTCCCTTACTCCTTGTTCTTTCGCTGGGCATGACAGACACAAAAACTGTCCCCCATCCTTTCGACACCCACCCTTCAGGTACTTGTAAGTGTTGATAACAACGGGGGTGTTTCTCCCCAGGTCCAGAACTCTGCTCTTCTCCTTGTTGAACCTCATGAGTTTCCTCTCTGCCCAGCTCTCAAGCTGGTTGAGATCCCACTGAATGGCAGCTGAACGAACAGGCTCGTTTCCTAAATAGGAAAGCACGAAAAGTATGAAAAAAGTCTTAATTTTCCTTTGAAAACTGTTTGTCTTACGCAGGCAATTAGAAATAACTTACAGGGAAAAGAGGGACATGTGTAAATCAGCAAAGGTTTTGAGTCAAGAGGATCTTACCTGTGCAAAAGTTAAAACTCCTGCTTAAGTACTTTGCATTAGGCATATGTATCGGTTCTGTTTCTCAGTAGCATCTCTGCAAGCACAAGTGAGGAGACTACTTTTGATTTCTTGAGATGTCACGATATAAACCCTTTTTTCTTTTCTCCAGGAGAAATAACTATTAGTGAACCTGAATGGAGTTTATGGGGTTTTGAGTGACACTGGCTGCCAAAGCATGGCTATTTGGCTCTTCCCAAACAATGGCCAGAAAAGTCAATTTCAAACCCAGTTTCTTTCCTAGAGAAAGCTATACGGACTTTCACATGCATGAGACTGAGGTGGGTGTCGAAGCCTGACCAGTTCATTGGTAGGTTACTTTGAGTAGCAGTAGACTTAATAATGAAAGAAAACATCAAAGAATTCACACCTGCAAATATCAACCTATCTTAATACGGTAGCTTTACAGAAAATCTGAAGCGTTTTGAGATTAATGAGACTCTTTTGCTTTACATTTCATATTGAGCCCCCTCTACTACGTGAATTGAACCAAAAGGCTGAGAACTTCAGCATGGGAAACTGAAAAATAAATTGATAGAAAAGTAAAAGGCCCCAGTCACTGAGTTGGATTTGAAGTCTGTCTGTCCCTTGTCTTTGCCAGGAATCGGTGGCAAAGGCTGGGAGACAACTGTTCTTTCTCATCTAAAAAAAGATCTTTGTGGCTCCAGAGACAATTACATACACATATACACAGAAGTATAAAGTATGTGTGATGTTTCATATCAGTTTGCAGTGGTGCAGTACTATTGTATAGATGGAGACATAAACCTGTCAATTCATGTTTTATTGCTACGAGTGCCAGATGCACTGTCCAGGAGCTCAGACATACCAGCCTGTGCCACCAGCCCAAGAGGCCACATCAGGGCTTTCCTCTGCTGCTTTCACAGCTTTCACACTCGATAGACTCATGTTCCCACACTGTAAGTGCCACAGCCTCCCTCTGTGAGTTATTTGCTTTTGATAAAGATGGTATTGTGTATAACAACGTTCATGTTTCTTAAGAGTTCCCATATCGACTGTAAGAAACTCCTTAGGTGTTGACCTAAAACAGATGTCGTGAGTGCTCTTTTTTCCTACCCTTTAAAAGTTTTAATGGTTTGTGTATTTTAATTTTACCAGTCACTTATCCTTCTCATTATATCTTGCTTCTCTCTCAGCTGCCTGTGGGGGAGACATGGAGAGATAACCTTCCCCTCTCCCTCTTTCCAAAGGCAAGTTAAGAAAAAAAAGGATAGGAAAATTTACATGCCATGGTGTGACTGTGGATGCTGCTCTGCTTTATCAGGTCTGGTCTGATCTGTTTTAACTGTTTCACAAGAGCATTGTGCTCAGGTTGCCTGCCTCCTGTCTGGGGAGGTGCAACGATCTTGGGTGTTCCTTGGCCATGGAGAAGGCTGACAGCACAACCTGAGACCCAGAAAGGTGTCTGAATGTGTAAAGATCTCAGGATGAAAATAAAGTGAAGGTAGATTCATCTTTGCAAACTTTCAAAACTCAGTTACAGAGAATAGATCAAATTAGATGGCAAGGAGGCTGGAAAGCCCAGGTTCCTGACACCACTAAACATTACCCTGTGTTTGCATAGTTTCTATCACCTCTCTTCCACGTTTCTCTTTGATCATGGAAAATAAGAAAAACCCCACATGGTGGGATTTTAAAAGGTATTCCTGCTTCTTTTTTGAGACTTGCAACTAAAAGTTGCATTGACGACTGATTGATAAAGTTTGATGTGCTGTAACTCAGTCCTCTTGAGTCTTGAAAACTGCATAGGAGTTATCCTTCCTTCAGAAAATGGTATTACACCTATCAGAGAAAAGGAGAATGAAACAATGCCTATAGATACACTCAAATCCAGCAGGCCATGAGAATCTTGCTTCCCCTCCGTGACACTTTGCTGAGACTGTGGGCAGCAGATTGTGTTTGGATTGTCAGGGAAGCAGCCGGGCCATTATTGTTGTTGTTTCATTTTTGGTGGGTGAGGGTGTTTTTGGTTTTTTTTTCCCCTCCTAGCCAAAGTATTAAGAAAAAGAAAAAAAAAAAGAGGGAAAAAAAAAAAAAAGAAGTTGATTTCTTCAACAAGCAGCTGCAATGACAGATGGCTGATGAATGCACTACCAGCAGTTCCAATGGAACTCGACTCCGTGGGAGTCGGGGCACCGCGCACCTTCCAAAGGGCGCCACGGTAGTCGCTTGGGAAGGGGAGTGAGAGTCGGAATTTCTAACCATGGTGAAAATGTACTGAAGGAAGAGAACATGATGACAAGGGGTGAGAAAGGGAAGGGAGTGATTGAGATCCATCCAGCTGAGTCTTTATCCCCAAGGATGAATTAAGATGAAATAGAGGCCCGGAGTCATAAAAACTTCAGGAGTACTTTAAAAATAATGCCTCCTCTGCTAAAACATGTCATCTTAGCCACCCATTTGCCATTAGGCTCTGTTGATCCTTCTTCCCTAGCCCCTAAATGGACTTCTGTTCTCTCTGTATTCTTTCCATACACATTTTCCCTCTCATTCCCAGTCCTCCTTTTCCCGTATCTATCTCTTCCGAGCCTCATGACTGTGTGCGACTGGGAAGGAAACACCTAGGCGGTTGCTCTTCTCCAAGCTGCTTTCCCGATGTCTGTCAGATGTCCCTTGAGAGTCTTCCTTAGCACCCCAGCCTCTGGCAATCGCTGATCAGCCATCCTAGGTGATGTTCTTCATAGTATCCTCCCTTGTAGTGCTCAGACTTGAGAAAATGATTTGCCCTGGGTATCTATTGTGTCTTTGTCCAGAGCTGTCCCACTGAAACAAGTAGTCAGCAAAATTTATGACCTTCTATTGGAAGCCCTTTGCCAGGTATGGGAATTTCTCCTTTTACTATGAGTTTTAACAGACTGTGGAAGCAGAAACACAACAGGCAAGGAACACAAGCCTCAGCCTCTGAAAGGAGTCCGCAGGCAAATGTAAGTAGACAATTTCGTTCATCAAGCAGAATGTCACAACCTGCAAGACCCCCAGCTTGTCATGGTCCCCAAGACAGTACGATTCCCCCTTTCCTCACCTCCCTTTGTGAAGAATGAGGTAAAAGAAAAGAACTGGTGGCAGCTGGAAAAGCAGTAGGGGTTTGTAACAGGGCAGTGAGTAAATGAGGAACAAAACTCCTCGAGCAGTAAATGTACTGTGTAAACATAAACAATAGCAACAAGCAAGACACATATTCCAAATCCATCTCCAGTGAGAATCAATTATGTTATATCCGATGAATCAGAGGAGGGGGCTGGTGAGAGAGAATGGGGACCTATTATTATTTTCAAGTCAAGTCAACCAGCCAAGTCTGCAAACAAAAGCATTTTCTGTTTTTTTCTCTCTGTCTTGTTGATGGCCTCCCCTTGTCTCTCTTCCTTGGCATATTTCCTGCAGTTCCCCTCCTCAGCAGTAGTTATATACATCTGAATAACACTGTGGTTCAAACACCAAAAGGATTGCCTTCCTATGGTTCCTAAATGTCTTTTCTATTTCCTTGTATTCATAATCCTGGCATAAGCAGTGCTTGTCAAGGGGTGTTCTACATCAGAAAACTCAAGTGTGAGACTGTCTACGTGTCTGTGTGTGTATGTGTATGTGCTCACGCGTACATGAAAACCTGTGGCCAAGGAGGCGAGAAGATCCTGCTGCAGATCATTAATGAAATAATGGTAGGTATTTCTTTTATACCTGTGGCTGTAAAAAGAAAGGACAGGTTTTATTCTGGTATCTGCACATTGCTAACTGGTGCTAACACACACGCACACACACACAGAGGGTTTTTTTTTCTGTGTCCCCAAAATCAGAAAGTGGGAAATGAAAAGGTGAGGAGGAGAAAGAATGAATTGCTGGAAATGATTGTCTCTTAGGGTGTTCTCTAATAATGAGAAAAGAGCCCCTCTTTGAACTCTTGATTCC
The DNA here is from genome assembly GCF_028858725.1 of Colius striatus. NCBI lineage: Eukaryota > Metazoa > Chordata > Aves > Coliiformes > Coliidae > Colius > Colius striatus. The sequence goes on along the minus strand of NC_084764.1, from coordinate 46,522,219 downwards.
TTGCCAGAGAACAAAAACCTTAAAGCATTTTGCTACCTTTAATTGTATTACTCTTCTAGTAATCAATAAAGATAAAAAAGGATCATTCTATGTACAATATGAAATCACACAGGGTCTGACTATGTGGAGATAGATTCCACTTATCTGTCTCCAGGGGTAGCTTCTCTTGTAGTAGAAAACTCAATTTTTATTTGGATTTTAAAAATGTTTCAAATTATCCAGTCAATGCTACATGCATATTAAAAGATTTATTACCAGATATTCTCATCTTGATGTAGTGGATCTATGCACCCAATTCCCACTAACGTTAATGGAACTGCACCTGTAAATCCTTGCACATCAAAGCAAGACTGTGCCCATAAGTATTGCAAATACGTAGGTAGCTGCATAAATAGCACAAAGATTAACCAACTCTGGCATTACTGGGCTTTTTCCCTCTTTGTGTAGATGTTGGTCTCATCTTTGTAAGAACTCAAGATGCAACATGAGAAACTAAAGGGAAGCAGACCAAGATTGCCCACACTTGAGCATGGGTGTTGAAGGGAGGCACCTGAGTGCTGAGCAGTGGCACCCACTCTGATTGCAGGGGAGAGGCAGAGGGGTGCCTGCACAGCGTGACTCAGATTTTAGGTGGGATGATTCACATCCCCAGAGGTACTTGTTCCTCTCCACTTGACTATTAACTGGAGGTGTATAAAGAGACGTTAATTTAAGTACCTGAAGGGAAATGGGTTACATCAGGCCTTAAAGCACTAACTCCCATCCCGTCCACTGGTGCGGGGTGATTCGAAGGCTCGTGCTCAGGGAACAGGTGGCTCACTCCCTGCTGGAGCGACTATTAGCCCTTCATGTTAAAGGAGAGAAGAGAGACAGTGAAAGGGCAACCATTCCATCTCTCTCCTTCACACCAATATTAAAAACCCCCATGTTTGTACATCAAAGCCAAGAGTTTCAAGCATGGGTTCCTAGAGTTTAAACCTTAGTTCCCTAGGTGGAATTCACAAAAAGTAGCTTGGATTTCACTATTCCAGAACTTTAGTTTAGGTAAAGTATCTACCCTTGGGCATTCGTGTTTTGTTAGATTTGGATCTCATTTTAAACTTAAGGGAAAAAACCCAATGTATTATTCTTATTTAAAACAATAATAGCTCTATTAATTAAAATCTGTGCATATATACCAATGTAAACTGCAATTAAAGCAAATTAAATATACTAACAACCAAGTTATAGAGAGAGCACACACCGTGATAGAATGCAGAGCAAACAAATGCGTGTTTTAAAGCGAACAAAAATGAGGTAGAAAAAGTAATTACCACGGGGCCAATACTGTATTAATTGTTAGAAGAGAACATGGCTGCAATAAAATCACAAGGAGTGCTCTCCTGAACGATGGGTGGGGTGATTAGAGCACACACAGCCTAATAAAGGATAATTAATGCTCCTTCTTCAGAAACTTCCATTTCTTATCTGCAGGTTTGCAAGTGGCTGACAAAGGAAGTGTCATTATCCCCGTTAGGCAGAGGAAGGAGGAAGAGGCCCAGAGTAATGAAGTACAGTGGCCAGAGTCACCCAAGGGTATGGCTACACAACCAAGTTACCATAAGTTAAATGTGAGTATGGATTAACAGAGTCAGCTGCCCTGCTCTAACTTCCTATTTACAGGCTCTTAACCTGCAGTAAATGAAACCCAGCTTACTTCAGGGCTAATGTGAGGGATACACCTCCTTGCTGGCTGCAAGAGGAGAAAAAGCAAGTACCTTGTACCATAAAGCTGGCTGACTTGCTCTAATGCCACCTCCGTCAAAAACCTGGCCAGTCTGTGTTTGTGAGATGGCAGCGATCGTTTTCTGAGGCTCTGCTAACGTTGGGATGAGCATGGTATATAAATGGAAAGGGTTGTCGGGAGAGGAATGATAGAGGGGGTGAGATACGTCGTTCAGTTCAGCACTGAAAAGTCAAAATCTGGTGCAGATCTGCGATGTGACAGTAGGGTTCCAGGAAAAGCAGGTGGTGTGGGAACGCAGCTCCCCATTAGGACAGGGCTCAGAGAGAAGGGGATCAGTCATAGCCAGAGCCTGCATTATTTAAGGCTTTAAAATCCAAAAGGGCCAACTTATAATCAATCTGCCACTTCAGAGGCAGGCAGTGTGAAGAATGCAGCGTGGTGTAATGCGTTCCTGCTGGCTCCCGGGGCTGAGCACACGTGCTGCCACGCTCAGAGCGAGCAGCGCTGAGCAGCCTGGCTCTAAGCTCTGCTAAGAGGGTATTACAATAATTGAGCTTTCTGGTAACAAGGTCTGCATTGCTATTTTTGTGATAGGCATGGGATAAACTAAGCGCACAGCCGGTGCATACAGCATAGCTGGAGGAGGAGAGCCTCTTTGACACTAGAACTGGAAACCTGGCTTCAACTTCAGCAATGGCAAAACTCCACTAAATGCAGTTTGAGCCTGTGCTTGCCAGGTACTTTTCCAGGAGCCCTGTGGCCTGACACAGTACCAATATGCACCCAGCTCATGATGTCTGAAGTACAATTCTTCAAAGTGAAGGGGGAAGGGATGGAAATAATTCCAACTAGTGTCATCATCACCCAACACCCGCTTCTACCAGCTCGGAGAAGAAATGTCTCCAGCCACATGAAGACACCTCTCTCCTCCTTTACGGCTGAAAGAGAAATCAGGATGGTGATGGCACAGGACCGTACATAAATTACACTGAGGTATTCTACCTTTATGTTATTTTTCAAGTGTTTTGATCTGTCCCAAGCTCACTGCACCTCTTACATCGTACAAATCTGGGAGAAGATCTGGCACAGACTGCATTTAGATATGTGCATTTTCTCAGGGCTCATTTTCATTCCGAAAACCCTCTTCATATGAAATCTCCAATCCTTTGTCCAATCACAGCTGATAACAAGAAGTCTGAGTCAGAAAAACCTTTACTTATCAGTGCTCTCCCGTGAGCCTCACATTCGTTCGGGTTCTGAATCAGGCATATGCCTAAACAGTCACTTGGCTGTGAAAACTGCAGGGGCACTGTCTCTTCCTGCCTCATTTGTTCACTCTGGCCCACCTGACTTTCTTTCAGCTGTTTTCTGTTTGAGGCTTGATGTAGGAAGAGAATTTGGAGAAGTTCAAAGGACTGCAGATGTGCAGAGGAAAGCTGTCGGGGGTTATTCTGGGCGAAGGCTATCCTGACAAAGCTGGAGAGGCAGCTCCTCCACACTGACAGTGCAACGGCCCCCTGGGCTTTCTCCTTATGGTGCGGTCTCTGGGCAATCAGTGGGAAGGCCAGGCACTTCCAGAGCCAGGTCGGTGTGTTGGAGAGCTGCTATGTTCTTTGGCAGTGCCTGCTGTGCTCCCAGGAAGCCCTGGCAGAGCTGCTCCTACATCAGGATTCTCAGCTGACAGATTCACATTAGGTCACAAAAACGGTGACCCAGATCTCTCTTCCAGTTAAACTAGGCACTTATGGCCCTGAGCCTTGCTAAGCTTAGGTGGTAGTGAGCTAGGGATTTGAAGATCTGAAGTTGAGAGTTAAACGAGATTTCGGTTTGCAAGTCTTCCCTGGGTTGAGCCCTTTGTGTAACCTCCTTGGCTGACATCATTTACTGCTTAAGAGGAGGCATCTTGAAATTCTGTGGTCTGCTGTGTCAGACTCAAATTAGAAATGGAAGAGACATGAAAGCAAATGATTCCTAAAGAGCTGTATTTTCCAGAGAAACTTGTGTGTACCTGTGTGTGCCTGTGCACACTGAGCAAAACAAAGTATTTTTGCACAAGTGGAAAAGCATGTTGCAAACCGCCTGTGTGACGCTGTGTGTGAAGTCTGCACCATCACAGGAAATCATGCAATTTCTGCAGAAGGATTTTGTTTAAAAAAGCAGAGTGCATCTCATTGACCTACATTCAGCTTCCACAGCATACACCCTACCTGCAGAATCTTCTGCAGAGATGCATTGTAGATAGAGATCAAAGGGAAATGCTGTTGTCAGAATTGTCTAAATGTCCCTTTTTGGGCCTGAAAACCTAGATCATTGCCATGCATTTGCACTGACTTTGTAACTTTAATCAACCTGTAAACTGTTCCTTGGACTGCTGTCTTTAAAAGCCAGGGAGGCTGTTCATGGGGATAATGAATGTCTGTATGTATGGAGCAGACAAATGAAGCTCTCTGTTGCCTCAGAATGAATATACCTATGTTTTAAAGAGCTGTCTAAGCCACATTGCAGAATATAACAGTAGCAAAATAAAGTTAGCATCTGTGTTAAAAAGAGCATATTCCACAACCAGCTAGATTCATCCTGTTCAACATACACCCTAATTGTTTTGCAGAACGTTTAGTCCCCTCTTTAAAAAGTGCCATGTGGATGTTAAACGTCGCCTGTCAGGGGTGCTGGATGTTACTACAAACACATCTGTCTGCTCTGCCTTAGACTGAGACCTGTCAACTCGTTTCTTGCAAGGCCAGTGTAATGAGACTGAATTCACATGACTATGGGATGTGTGGAGAGCGGTAGCATGAGAGAAGGGAGCTGCAAAGTGTAACACTGACTGCTGTAGTGCTGAGATGTTAGGCACCATACTGCCCGGTGAGGGTCACAGAGGGACAAGCTCCAGCTCTCTTACACAATGCCTTACCGGGTATTAAAGAAATTAAGCTGACAAGGGAAGCATGCAAAGATGGCAAGAGCCTAAGTTACTTATCAGTAAATCAGGAAAAATACAAGGGATCTAAAGTTAGTGTCTGTCTCACTGTGTGCACTCAGGTAGTTGTAGACCATGGCTTTTTAAATGCAAAAGACAATCTCTGTAAGATCAACTTTTACTCCCAGACAACTTCAGTTTGGGTAGTGGCAGTGCTTCCAATTATGACACCCTTAAAATACTAAACAAGCAAGAGAGCCACGTGAAATTTCTGTCAATGAATTATTCTCACTGAGATGGAATATATTTTATTTTCAAGGATTTTCTTTTTTAAAAAAATGTTATTTTCAAAGGTGGAAAGAGAAGCTACAAAGTCTCTCCCTTTTCCAAAAGGAAGCACTCCAGCCTTTAAACAAAATTGTTTTTAAAGAAAATAATGTAGGGAAGTACAAGTCATGTAAAAGTATAGTAGATAAATGACCTTATGTCACTCAAAACCATCATTTCCAATGAGCTGTAATTGTTACCAAGACTCCAGACCTGTAAGGCCCTGGGATGCAAACCTGGACTGATCTGAGAGCATCCTGTAATTTACACTTGGAACAAATCCTGTTGCTTCAGTGTTGCATTCCTGTCCTGCTAATCTCATAGATTTAGCCAATCTCCAAAGTCTTTCAGTAACCCTTAATCCTTCCCCAGAATCACAATCTCTTTCATTTTTTAAGGAGTAAGAATTATTTTGTGCTACTTATGCATTACAAACTTTCAGTAACATAAATGTTATTGATATTTCTCTCTATTAAAAATTCCTCCTCCTTGTCCTTAAATATCAGTTTAAACTTGAACAGTTTGAATTTCTCCTGACTTCCTGATGACTAGTTACAAATAAGATTTTAGTCTCATGAGTTCAGCTTTCATTGAACCTAATTGTCAGCCTCTTTCTTCAATTGTAGTGACAAATAGGAAACCTCTGTCAGAGCATATGACACCTTTCATGGAATTCTCCTTGGCCCACATTGGCTGCAGAAGGTAAGTGCTTTACAGTTTTATGACCTTTACACAGTCACTTGTTGCTAGTTACCCAAAATGAAGACTAGCTCATAAGGATCTGTGGTTCCCAAAGGTAAACTAATGCACATCAGTAATGCATCAGTGACACAGACACATCCAGGCAAACCAAGGAACGGGGATTTGCTTTCTTGTGCATAAAGGAAACACTCCACCATCAGCTAAGTCCATGTACTTCATTTGCACTGAATCAAGCTAAAACCAAGCACTGAAGATTTATTTTGTGTTAAAAAGGGAGTGGGAAGGACACAGTTCCAGAAAATAGGAGAGAGGGAGGAGGATGTAAGTACTAGCAGTTTAGTGTGGGAAGTAGCTAAGAAGCAAAACTGGGTAAGAGAGCTAGGAAAGGGGATTTTTTCCAAGAGACAAGACAGGAAGGGACACACATTTACTTTTTTAAGGTTCTCAACTCATCCAAATCACCTCAATTTTGTGAAATATTCTGAAAAAATAAAAAAGGATATTTTTCAGAAACTAATACTTATCCTCTGAAAAATACTCCTCATAAACAAGCTTCAGCTTGGGCACTCAGGACTGGGGCTTGAATATCATCAGCTGCTAAAAATCTTGCTCTTAATGGCCTTTCCACACCTAATTGATGTCAATGGAATATAGGCAGGGATTTCAAAGTACCTTGAACCACATGGAGGAGGAGAATTTTGAGAAGATGAGTAAAATTCCCTTGTTTTGATGTGTTCTGCAAGTGATATATTTTGAGCGCTGTCAATATGCGGTATAAATCCACGTGTCCTTTCAGAGGGTAATGCTTTGCTAGACCTTTTGCCACAAATTACTCTCTATAATTGGACCTAAGATCACAAAGAGTGCACATTTACAAGATAAATTGAAAATTAATGAACAAATAATATAGTAATTACCAAATCCTTATTATTTGAAGAATATACACACTATGGGGTCTATTTCTTCCTCGATGAGCATGTATAACCCCCATTAATTTTAATGGGAGTTAAGCGTGCACATCAAGGGAAGAATTAACTCATGATTTTAAAACTGACTACTAAGATTAAGACCTGCACTTTTGGCTTTGAGTTGGAAATGTGGCATATCTTTTGATATTTATCTCTTTTTAATTGTGTATTTGTAGCTGAAGCAATTTGCAAATCATTGTTATCCCTATCAGTACAAGGCAAAGATAAATTGCATTATATACTCTACTTCTTGGCCTCCTTGATGTTCTTTTCTGATTAAACTGAACTGTACCAGCAGTATCATAATTAATAATCTGTGCTGATAAAGTTGGCAGTGCTAAGCCTGTTGGTATCTGATGGCAGTGAAAAATTGTTCAAGTAAGGTGTGTTGTTTATTCTTCCTCTAACGTGAGAAATATAGAATTAATTATGCAGAGTCATGGATGTTGTCAGATGATAAGGTGAAACCTGTAGTTTCGGTCTGGACAAGGTAAAAAGCATGCAGCAATGAGGCAATTAATGAACTATGCTGTTAAGCCTATGTAAAAATTATTGTACTCCTTGGAAAGAGATTGTAAGATCCCCAGATGGGTCTCTGGTGAATTGGATACTGGTTCCAGTTGTTGTTTCTGCATCTTAACTCAGGGCAAGGATTTCTATGCTACCTTCTGCAGGTATCCAGTAATGAATATCAGTGGAACGGCTTCTGTAGTTGTTCACAGGCTTTTTGTTATTCATCTGGGTGTTGCTTCCCGTCTTAGAGCAGGAGTTTAAAGTCTTTTTAAAGTGTAAGCAAACATGGTTTAGAAGTATACAGAGCAAGAACTTGTAGTGTGTTTTAAAGAAACAGTAAAACCAAGTTTTTTTGCTTTTTAAAATGAATTAAGCAGTTCATTTTATAGGCTGAAGCCTAGCTTTGTGTTAGTGGCAAAGATCTTAGAGCCGACTAACAAAGTGACCAGTGTAATCTTAATGTCAGCCCACAATGACCTGCAAGAATTAAATAACAAAAGGAGGGAACCAACCTAAAGTTGTGAAATTCTTTGTGTTTTATGTAGGCTGTTTCTTCTCACAAGCAGAAAACTCGTCCTAGTAGCAGATTTTGGTATGTATGTTGCATAATCTATCCATTACTCCTTAAACTAGTGCAAAGCAGAATCGTTTTCCATTTGCCTCTGTGAAAGTACAAAAGCATTTTTCCAGAGGTACAGCCACTGAATAGCTCTTTTAAATTTGGCTTTATTTTGTTAATCTATTAATTTAGTTCTAAGTGTTTCAAGCTGTTCTGACTTCTAGCTGCCATTTACACTGCCTTGATTCATGTCCACAGTGTAATATCATTATGAGCTGGGGGGCAGGAAGCCTTAGGTCTCACCAATGAAAATCAGATGAAATAATTCAAATCCTACCAGCTCTCTACATTGTCAACAGAAACTAAAAAGAGTCTCCACCTAAGGTGGAGATACCACCAAAGGCCCAAATTTGGAAAACCTTCAAACGTGTGAAATGGGACACTCAATATCAATAGCCTGTTACTGGTAATGCTCAGCGAGTGCCTTGTTGTGCTCTGGTTATCTGTATCTGAGATAAGTTGGCTTTGCTGTTTTGCTATGCCTGGTGATGAGAGCTTTGGAGTTGACCAAAATGAGAATGTTCTGAGTAATGTCTGTATCAAGTTTTGAACAGCAAGTACAGAGAAAAGGGCTCAGCAAGAAGCCTCTCGAGTATTTTCAGGAGAGAGAAAATAATTATGGACTATCAAAATGAAGGTTAGATGTCTCAGAAAAAAATGCAAAAGGATAGACAGAGCAACCAGTGTATGTTAACAGTTTTGAAACAGTTCAAGATGTGAGCAAGATATTGTCAGCAGGTCCATGGAAGTGATTATTCCCCTCTACTCAGTACTTGTGAGGCCATATCTGTGACAGAGTCCATCTTTTGGGGATCCAGTGCAAAAGGCAGACTGACAAGGTGAAGAGAGACCCGTGGAGGGTCGCTCAGATGATTAAGTGGATGGAGCTGAAAATGAGAGACTGATTGAACATTGTTTGTTTAACCTGGAGAAGGAAAGGCTAAAGAGGGAGTCCAGCTAGAGCACACACGCAGCTCAGGTGCAAATAAAAGGAGGTTACAGAGTTGACAAAGTCAGTCTTTTCTCAGAGGGTTACAACAAAAGGACGAGAGACATATGGATGTGAGGTTCCAACTTACAGCAAGGGAAAATTCGATTGAATACAGGGGAAACAATTTTCCCAAGGAAAGCGATTAAGCACTGGAACAGTGACTGAGAAAGGATGTGGGTTTTCCATCTTAGAGGACACACACACTTGCCTCCAAAAGGTCCTGAATAACCTGGTGTAACTTGGAAGCTAACCCTGATTAGTGCTGGTGACTGAACAAATTTCAAGTGTCACTTCTAATCTAAAGTCCTCTATAATTCCATATTGTCACAAGAAGGTGCTTTTTGACTTATTTTATTTAAAAGATTAAAAAAATGTTAAAATGTACCACTTGAGGATTACAGTTTCTAGAACCAGGGTTCATTTGGGTTTGTTATTTTTCCTGCTTAAGTGGTGGAAGGAAAAGAAAACAGATGAAAAAAAAAATTGTAACAGGTACTTGCAGCTCTCTCTGGAGTTATCCACTTGTTAAATTAATGTTGCCACAAAAAGATTCAAAGCACAAGTTCCTTTAAATCCTGTGAATGAATGTCCAGCTTTGTGGACTGCTGAGGCCATGCACATTAAGTGCATTAAATGCACTGATGGAGGCATTCTCTATGAAATCTGTGATTTTTAGAATGCAAAATTGATGAAGAAACACAAGCCAGTATAACTTGGAAAGACTTGAGCTAAAACACTGTTTTTTAAAATTGGCTTCTGCATAATTGCTCATCCAAAACTCGTTATCATTAATGTTACTTTTCAGTGCAGATGAGGGTACCATTAAAGATATTTTTGTCACCTGAATGTAGCTGATATTTAGAAAGAACTGCTGTAAAATCCTAGTGAATGTGAAAGGAAAATAGTGTGCTATGTCAGAAAGCAGAAGGGATTCTTTGCCACATTTTTTTTTTGCCTTATAGTTAAAATGACCACTTGCTGAGAACAGCGCCCAGTGCCTGATATTTTGATTTGGAGATCTGTATTAATTGATACCTAAATAGAATGTTTGCTTCCAAAACATCTTGGTGTCCTTTAGTAATATTTATAGTTCTGCCTGCCTCTGAAAGGATGGATTTCATGTGTTATGATGAAAAATGCCCCAAAAGCCACGTCAGTTTCCAAACTGGGTCCCTGCTGGGCTTCAGATCATGATCTGAGCTTCTGAGCAAAAAACCACTAAGGCTTCAAAACACCTAACCTCAAAATTTGACCATCAGTGACTGGATTTAGTGCCACTGTAATAGTTTGACTCTTTACCATTGACTTCATTAGGCTCACTATAATGACCCAAAAAGTTTCTTCCATTAGCAAGAGAAAAAGATATTTAGGAAAGCCTGAGATATTTTAATCTGCAGAGTGATTTTTTTACAGCACCAGTTTTCTCTCATCTTCCAAGCACTTTGCATTTGGGTGACTGACACAGCAAGTCTGTTATAGGAAGACTATATTACACAAATATCATGGTAAGCACCAGGAGAAAGGCTTTCTGTAAACCTCTGTTGTCTGAGTCATGCAGTTCTTTATTGATGGCACTGTCGAAGTTTGTATTGTGCTCACATGGGAAGAGGAAGCTTCATCCTCACAAAACCAGTTAAAGTTGATTACATAGATATGAAATCTATGGATTAGGGGCAGGATTCTTGGATCCTTTACAAAGAAAGTGTCATGTTTTATCTTGTGTGGGAGGGTTTATGGGAATGCAGGTGCGAAGCCACAGAACTCCATGCAGTCCCTTTCAGTAAAGATGATACAAACAGAGGCAAGTTCCCTTTAAAGCACAACTGCAGGATTAGAGTTAAGGGAATCTTTCCATCTTCAGTGCCACCTGAAGGCTGTCAACATAAATTAACAACTTGAATCAAGGGATAAAACAAAGCAGATATTAATAGATAAAAATAAGACACCAGTGAGCTATATTACCCCAAAGAGTTTGGAATGGCAGTTTGTGGTGAGAGGGACAGTACCTGTGATTGAAGGGCCAAAGGTTCTAACGAGAGTAAGGTAAACTTTAAAATCAAAGGGCAAATTTTCAAAAGCAAATTTTATGCTGGATTTGGTGGAAAATCCAGGAAATGTGATTTGCATCAGCATAAGAAACAATGCCATTTTCCTTTAGAACGTGTGGCTCATTGAAAGAGAAAGCTTCATGAGAGAAGGTGAATATAAAAGTATGTGGAGTTAGATGAGACTCAAAGGGTGGGAATCCCAACAAATCACAGAGTTCTGAGAGCAAAGCACTTCTTTAATTTTATAGTGGAATTTCAGAAAATATTTTTTGTTTTCTCTGCCATAATCCATCCCATCATTATCATATCAAATGTACAAAATAAATGATTTGACCAAGCTGACATGATTCTTCCGTTTCAGAAGTTTTATTGTCAGAGTTTTGAAGCCTGCAGTACTTTGAAGGTTATTCAGCTAAAACAATTTCAGAGTCTTTCCCAAGAAAGAAATTCTGTTCTTTTTATATTTCAAATTCTCTTTTTTAATCAGTTTTGATTTCTTAAAAAGATGCAGATCCTTCTCAACTTACTCAAATGTTCAGTTCCAGAAAACATGTTTTTTAAGTAGACATACTCTGCCAATACATTGCTATTGCTATAATGTCTTGGACTATCCCTCTGACATAATGTTCTACCATATATTCCTATCACCTTCATCCAGCTCTTGTTTTAAAACCACACCTAACTCCATAGCTAGTTGGTGAACCCCAGTAAAACAAGAATGCAGCACCAACAGCATAGGTTTAAGACAAAAATTAAACAAAATAGCCATTCCTAATGATGGGGCAGGTTTTGGCATAGGCAGTGTGTAATCACCAAATCCATAACAGGAATCAGGTTCTAGAGGTTAAAGGAAAACACCTGTCATTATGAAATGTGTGATGAAATATTTTCCACATAATCATGTATTTCAGAATGACAGTCAGCTTGATTGTTACATTACCTTAATTGAAGATAAAAGGATAAATATATGCAGCAGTCTGGTGAATTGCTATAGAGCTGGGTTACATTTGTTTAATCTAATCCTGCCCTTCTCCCATTAGCTGGTTGGGAAGGAACAGCTGGTTTTTAAGCAGTCAGACCATTGGATGGATGGCAAACTACATGCAGGAGGAGAAAACCTTTCTGCCTATGAAGTTATAGGCTAGTAATGCTTTCCATAGATTACTGCAAACTTAGTGACAGGGGTTCAGTTCCAATTTATCTCAATATCTGTGGCACTCCCCTCTAAGATACTCTGAGACAGTCACGACATTTTGACTTTCTTAGAGTGACTGTTCATATTTTCTTTCTCTCTGATCTTAATAATATCTTTCATAATATTTATGAAAGTGTCTTAGGTATCAAGACTTTGGAAAGCCATGGATGATACCCACGCTTTTAACGCTGTAGAGGGACAGTTGTTGGGAAAATTTTACTCTCTGTAACTGTAATCTGCATATATTGCCCAGAACTTCCAAAGCCCAAAGTTAAGTAAGTGTTCGTGGTTACTGGGTCCCATGCAAATAGCGATAAATATGGTGTGGATGCCAGTTCTCAAATGTAGGACATAGTCACGTATCTAGATGCTCAAATGGATCCATGGCCAGGTGAATGCTAACGTGCAGCAGTTCCACACTGATCTGGAGGCTTGCTGTGAAGCAGTAAGCGTGTTCTGCTCCTGGGGGAAGGAAAATCATCACGTATGAGACTTACAGATTCTTGTTTGAGAATTAAACCCTGAGCAACTTTAATGTGTGATTTCTAGAAATTCAGTCAGACTATGTTGCATCTGGCTGGAGTTAGTTGTTAGTTATGGCAAATGGTCCTTTCCTTGGAATACTTTTCTCGCGCTAGTTTTAAAGGATTTTTCCTGCTCTTGAAAAGGTAGAGTTCTGAAGTTCAGCCCATCAAAGCAAAAAGTTCAAACATCACTACAAAATATGTTTGATGATAAGATATTAAACATTCAGTAATAAAGGCGCAGAAATGATGATATAACTCCGTAGGTTAAACATGACCCACTTAAACAAATAGCTGGGGCTAAAAAAGAGAGTCTGTAAAATCAGTGTATTTATTCCCAGTGCTCTGAATGACATATGTTTAAACTGATCTCACAATCAACTCATATCTGCTTCAGCACAGTCATCTGATACCTATTTAAATGAATCTCCTCTAAGAACTGCAAGATCACTCCTGGGTGACAATTTCTCTGCACGGTAGGATGTATGCTAATACAGCAGAACTCGGGGACAAATTCTTGCTGATCTTGATTTCAGTGGGAAGAGGAATTTGTTGTCTCTCTAAAATAAGAAAGATCAAACTTTGAAAAAGGAAGCAATCTGCTGAGATCTTCACATGCCTTGATTTCAAATGCAGTCCCTGGTTCTTAGGATCCCATTTAAATAAGATAGGATGCTGAAATAGCTGGAATGGCTGGATAATAATCCCAAGCCTTTTTTTCAAGGGAGAAAGAATGAGGAAAAGAGATAAAATTGAGGGAGCAATGGGAATTGCGAATTAATTGGATATTTAAAATATAATTAAAATACATGAAAAGACGATCAAATAATGCCATATATGTAAATACAATATATGAAGCGAGCTGTATATATTGGCTCTATTTCAAAGGCACATTCGTGTTCATTACTGTGCATAAGTTTCTGCTTAAGTGCTTTTCTTAGAGGAAATGGTCCTAAGTTCTGATTTAAGTGCTCTCCTGAAACAGGGCCAACATATAACCCCATGGCATTTTCACTCAGACCCTCTGCCTTTGCCTACTACAATCACTTATTCCATCTTGTCTCTAGTGCAACAAACTCTTCCAGGTAGGAACCATGGCTCTACATATATTAATAGAGTACAATCTTGCCAGCATCAAGACCTGAATGGGGTTTTCTGGTTTTTCTGGTGTTTCTTCACTAAGCTGTTAATACCAGTAATACAAATAACAGTTAATAAATCAATCTGTTTCTTCCAGGAATTTTGCTAGGAGGCATTAACCCCTTCTCACCATCTCCCAGGCCACACCCCTGCACTCTTTACAATGAGTGCAGCATATTTTTTATTTCTTCAACTGGCATTTGCAATCTGTCCTGACATAATTTACACATTTACACATTTTACAGAGCAAAGCACAGTCATGCAATTTAATTCCAAAAAACATAAGCATAGGAGACTCGGCACACTCGATTAGCAAAGCATATGATCGAGTTTTGCCAGTATGATATCAAAGGCACACGTTTGATTTGAATTTGTGTCAAAATGTACCTGCTGCTCTTCATTTCAAAACAGACATGTGCTGATGTGTTAGCCCATATTCACACACAGGGGGCTTTTATATGCTGCAAACTGCACGTGTAGACCAGTGTCCTTTATAAATGCACTTTCCTTTCCTTTTCTCTTATCTCAAAGCAGCTGGTCTCCACATCCTTAGGGAGAGGGAAGAAGGCCTGTCACTGCCTGTGAGACAGAGAAGAGGAAGGCAAGAAATCACAGTTCAACCTAATGAAATAAAGTTCTGACCCAGATAAAGTCATCTGGGTTCTTCCACTGCTCATTGCCCTATTGAGCCACCATTCCAGTTCTATTATTTCTTTTAAATAGCGATTTAATGCTCATGAATGGAAGGTGAATGCTTGAAAATGAAAGGTGATCACTGCAGTAAAGGACAAATCAATACAGAACCAAAGTGCTCTACTTATCCATGGGGCAAACTAAAGTGAAAGGAAATGTCTTAAAGACCCTCTCAAGCAGTTGTACTAATAGAAACGATGATTAAATTCCCATGCTATTACACTTGGACCTAAAAAAAAATCAGTGATTAAACACTTACTAGAAAAGGAGTTGGCAGCTACCAGACCGTGGGCACTTTGTTGTTCACTTTCCTTCAGCTTGGTTTGAAGGAAAGGAATTTGACTGAATTTTGTGACTTTTTAATTAATAAAGGTCTTAGAAGGACCAGAAAAAAAAAATTAGTCCCGTGGAAGTTACTTAAAGTTGAGTTGGTAGGAATGCAAGGATTTGAGTACTTTTCTTGGGTTCTGGATCACATAACTATAAATGAGTACATTTGGATTATTAGGTGTAAAGTTCTGTTCAGTAGGTGTGAAACGGGCGGGTTTTTACCTGTAAATACGGTTAATATTGGAGGCTGCAGATAATGTGTTAGCAAGGGAAGTGCTCATGTTCATAGGTAACGTGCTTTTTGAATTTCTTGGAAATGGTAAAAAAAACAGAATTTGGGCCAGGAACTTTCTGTGCTAATCTGGGACTGACACTTGGGGGTGTTGGTGTCAGGAGATTTTGGTTTTGGGTCATTCTCAGCCATAGATGAAACAATGAAGGATTAACTTTCTTTGATACTCCAGCAAACCCTGATTGGTTGGGAGCAGGGAGAGACAGTTAACTTCACAAAGTCAATAAATGTGGCCATCTGGGAGAATGCAAATTTAGACAAATGTGATATATGTGGGATGACACTTTTTGCTTGGAACATGCCACACCATAAAAGCATTAAAAATACATTCATATGACCCAGAGCATTCGATTACAACATTCAATATACAATAAATTCAGCCCCAACCAAACTAAAGGAGACAACATGTACAAATTCCAGACCTAGATTCATTCAGGTTTAGTTTTCTTCCTCCTCAGTCTCTTCAGGCAACTCTGACTGTGTTTCCATTCCATTCAACTGAGTAGATTCTGTGTAAAAAACCACAATCCATTGTACCACCACTCTTCCTTTAAGTGAAAAATTGTTTTCCTCTTTCAACTCTTTGCATTTCATCTTTTTCAGCCACCAGCTTGAGGAATAGTGAAGTACCTTTGTACATGGGTAACTTCTGGGATGACTCACAGTACGTCTGAAACCATTAAACCTGACCTCATCAGGACCTGATCCCCATAGTTACTGGTAAGAATATTTTATGTTCAGCAGTATGTCCTTCCCCAGCTCTGGGAAAATAACTAGGGCTCAACTAGTTCCCAGGCAGGAAGAAATCCAAAGCTGCTCACAGTCCTTTTCCAAATAGTATAATATACAATGCTGTATCTAATCCCTCCCAGATAGTGAGCTGCACAGTAAAGTTTGTCAATGCATGTCTAGATCTTTAGATTATACACAGTGTGTTTTATCATGATATAAAACTCAATGTTTCCATAGACTGGACTGTGTCTTGAATATGCTCACTCAACCCCAAGACCTTATAAAGAGTCAACTATCAAGCAGTGAGTGAACTAACCTGATGTGAAACAGTAAATGCCTTTTTTTTTGTGATGGCCAAATACCTACATTGAGTGTTCCATGGTAAAACCACAGATTGCCTTTTCCCTACACTGTGTACAACTGGCCAGACATAGAGAATCATATAATTGATTCAGCTGGAAGAGGACTTTAAGATCGAGTCCAGCCTTTGTCCCAGCCCCATTGACCATATGGTACATTATGATTTGCTGCTGACATAAATACCTACTGCACCCAGGACAGGATAGGAGTTGAGTCACAGCAGTGTAGCTTTGACACAGCATCTCCTGGAGATAACAGCTGATGTGGTACAACTTATTTCCAGGTGGAAATTGAAGGCTCAGCCAAGTCCTTACCTAAAGATTTGTCATCTTTGATTTCTTTTTAGGGTTTTTTTTCCATTTTAAGGAGCTAGAGTAGTTCTATTTAACCCAAACACAGAGCACTTGCCAGCTTCCATTTCTTGTGGAATGTATTTTTGACAATTTACCTGACTATTTGCATTGAACAAAATAACTGAAGGAATGAGCTTGCAGCTTTTATTTACATGAAATAGTTATTGTAGGAATAGTTGAGCTAGCTACAGGAGCACAATTTGTCTAACTAAACCTTTATTTTGTGTGATAGGAGACACAAGATGATAAGGAAACAGATCAAGCATCGCAAAGTGAGGAGCAAGGTTGCTGCAGAAGAAAAGTTACAGTTACTTAAAGCTACTTGTTTATCCCACAACAACACAGTGCTCTAGGTGCCTTGTCCTCACATAGTATCACTTGAGAACCTGTCCCGGCTCCACTGCCATCAGTGAAACTGCTCCTGCTGCCCTTGGAATGGCGCTGGCTTTGCAAATGGTAACCAGATATCACCCTGTGGGCATAGCCATAGCACTGGAGAGAGATGTCAGGCTGTGTGACATTTACACGGAATGGGGAGGCCTACTGGGAACCACCATGTTGAGCTGAAAGCTGAGGACATGGCTGCTACTATCTGTGTTTTACAAGGGAAAGTTTCTGAGGAGAAAAGGAAGGGGTGAGGGACTGTCCCTTTGAAAGAGCAGGAGTCCAAGCCCAGCTTCCTGTAAAGCCTCTTGTGATGGCATCTACTTGTGGTTAGAGAGGTAAATATTCCACAGGGCCTGCTGTTCATTTGTTTGTTCATACTGTCTGTTCACTCTGGTCCTTTAAGGGCTCTGTGCAATAAAGTACACAGTGCTAACCACCACAGCCTACTTCATCTGCACTTCATCAGATTAACATTAGGTTGAAATCTCCAAGACAATATAAATTAGATCAATAAATAGTGCAATCAATCTCAGCTAGTTTTAAGTGTCCAGAGAGAGATTTAAACAGAACTCCTGTAGGCTGACATTGCTTTACCAGCAGAGAGAGAACATCAAACGTATTGTATTGATGTTATCACACGTGTTGCCCCTTGTGATGTTTCTTACAGCAGAGCCAACCGGATTCTTTCCATTGATTTATGGATGCTTTGGAATAAGCACTTAAAATGGTGCTTGAATTTGCAGTGGTAGAAAATATACATCTGTACAGTTCTACCTTTTCTTTGGTTTTCCAAATGGATTGAGATTTATCTTGCTTTGCCTGTTCCTGTATTTCCCAAGTACTCAAGCAGGGACTGAATAACCTTTTTCTATCTTTCAGTGCATTGCCAGTGACTATGAAATAACTTGTATTTCTGCGATTTGTGATGGAAAAATAACCTGAAATGCTCCAAATGAAGAAAACAAACACAACATCTTCAATCCAGGTATTTAAAAGAACAGTGATAACAGACTTAAAAAGCCAATGCAACATAACAGAGTCACAATTTCTAGATATAAGGAACTCAATAAGTGAAAATAGATATGCTGAAAAAGATATCACACTGGGGGGAAAAATATCCTCTGCATGGCAGAGGTTTGGAAATATTGTCACTTCATCTTTACGCTGAAATCGAGGCAGTTGCAGCAGCCTCAGTCTAGAATGACGACTCAGGTGCTGACATACGTTTCACAGAGAGACAGGGCAAGACAATTCAGAACATTCCATGTTTTGTTATTGCAGTTTCCCCAAAACGGCGACAACTGAATCTTCCTTTGCCTGACAAAACTCACAGAGAGCTTGTTTTTTTGGAAAGCAGCAAAGCAGGTAGGATGTTTCTCATAGCCTTCCTTTCTTTTTACCTTTCTGTGACCCCTAAGACTTTACAGTGCTTTCACAGTCTCATCAGCACGGGGAGCTGCAGAATGAATGGGCTGGAAAATTCCTTTGAAAGGTAATAATAATATTTTTTCATATATGATTTCCAGCTTGGTTCTTATGAGCTCAACAAAGTCACAGTTATTGTTTTTCTAATTCTTTTGCTCCTTCATGGAGCTTTTCAAAGGCACTCGCTCCTGCATAAGTTGTAAGTTTATTAAGTTAAAGTCCTACCCTAGACTGTGTTACACGTTTTAGTGTGTTCTGTACTGCCCTGGGAGCTAACCCCCCCTCCCCCAAAGAACTCTTTCTCAGTCCCTTCATCTGTAACCTTTCTGCAAGTAAATGCTAATTGAAAAAGAAAGAACACCACTAATCTTGGAATTTAAATGCATTTAACAAAACCAATCTCAATCTAAATTGTTGTTTCACCATTCCCTTTTCCCCAACAGATGTCGAGAAACTGCAATTCCTATTAAGAACACTTGACTGTTTACTCAGCAAGAGAACTTCAGGCTCAGGCTGCATCAATCTAAATGCGTTTCAGGACGTCAGTCTTTTGAAAAGTGCAGACTGTTAGTTGGTTATTTTTAAATGTAATCTTCACATAAAAGAGTTGCTGCATTTTTCTCTTTTCACTTTGTCATCCCTCTCTCCCTCCTCCCTCTTTTTATATTTTTTTTTATGATGGCATCAAACATAGATGTCCTGAATTTTTATGCCCCATTCCATTTAAGTTTCTCTTCATGGTGCTTTATTCCATTTTTTTTCCTCCCTTCTTTTCAGCTTTGACAAAAATGAATATTAGCGAAGACTATGAATTATCGCGAGGAAGAAAATATTCCAGATACGGTAAGTGGTGAGAACGTTAGACATCAAAAACACGAGCGTGTTTCCTTACTGAGCTTTACACTAAAGCCCCCATGGGCTTTGACCACAGACCCACGTTAAGTTATCTGTGCAGATAAAGGCGAGTCTTTGTGGTTTTGTTGTTTTGTACCCTGGGCGTCGCTAGTTAACCATGATCAGGAAAGTAGACACGTGTCTTGGGTTTTTTCTCCTTTCTTTCTCTGATCTCTTCCCGTGATCCTTCGCTTCGTAAATGCAATCTTACAATTTGCAGATGTATCCTCAAATAATAATGGCTGAAATTTAGCTTAGGCTTCAATTCTGCAATTAGGGTCTGGCTGCACATGTACATAGTTGCACTGGTATGAACCCCTGTTTAGCATGAGCCCTTCCAGCAGGTTTTACTTTAGAATAAGTTTCAGAGGCTTTATTCATGAGGTTTTGAAACACAGTGGATCGAGTCCTTCCCTTGTTCCTGGAGAGCTGGCACAGCTGAGCACTGCAAGCTGTGTTTTGCACCTGTATTGCCACAGGCACCTCTGTGGTGACTGGGGCAGTCCCCACCTCGAGCCGTGTGTTGCCTGACTGGAGGATGCTGGTTTTCTACAGCCTTCTGAATATCCTTCCTTTTCTCTGACAGAAGCAGGTGGGGGGAATGGTCTGGACCACACAACGTCAGGTTCAGCCACAGGACTCCAAACCTCACCGTTCCTAAGTTTTGCAATGCAGAGGAAGTCAGCAAAGACATGGAAAAATGGCATGTAGGTGGGAAAAAAAGCTTACATTATGATTGCTAACAGGCAACAGATAATTGGGTACATGGGTGAGTGTGTGGGTGAATATCTGAAACTGAACTTTTGAACTCTCAAGCAGAAACCTGCTACTTACTGTCTACAGTCTGTAAAGCCTGCCTGTAAATGTTGATAACACCTGGACTAAAGAAAAGTGGTGTATCCTGAATGCTCCAATTAATGAAAAGAAATTAAACACAGCTAGCAAGTGGGTGGCTGCTCATGTGTTGGGATTCTGCACGTAGACCATCTAGATAGTGAAAATGAGATATTTGGGTTTCAGAAAGACCTTGTGCCAGAACAAAGGATTCCAAAAAATAAGTGTTCTGAGAAAGAACAAAATGACTCAAAGAAAAATTCTACAGGAAAGATCCTGGAAGGGGGGAAGTTCTGGTGGATCAAGATGAAAACAAATGCCAAGGGATATCCAGAGGCAAGCCCTGACCAGCGTGACATTCTGCCCAACCATCCCAGGCCAGTAGTCAAAATTTAGCAAGCATAATGCTGAGGAGGGTAGTGTATGAGTGTGAGAGATAATCAGGTTGGGTAAGAACTCTGATCCTGTTGATTTTTCAAATAAACCCAGTGTCCAGATCCACCATGGGCTGTTGTTTGCTCTGTCTCAGTTGTGACAGAAGGGTGATGGATGCTGAGCCAAGCATTAAAGTGTGATACTCGGGTATCATAAGCATTGAATGTTGTTTTAAAAACAGAATAGATGTTTCTTTAATATTTCTAGGAAAAATGCAAATAGCCAATGACTTTGCTTAAGATCCCAGTAAAGGTTGCAATACTTCAAGGTAATCTGAAAATGGAAACAGTTATAAGGAAAAAAGAAATTAACCCAAATGAAGTGAAATACAGAAAGAAATCTCTCTCAATGGCAATCTGATAGGTAATTATGCAATCCTTATCCCAGTTACATATCCAGAAATCCATTGTAACTAATTACTAGTGGGTAGAGCAGGCAAGAAACCATTTCCCATCTGCAGAGTGTCAAGATATCAGAAATAATTCCATTGTGCAGCATGAGAAAGAAGAAAAAGAAAACCTTGAGTTTTTCATGTGGTTTTCAAGTATGTTTCATGGAAGAATGTGCCCTCCCAAGAGTTCACAAGGCCTCTGAAAGCTCCCGTGCAAAGTCAAGAAAGCTGAAGTTTATGTCCTGCTGAAAACTGCAGGTCAAACAATAGATTATTTTATAATCAAATCTCTTATTTAAAAACTCAGCACCATTGACATGGTTTTTTGGAATTTATAAAACTCTACAGGCATCATGGGATGAGCATGCCCATCTCTGGGGCTGCATTCTCCCCTCTGCCCTGACACCCCTCACAGCAATCAAGAAGTCTGCAGGTAGGTTGATGGCCCATGAAGGTGATGGATATTTCTCTCTACGAAGTCACAGCTGTGACGTAGACACTCAGTATCTTGAGTTGAGCCCCAATATGTGTTCAGAAGTCAATTCAAACGCAATCCCAGTGAACGTAAAATTCCAGAATGCTGGGCCTAACATTGACATCTTCTTGAAAATTGTTTTTCAACTGTATTAAATGATGTCTTCAAAAATGACAAAAGCAGCGAGGAACTTGAGATCTCCTACATGAAATCATCGGGAGTGAGAAAATGAACTACTTCTCTAAATCTGACCTAACTATAAAGCAGTAATCATTGTTTGTCCTAGGCAGTGGACTCTACAGCACATCCATCCGCAACAGGTCTGCTATAATCTGTCACCTAGCTACCACTGTGGGATGGCCATATGCCATTACAATGTCCATTCCCTCTTCAACAATTTTGTACTGAAAAGGAGACTGAGACAGAGTTGTTTTGTACTTTTTCTCCACAGCTGACTTGAAGACCAAGAAGAGCAACATGGTATATGCCGTGACTAAAGAAGTAAGACTTGAGTATCAAGTGCCTACAAAAACACACCTCACATTTTAGGGATTCGTGAAAAAGGAGTCAATAATTTGGCATGTATGATCTAAAAGTTTGTGATCACATAATACCATGAAGCCTTTGCAACAAAGTATGTGCATGGGTGCAAAGTGAATAATGTGTATAGTCTCTCAGAACAGCCTACACCATACAATGAATTTATTAAACCAAAGTTTCCAGCTTCCTTTGAGTGGCTTTCTGAATGGCAGTAACACAACTGATCATCCTAGCAGCCATGGCAAACACAAATGCCTGTGCAATAGGGGCAATCTACCTTTGAGTCTGCTCTTTAGATTACACAGTTTAAAATTCAAACCCAGTCTACAGAATCACTATCAGCATAGCCATAAATGTTTTTGCCTGAAAAGTAGTCTTGGAAATAGAAGTAATTTTTTTGAGGAGCCTGAATTATAACTGCTTTCAAAATGTTAGAACTAAAGGAGTTCAGGCTTGTGGTTATGTTTTGCTTTTCCTTCAGTGTCAGGAATGCAGGTGTTTGTTCTCCTCTTCTGTTTGGTTCAGCAAACACGTTCATCGTGATCACTGCAAGGGAAGTTCCCTTCTCTGTGAGTGCAGAAAATCTTGTACATGCTTATTTTGTGTGAAGGATCGTCATCCTCTTTCAAGTTCACAATATTAAAGGTCAACTAGCAGTGTTTAGTTTCCTTCTCCAACATAATTTTGGTCTAGGTTTGTGCTTCTGTGCTCCTTTATGGTGTCTGTGGTTGATTTCTTTCTTCACTCTGAAGTAAGAATACTCTCAAATTCTTGTGCTCCGCTCCAGCAGAGGACTGCAGGAAAGCATCAGCATCTGTGGAGGGGCAGTAATAGGAGAGGAGAATGTCTGGCTCCCTATTTAAATAAACACCCAGCTCATGCATACCAGCCTGCACTCATGACACTGCAAGGAACCATGACAGCCTCAAGAGTCCCTTGACTTCATTTAAATAGCAATGCAAATTTATACTCTTCTCATTAGGAAAAAAACAAACAACCAGATTTGCAAAGAATTTATCCTCTTATTCCTTAATTCCCCTGTAGGGGCTAGTAGTATATATGCCTCAGAAACAGTGGAGGGCTCATCTTTTACGCCAAACGAAGACCTTATATTTCATTTTAAGGAGCAGTTACACCAAGCAATGCCCACGTTTTTTATGGGTAAGCTATTCCTTCAGTTATGTGAATAAAATTTGCAGGAGTTCAGAATTCATAACCTATTTCTTTAAGGTAGAGCAAAACTGTGGATGAAAGATGATCTTGCAGTGCAAAACACTACTAATTACCATTTATTATGATCCATTTCTATTTCCATTTATATCTCACTATTTTTAACTTACTTATAAAAATTTCTGTTCCTGTGACTTAGTCCAGATTGTATGATAATAAGTGAATAAATAATGATTGCACTTTCCTACCCTGGGTTTTTTTTTTTTGTTGTGTGTTTTGTTTAGGTTTTTTTTTTCATGAAACCAGATTTCTAGATGTGAATTGTCACTTTGTATTCCCCACCCCTCCTGAAAACACAGCTACAATTTTGGAGACATCGCTAAGTATCTGAGGTGAATGTTTGGTAGAATTCTGATGCGTGTGACAAACAAACAAGTACTTAAACAGAGTAAATACAAATACAATGCATTGTGCAGATTTTGCCAGGATTCTGAGAACATTTTTTTACTGACCTGAAAAGGGTTTTTTGTTGTTTTTTTTCCTTTTTTTCTCTCTCATGTGCTGTTTTCTGTGGGTTGTGTCATGCAAAGCATATTCTGTACAATCTGTGAAGCCTCACATTAGACAGAGTGAAGTTTAAGTGAATTTTAGGAGGATTATTTATTATATTGCAAATCACAGCCTGACATAGTGCATCTCTTCACCGAAATATGTTTTTAGCACATAGGAAATCCCTTTGTATGCATTTGAGTCGATTAATTTCTCTGTGAGCATACATGCTACTTGATATACTTGTTATGTGTCTGTAGCTCTCGGTGTGTAATGAGACATTTTTGCTGTTGCTGATAATTCTGTAGATTCCATTGTGCCCAGACATATGGTGTCAGTTGTTTGAAGGCTTTAGAAACCCTCGGATTGGCTGTGATGTATAAATACAATAATCCCCACAGAAAACTTCGGACTTCTTGAACCAGAGTTTAAAACCCGCGTGCTCCCTTGCAGACAGGGGAGTTTTAAAAGCAAACGGGCCCTTGTAGATAATTTAACATTAATGGCCCGAGTCAACAAGAAGTGCAAAGCATTCAGCCCCCAGGAAGAGCGATGCAAAGTCTGAGATGTGCTTCCACAGGGTATGAGCCAGATGGAAATACATATAACCAGCATTTTATCAGTATTCAGCGTGTATTAAATTGGTGTTATTAAAGGACAACTTTTAAATACTTTAGCGAGGAAGAATGATGATCTGCCTTATCTCTGTGGTCTTAATCCAAAGCCAGCAGCAACCGATAGAAAGACCCCGTTGAGCCTTATGGCTGCAAGCTGGATGTGTGGCGGCTGCAGGGGATTGGAGGGCCCAGGTTTAGCAGATGCTCCTGGCTTCCCCTAAACACGTGCGAGTCACCACAGGTCCTTCACAGCACGTGCATCTGAGGTGAAATCATGGCTCCATCTCAGACAGTAAGAGTTTTACCAGAAACTATGGGTGGATTTCAAATGTTACCCCTGGCATGAATAGGCCAGTTTATTTGCTCTGAATATTGAATATCCATAATGAGGATGTTCTACTTGGATTGTCTCAATGAGCCTGTAGCACAAGAGTTTGGCTATTACGTATCTATAGCCCTGTTACCTGATTTGGGACATAAATGCATATTGTCTAAGATCTGAAACTTGATGCATTTGCTATTGAAGCTGACTAGTAAAACAAGTATTGGTCAAAGGCCAAAACTTAAGTGAATAAGGACTGTTTTCCCCTGCAATATTGTGCCCTTAAAGAGCATTTCACCAAGGCTAGGTTGGGCTGCAATATGATTCCTTAAACATGACTGATAATATTTGAACACAGTAGGAGTAATATTTCTTTCATCCTTCTAATACACTTATGTTCATGCACAGCAGTAAAGATTTTATCTATCTATTTATTTATTTATTTTAGGGAAAACAAGTGTGTTAATGGGATCTTCCACACACTTTGAACCAGTGGGACTTGACTAATTTTTATCTGTTACTTGTACAGCTCTTGTGTTTAGGGCAGCAGTGCTGTGAAGTCCAGCTTGTAACTAGGTCCCATTGTTCTGGACAAAGATACAAAAGCAGAGTTAATCAACTGAACAATGTATAACGGTTTGTAACTTCATTGCTGTTGTATGTTGCAGGAATACCATAATGGGTTCAGCCCAGCATCGTGTGACTGGCTAGATATTATTCACATCTGTTTCTCAATCAGAGAAGGTCACTTGGAAGTCTTGGATGAGCATTGTCCAGCCACTGTCCAATGAGAAGAGATCAAATATGCATCGTGGGAGGCAGAGCACAAAGGTGAGTATGTAGATGTGCAAAGAAGGATAAGTAAAAAGGGAAAGAAAAAGGGGTTTTAGTCCTTAGCTTCCCTTGTATTCCTTAAGGCTAAATGGATCTTT
Source organism: Colius striatus (assembly GCF_028858725.1). Lineage (NCBI taxonomy): Eukaryota > Metazoa > Chordata > Aves > Coliiformes > Coliidae > Colius > Colius striatus. Next base: position 46,496,815 of record NC_084764.1, on the reverse strand, counting down.
CAGGTTATGCCAGGAATAATATATCTTCAGTGATGAGCAGATTGTTTCCTTGTAACACCTTTCCACTTGCAGTCCCTCCTAATATGAGTGCCAGGGGAATTTCCAGATGAGGTGTTGGCAAGATTTTTGTTTTATATGTGCTGCTGGACCAGCACTAAAGTGTGCTGAATTGACCTCCATACATATCTGCATAGTTTCTCCCATCTCCACTGCATGGAAGGTGTCCAAATGAGCAATCTCCATCCAGAGTTTCCCAAAAACATCAAATAAGAATGCTCCCTCCTTTGAAGTTGGGGTCAAGGAAACAGAACTGAGCCTTTCGGTCACTTTTCTGAAGACATCTTCTCTATTGCTCAGCTAAAGTTCAAAGAGTTGTTTGGAGTATCCAGGTAAAGCACTCAGAGAACCAAAGAATGCTTTATTTAAGGGGAAATTTGTATCAGAATTTAATTCTGTTGTTAATTCTGATTGTTTTTAGATGGACAAATCAAAACTTGCTAATTCCACTGAAGTTAGCTGGGTGAGACAAATATAATCCTGTGACTCGCTCAGACACAGGTCACAGATTGATTGCAAGGTGCGATTCTCCCTCTCCTTGTTCTTTGGGTCATCAGAAGAACCTCACCTCAAGCTGGCACTCCTTCAGCCTCTTGGGTTCATGTAACTATCGTTGCTGCCTGGAAAGGAAGAAAATGACATATTTCACACTGGGCAGCTGCCTCTCTAAAGCCCAGAACAACCTTGGTTGGGTATGTACTCTATCCTTCTCCTCACATCCGTAGGCAAGAGACCGCAGTGATTTCAGAGGAGTTGCACATGATGGGTTTTATTCTGTGAATGGGAAGTACTGGGATTCTGAGTGCTAGTTACTTTTTGCATGCAAATGCCCTGTTTCTCTAACATAAAGGGCTGTATAAGTTGCAGATAAGTGTTTTGTGAATATGGCCCTAAATCCTCTCTTTATTTTAGCTGGAGACTTTAGCCAGTGGATAAGCACCATCAGACATTATTCAAAGGTTTTATGGCTTGCAAAGGAATTATTCTTTTTATTTATTTATTTATTTTAAGTTAAAAGTGAGAACACTTTAAATAAGAGAAAACAAACAGTTTCTTTGGAAGTGGCCTGGTTATGGATATCTTCTTTCCACCCCAGTGGCTTGATGTGACTGTTAACCGGCATTTGGTTGTTTTATAACTGGTGCGATTATTTTGTCAAAGGTTGTAGAGATTTTTCCTCCTCTAAAAAAAAAGTTAGTTTACAGTTTATTAACTTAGATTACTGCTAATAGCTCCCATGGGTCTTTCTACCGAAACAAGGACCAGGATAACTGATTTCTTAAGACCAATCTGGAAGACTTTAAAATGCATTAATAGCTATCACTGAAACAGCAGGAGGAAGAACAGTCTGTCATTTGCTGGGTTTTTTCTTTTTTTTCCTTCCTGATCTCTGCCTAAACTTTCCCCCCAACTTTATCTGTTTATCTATTATCCTGTCTCTCTGTTTCTCTCTCTTTTTTTTTTTCCTTTTTCCTTCTTTTAACAGGTATTAGCAGGCTAAGTTCTCAGTGAGTGCAAATAATCAGCAGTGACTCTTTTTGACTGTTCAGGGAGCACATTAGCACATAAATAGGAAACAAAGACTGATTCTAAGATTGTTCAGGGCAAAAGTAAAATGATGCTTTAAAATGTAGAGGCCTGAAGTCAAAACATCCCATTTTCAAGGAAGTCTGGAACCAGTGCAGAATAGAATTTGTGCTTAACATTTTAAATTTTTATCTCCTCTGTGTGTGTGTGTATAAATTCTTATAAAATAGACACACACAGACAGATGAAACATTTAGGTATGCAAGTGTGTGGTTTACAGGTCTTTGAAGAAGGCAATAATTTATTGCTTGGTTCTATCAGCAGGAAAGGTATTTCCCTTCTTCAACTGCTTTGGCGTGGCTCCTCCAGCCTTACCTTTTTGTCCTATTCCTCATTTTCCTGGGCAGAAGAGGAATGTGTGGATGAAGGCTGAGTAGAAATGCCTACCCAGAGTGTCTGTGAAAGAGTATGAGAGAAAACTTTTTGTTACCTTTGCTCCCTTGTTGCAGTTGGTATAGTGAATAATGGAGGAGATTTGGTGTGCTGTGGAAGGACCGCGAGCAGTTAAAACAGCTGTCCTTTTGTTATCCAGGTGCTAGTGCTGGGTTACTGGCTGGCTTAGATGTTTCAATACTGTTTTGCAGGGGAGGTTTGATCAACTAAAACATTCCACACATATATGAATCTAAGTGTTACAGTTACTAAACCACTCCGTCCTTGCCCTTCAAATCCAGGAACTGGCATTTGTGGTAGCAACATACTTTGAATTGTCCATGATAGTTTAAACTAGAATGCAGTTCATAAGGAGAAGATGTAACCTACCTACAACAGAGGTGTCTATAAAACAAGGAATAAAGAGAGTATAGATCTACTTTCATAATTTCTGAAAGTGTTGCCTGGGAAATAGATGAAATGATACAGAGCTTAGTTATTGGCATCATCAGATGCTAGAAATCAGGATAACTCCTCCAAAGTTGATTTTACTGTATCAACAGAATGCTGTTGTATTCTGTATTGTGCTTAGCTGAAAAGGTTTAAAGATACAGCTTTTCATTAAAACCCGCATCCAGGAGTTTATTTACAACCTCTTCACTGATTCAGTAGGAAATGTTTCATTTTCAGTCCTGAGTAGAATATCCTGCCATTACCTTCACTTTATGGTGGGGTCTTTTTATTGATTCACAAACATTTATGGAAAGAAAAATGTTATCAGATAGGCAAGTTATAGCATAATCTTATTTTTCTCAAATGACTTTTGCACATATTCTGTAGTGTGATAAAAAAAGGTCCACTTTGATGAGGAAATCCCAGGGTTTTTTTAAATGACCAATGGATTAATTGGGAAAATACTCAAGTAATTTTCTACTAACAGTTCTTTTTGACACTCAGCTGTTGATGTTCAAGAACTCCTGTAATAGAAGTGAGTACAGAGTATGGCAGATAGTATGGTAATGAAATGGAATACTTTTCTGTTATACTGAAATTTCAATAAAAGTGGAATTTTGCCTCAAAAGGAGGGCAGTGATCTCCTCACAAACACTGTCCTTTGTCCTGAGGCACACAAAATCCCCAAATCCCTAAAATATTTTATCTAAAGATAAGATAATTTTGCACCAGCCCAAGCATGAAAAAGAAAAGTATATCAGATGCAGCTGGAAAAGTCCTGTTGCTCTGGGAGAAGGTAAATTAAAGGTTTCTATCTTATCTGTATTTCAATTACAATTTTATTTTTGGTCCCTGGCAGTGCAGACAGTTGAAGTCTTGGGAAGTGGAAACACTCACAGGTGTATAAAAAAAAAGGAATCTTTAATGGTGAAGATGTATATATTTGATCTATGTTGCTTTTCATGTGGGGTATACATGACATTTAAATAAAAGTGTGGGCTCTTATGGAGGGGCCCATCTGCCTGAGCTCTTTTTTTTTGCCTTTTTTTTCTTAGCCATAATGAACTAGTTCAAGAGTCTGCAGCTCTGCCTGGCTCATTCCAGGAGTCAGTCCTAATGAAATCAATTGTGCAAGGACCAGAACAGTTAATCATAAAGAACCTATTCTGACTTTCATCAGTGCCCATGGCGCATATTAGTATCTGGTTTTCTGGGAACTGTATGACAAAGTCTTGAGATAAATAGCTCTCACCTCTTGGACATCTGGATCTGTGGGTAAAGACCAGAGGAGACTTCAAACTCGTCTATTAGGCTGTTCAGTGATGATGTAAACTTAGTTCTTGCTGAAGATGTTGCCGCTTCCTCAGGTGCCTTTGCAGTTGGCACTGTGATGTGCCATAGATTTCCTAGTCTAAGTCCTCATCTCAGCTATAATACCAATCTTCATAGGTTTTAACAGTGCAAAGAAGGACTACCACTGCTGCTGAGTGTGCAAATAGCTAAAGTTTTTCTTTAGTGGAAGGTGATTTATTCCTGTAAAGCGAAAACCTCACAGGTATAGTCTGGAGCTGATTCCTCGCTATATTCCGATGGTTTAGCAAGTGACAGCTGTAAATCTGGTTTCATGGACCAGGATGCATGAGTGAAAAAATATCTTGGCCTATATTTCTATCACAAATACCACAGATGGGCAGCTTTTTGTGTCTTTGTTATCATCAGCACACCGTGGGAAACTGTGAGGGATTTGTGGTGGGACAAGTACTGTCTCCCGTGAGCTAACAGCACACAAGCACTGGAGTTTAGTTCTCTCAGCCAAAGAAGAGTCCAAAAACCTCAAATGTCACTGCTTTGGAAAAACAGGGAAGCCCTTGGTATCAGTTCAAAGGAAAAACAAGTGAATGAAAGGGAGCTTACCTGTATGGTCCCAACAAGGCCAAGACAGACTATTAAGATCCCTTAGTAGGTTTGGAGTAAATATGAATCTGAGATAGGATGTGACAGCTAAGCCTAATATCTATTTGGAGCTTTGCTATGGACAATTCTGGTCTTTTCTGCTTGCTCCCAGATACAAAATGCTCTGAAACCAATCCTGCTGACTGAGATTTCAGTATCTTCTGATTTTAACTGCAGCAATACTGAAGTAGAGGTTTAACATCACTATCAAAGCAGTGAGAGAAAGAGGCTGCAGAAAGTGAGAGAAGGTGAGAGAAAGAAGCTAGAGAAATGCAGGAAGTCTTAACAGTAAAAATATGTAAAAAATGAAAATCTCTTCAAATGTCATAATTATTCACTTGCCTTAAAACCTTAGACATGAAAAGATTCAAACCTTCTGAAATAGGGTGATTTAGCAAGAAAATTCCCTAATATCTAGGTACACACACATTTATATTGTCTGATTATACAAATACAGAGTAGTTGTACATTTGCATCCACTTGTATGCAACATTTATTTGCTATCTTCTTGTTTGGGAAAGGAAGGGAGAGAAGAATTCTGTCTTCTACCATTTGTCTTTGTAATATTTTCCTGCATCTGTCTCAGATTCACATATTTGCCAAGGCATTTTCCAGCCAACGTGAGATTTGAACAATTCCTTGACTCGTTGCATCCTATATTTCATTATCTTCAGCAAAACGTGCATTTCCTCATTGGTATCACAGAAAGACATCAGGGTTTTCATGTGACACAGTTAAAATTCACAGTGTGTTCTCAGAAGCTGTACCAGGCAAACATTTTAGGGTCTGACGGTGTCCTATGGAGAAAGACCTGCAGAAATCACCAGGATAGAATGATGAATGGATTCTGGATTGTATTGCAGTTGAAAAGTCACAGAAGGCTATCTAATAGATCTTCTACTGTTTAGTGAACAGGACTCACATTAGGTAATGGCAGCAGAAAACATTAAAGACAATTGTGTATGATGTAGTATTCGGCCAGATTCATTCACAGTGTATAGTCATTTCCAAATGGTATTTTGCTGTTCTTTGTTCTGTAGCAGTGTCTAATATTTCTAAACATTTTTAGGCTCTGTGACACCTTAATGGCATACAATAACAGTATGCCTCCCTCTTAGAAAAATGGATACTCTCATTTTTCTAAACATTGTGCCTTTACCTTTAACCATTTCCATTTAAATGCAAATTTCAATCATGTCCACCTCTCTGTATTCCAACAGAAACCAAGGGAAAAGGCTATACCTTAAATCCTAATTTGTCCATAAAGGGAGCTGGTTGCATCAGGTGTATCACTCCAAGTTATCTATCTTCCTTCTCATTTTACACGTCATCATTGTAGTAAATTTACCTTGTAGAACTCACAAATGAATAACAGACTCTCTTTTTGGTTGAAGACGCCGCTGTTTTCACGTACTAAGGGAAAATGGGCATTTCTAGTTATCTTTATTTCCTGCCAGATTCAACTGACGTAACCTACTGACATGGAAATTTCCCATTTACGTGTCTTTGAATTATTACCAGCATTTACAAGTGTTTATACACTCAAAAGTTTATCATTTCCTAAGCAACTGTGGATAAATTAAGTGAATTTGTATCATAGGCATGGATTAATCTCATAATTATTGTTCCTGTATAAGAGAAATAATTGAATTTCAGGGTTAAGGGTAAAACGTGATGCTATGAAACATATGTGATACTGCTGTCGGTTTCCTGAATGTCTCTCCTTTGTATGCAGCTTAGCAACACGTTTGAGCAATTCATTAAGGTGTCTCTGCTTAGTGAGTCTTTGGAGAGAAAGTTATATTTTAATCTGGTGTGTAAAAAACCACTCAGCAAACAGCCAAGTAAAACAACACACATCCCTCCCTGCTCATCCCTCACCAAAAGAAATAAATCCCAGACCCTTTATCTGTTGTTAGTCCCTCTTGATTTACTTTTGACAAGAGAGGGCACTGTGATAACATTCTAAAGAGTGGACATATTTGTACACACTTGCTGCTGAGACAGAAAGGAAGCCAGGGATTAACCCCTGAACCAATTACTTTACAATATAGCAACTACTTCAACACAAAGAGGAGGGGGAAAGAGACAATTTAACTAATTAGTGCAAGTCACAACGTTCTTTATGGGAATTACTCAGTTGGAAGAAAAATTGTTGAGTGGGATCATAGGCAAGAAGATGTCTGCTTTACAGTGTATTTATTAATTCTCACTTTGAGTCAGCTTTTACTGGCCAAGTAATTTAGTTGAAGGTAAGGGCTGCAGTCCTTCAAGAGAATTACACGTATCAGAAATGTTGCACAAGTACAGTGTTTTACCAAAAGTTTATTTTTAACCCTTTATCAAATGGAGCCACATGAATTTCCAACTGCCCAGCATATTTCTGGTATTAGGGTGTTCTATAAGCCAACTTTGTGCAGGTCAGAAATATCTTGTGTCTGTCATTTTAGGGGTTAAATGTGTAGGCATGATATACAACTTGCCTTGCAAATAACTTGCTTTCCATATTAATTTCAATGAAAGTGATTTTGAGCACAATTTTTAATGGGGCACTTCAGTTCTGAGGTGGCAATTTAAGACTTTGAGCACCTGCACCTCTGCAAGTGTCACAAGTTGGGTGACCGAAACTGCTTGTTATTGCCTATATGTGGTTTATGAATGTAAAAGTGTGTTATTGGGAGAGGTAGGTTACTGCCTTGCTGCCATATAGCTAGTGCATTCTTGGTGAGATATTATTGTTGACAAGAATAAATGGCATGTGATGGAAAGCAAAAGTTGGAGGCAGTCATCTGCATTTTAAGTTTTAGTAAATATTTTGTGGACTCTAAGGTACTTTTTTAGACAAAGCTGCAACAACTCCTGCAAGCACTGAGGCACACAGCGATTTCCAGTTTTGGAGTTCATGTGAATCATGTGCCTAATCCACCAAATGTGTCTGTGCCTCGCTGTACTTTTAGATGGCAGAGTACAGGCTCTTACCATGAGAGCACGTGATAGATTTAGAATTCATTTGATGATGCAGGCCTTTAGGCCTTTGACTTTACCTGTTCTGGGTTGACACCAACGGCATGCAAGTGATGCTTGGTTAGAGAAATTGTACTTAAATCTGTTGCTTGTAGTACAGGGCTGGGGAACAATCCTTGTGGGCAGGTTGGGGAGTTCTGTGGCTACCTTTTCTTATTTCTTCATGCAACCTCCGTACCAGAGGTCTTGAAAATAGGAGAAGAGCTCCTTTCCTCATAACAAAAACTATGAGATTACTTCCCTTAAATGTTAGTTCTTTCTCCAGATTAGGAATCCTCTTCCTATGGGAAAGTTGGAGGAAAATGAAAAACAAACACTCTGAAAGCTTCAACTTGCTGACACTTCTTTGGAATAAACAAGAGAGGGTTTTTTTTTTTACTACTTTATAATCATGTTTATTTCTTTCTAATTCACACAGGCTGGAGCAGATGATCAGCAGAGACTAGTATCTCCCACAGAAATGAGAAAACCTCTGTTCAGTCTATTTCTCTATTTTGTTCTTCAGCTTTTGAGCTTGAAGGATATATTAGCTAATGGGGAGTTCCCTGCTCTTTATCTTGATCCAGAAACAGACAGTTAAAATTAACAGACATTACTTGAAGATTAGCTATCATTAAGTCTAGCTTTGACACATGTGGCTAATTGAAGGAATACCAAGTACAACAGGAAATGAAGAATAATGGGAAATACTTACTTAGAAAAGTCTCGTTTCACCTTAAATCCAACACAAGCATGGTAGTGCTTAGATAAACTTAAGGGAGTTGAGATCGTACAGACTCTTCACACACCGATTACTGTTAAAAAGTGTGTATCCCAGATGGTAATTCTCTGACAAATGGTTTTTTTAAGTGACAACTGATAGACCTTGCTGTTAACAAAATTATAATCCTTTTCTTTAGCCTGCTGCAAAAACTTGTTTCTTGGCTACTTTTTGTTTTGGCTTCTCTTGACTTTCTTGAAAGATAGGCAACTGCAGATATGGATCCGAGTGCTCTAATAGCTTGTGTTTTCACATGGGCCACTGTAAAAACCGGAGCAGAATTACTGCAAAACTGAAGCAAAAAAAGGAAAGGGATTATAGATCCAGACTCTGCTTATGTCTCATCGGTGCTTTCATCTCTCCAACAATCATTACACAAGTATGCCTGACAGCTGAACCTCTTTTACCAAAGTGCAAGGCACTTACATTGGCTTCCAGGACCTTGTGAGGATTAATTAGGTAAAAAGGAAGGTTATAGCATCTCTGCAAAATCCAAAGATGTACCATCCAACCTGGAATTCAGTCTCATATTTGCTATTTGTACAACTTTCAGGAAAGTATATTTAAGTAAACAAAATATGATATGAAAAACATCTAATCCAGAACAAGTGGAAACTTCAGAAAGCATTTGTATACCTAGTTTGAAATGCAGTGCAGGAAACTCATCATGATTAATTGCTGGCTTTTATGAAATAGGCCCATTTTCTTCAGGCAAATGCATGGGCATTCATTCTCTTTTTTTTCTACTTACCCTATGGTAAGATAATGATGCATGCAGAAGGGTGTGTGTGTATGTAGGTGGGAGGGAGGGAGTGAATTTATTTAAGCGAGAAGTAGCTCCATTACATATTTATACAGAGAGCATATCCATAGTTCTAGAACCAAAAAAACCCTCCAAACAAATAAATAAACAAAACCAACAAAAATCTGCCCAAGCCCTAGGCTTTAAACTCACCTGCATTCTGGCATGTGATTGACCAAGAGGCTAAATTTTGTCATGGATGATATTTAAGAGGCGCTACCATCTTACTTCCATAACAATACAGAACTTTTCTGATCCACATTCAAGGAAGGAAGAAAATAAAACAGGTAACTTAGAAACTAATCATTTTTAGATGGTTATTTTCTTGCTTGCTAGTGTCAGTTGTCTTTGTCTAAAAACGTGTCAGAGTTAGCAGCTACCTATGAACATGCTGTGATGTTGATAAGCTTTGGTTTGTTGTATTTTTGTAAAGAGTAAGAGAAGGCAGATCTATTACATGGGTGAAAAGTGAGCAGCCAGGTCAGCAGTTATCCAAACTATTACAGCCATTGGGGCTCTGTGAACTTATTCCAATAGATACTGAATCAGAGAGTCTGTGATCCAGAGTATGATATGTCACACGCAGCTTAGAACAGAATTTGACTTTTCAAAGTTAACCTGCTGCGAGATTTGTGCCAACCATTCGGCAGCATGGGGGAATCACATCTGAAAATTAAATCCTCAGTTTTCACTGTCAGGCTCAGCCTAGGAACCCTTAAGCAGTTGTTGTTGCTTCTTTTTAACAGGGTAAAACAGTAATGCAGAGCCCTCCAGGTGTGTCCTGACCTTGACTTGAGGTTTACACACTTGACCTCAGGTTGACGTTGAAAACTCACCTGAGGCCCAGGAGAATTACAGTGCCCTTCATAAGGAGCAGAAAAAACTTTTAAAGCTGAAGTGCTGCAAAGTGTTCAGTAACCAGCGGATGGCTCCAGTACAAAATTTAGTAGCCTAGTGGGAGATGAGGGGGAAAGGAGGGAGCTTTCGGGACTTGGAAGTAGCACAATGCTTGTTCTTGTCTCCTGAAGCCCAGTTATTGAGTGATGAATCATGTGACACTGAGACCTGCGTGCATTATGTCAGAAATATAAAGATAGATCATTTTCTTTCCCTGAAAGATTGGTAATTATTAACTGAATAAAAAGCAGGGCTTTTTGCCATCACCTATGGGTAGGAGTGAGTAGCAGATAATCCACTGTCAGAGCATTTCTAATTTTAACTAGCGTGGGTATTTCTTAGATAAGTGAAGAAAGGTAGTGAAACTGTGCATTGATACAACCCAGACAATGAGTCTCTGGACCTACTGTAAGTGCTGATAATACAGACCCAATGCCATTCAATGTCTAAGTCATTTCAAACAACCATATTTAATGAGATTTGAGTCTACACTGCCCTGAGCAGAACACTAATATACCACGAGGCACTGAACTACTCTCACATCCCATTCACGTTATACAAAGCGATGCGAGGGTGGCTCCAGATGACAAGTTGGCACTATGATTCCTTTTTCCTTACAAATACCAGGTGCCCTGCTGAGAGGCAACCAGCTTTACCTTTTGGATACCAGAAGGTTTGATTTCTTACTAACTGTGGCGAACCTGTAGGGATAGTCCTGTAAACCACCCAAATGAAACTGATTTTTAATAGAAAGTGGAACAAGTAAGAGGGCAAATATTTCTCATTGCAATATTTCTGATAACTGCAACTTTAAGAAGAAAGTTGACGTGAAGGGCTGACTTCATCATTAGAGAACTGCATGGTACAAGCTGCCCTGCCTTAATCACAGCTGTCACGAGAAAAGGAAATAGATTTTTAGGGTCCAGATAGGATTTCTCCTTGGAAATGTCAGGAGTGATTGATGTAAGACACAAGTAAAAGCTACTCACTAAACGTGTGTTGTCTACACTTCTGAATCCTGCCTCCCCCCACCCGATATGGTGTTGTCATGATTTTAACAAGTCACAGGAAGAGTTAAGCTGTGCTTTCTGAATAAATTAGTACAGTCACAAAATGACACTTCCCTGACCTTTGCAAAAGGTGGAGAGTATAACGGTAAGACATACAGGGCTGTTAAACAATGTTGTTTTTTTTTAACCACTCTGACAAAAGGTGCAAGCTCTTTAAAACAGTTTCCTAATGCACTTCAGCAAGAGAGCTAACTGACTGTCATAAAGTGACATGCGTAACACAGAGATCTTGCTACACATTTTGATGCAAAGGAACACCCTGTTAGTTGAAAATCGTTGCTAACTGGATTCAGATGTTAGAGATGAAGTACATGGAGCACTGTACATTTGGTAAAGCTTAAAGATGCTTTTTCTTTTTTTGAAAAAAAGACCATAAATCTTTAGCTGTGGCCTTTTATCAGCTCTTAATTTGTCATGGCATTTTAATTACTTTCAGTGTAAAAACTTTAATCCATATGTTAGGGGAGACGATGTTTGTTTCTTGCCCCTTCTCTTGAAACACAGTTTAAAAAGTTTATCTGTCCTTTGTGCACATGGATGTTTTAAAAGCCTTCAATGGACCATTTCAAAGCTCTCCCAGCTTCATGCACACATTCAGAAAGTTGTACCCCTGCTGATTTTGGATGTTAATAAGTCAGACCTTAAAAGTGACATAAGTCTGTTTGGACGGCTCCGGTTTTGATGGGATCTGATTTTCAGAGAGCTTGTGCTGAGCATTGCTTCAAGAAGTTGCACTCTAATTGCTTCAAGATAGGTATCCAAAAAGATAAGTAAATTGTGGGTTTTGAAAGTAAACAGCAAAACTGCTCTCCCTGTGATGAGAGACAGCTTTCCTTCATTTTTTCCTTCATTTTTCTTGGTTGCTGCCCTTTTAATCACCTTATTTCCAGGACTTACGTGTGTGGCTGCTGAGACGCACACAAAATATGATCAAATTGGTACACGAAGCTAAGGGAAGCAATAAGGTATTTTCAGTACTGCATGACTGCAGTTAAGTCATTTTGAAATCAATAATCCCCTCGCAATTCACTGTGCCACTTGACTGGACATACAGATGCAGATGCCCTTGTAAATGAGTTTACATCGCACTGTGCTTGTAGCCATATAATCTTTCTTCCTTTCTCAGGTCTGTCCCATTTTTCCTTGCTTCCGTTATGCATATGAAACTCAAATGAAGATTGCATGTAAAGTTGACTAGCTATTCCAGGTTATTTATTGGAAATGAAACTATATAAGCATACAATATATGATTTGCTTAAAATTGATTTACCTAACTCTTTCCATAGTCCCTGGCAAATACAATTGTTATACAGCAGAGAATTGCATTGTGGGGGAAAAGAAATAGAAGAAAAAAACCCCCTATCAGTAGGTAATTTGTAGCTAGTTTATGGGGGACCTCAATCTGGTAATAAAGAGGGTAAGTAATTCATCAAACAGCAAAATTAGATGCGAGACACTGAATTTTGAATTGTCATTAGTTACAGTACCTAAAGGTTTAGGATGAAGACCATGTGTGTTTTGAATGTGATCTCAACAGTTTTTGGACAAAAGCTTAGGCTGAAGGATGGGAGGTGGGTGATCTCTGGGGAATGCCCTGGCTGGTTTTTGTTATCCCTGTGCACTGGTCCAGCCACGCGCTTTCCTCCCCTGCAGCGGTTGCCTATCTCTGCGCTACCTGCCCAGGTGATCACATCAGGGCACTCAATAGTACCCCGAAATAAATTTGTAGTGTCTTAGCATCAGCAGTCCCAGAGTCACAGGCTGCAAGGAAAGAGGATCTGCAGAGAGCCTGGGGTTCAGCTGTGTTGCGACAGCTTGGCCCTGGGCTACATTCACCCTATGGCCTGTGTTGTGGAGGCGTGAAGGATGAGCTATTAAAACCAGCATGGTTTAGCAAGCTCTCTAAGCTGATCTCTAAGGCTACGAGATCAGCATTATCATCATCGATGTGCGTTATAACACACGAGGGATTCAATGCTCTGACAAACCAGACATGTTTTTGCTGACTGTTCTCCTCTTTCTTTATCTTTTTAGGAATTATATCCTTCCAGTAAAACTGGGACAATCTCCATATGATGCTGATGGAAACCGAGACGAGGACACATAACCGGTATAGATGGAAAGAGCAGGTAGGAGAAATGTCTATGGCTCGTCATAGTTGTTAACGTGCTCTAAGCAGCATAGAACCTGTGAGTCTTCCCTTGGGCCAATGTATGTCAAAAGTGCAGAAACTTTGACTTTTCACATTTTCTTTGGACAGCACAACTTAACCTCTCTGCTTCGAGGAGGTGGAAAAAACAGAGGGGCTGTGCAGCACTGTACGTTTACTCATGTGAATGGCTCAAAATGTAGCAGTTGGCATTGTCAGCCAAAGATGCATTTATTTTGTTGTTAGATTCTATTTATCATTTTCTGTAGAAACAATAGATTTGTATTACTCTAAGTTGGCATGACACAGTGTGAAAAATCAGATGCTGCTTCATGCAGACTGAGAAACTCACTCACACATGTTTTCACTCTGTCTAAATCTTTCATAAAAGCTTAGTCTGGAGAGGGATCTACCAAACATCTAGATTTCTTTTGCATTTAAAAAAAAAAAAAAATCCCTCTTTCATTACTTATTTGACTAAAGACAAAGAGAATGAGTTCTAATGTCTACAGTGAGAAGCCATACATACCTTTCAATCTGCAAAGGTTTACCTGTTCACCTCATAGTCTGTCACTCAATTCCTTGCTGGTGAGTTGAGATGTCTTCATGTTAACTAAAAAAACAACCCTAGTCATGACCTTTTATCCTATTAACCAATCCTAAGGTTCACACACTGATAAAGAAATGCTATCCCTGCTGTAACTTGTTCTAGATAGCTGTCAAGGCCAGTCTAACGTTTGTGTTCTGCCTAGTTGCACGGGCATTGCTGAGTCTGGCACAGTGTAAGAAATCCCACCTTCCATCGAAAATCTGAAAGAAAGAACATAGCAGAATCAGAAATCCTGCACTCTAATAAGAAAAAAACTATAGCAGTCTCAGGGTGAAAAATCCAATTTCATGCCTGTATTTCAACATTCTGGAATTTGCAGCTTCCTCTCTCATCCATTTGCCCAGAAGTGTGCCAAAATTCTCTTTCCTACATGAATGTGCACATGCATCCTTCTCTCTTCCTCTGGTTTTCTTCCCCTCCATCTGCTTTTCTCTTTTTCTCTCCCTAACCAGAATTGACAAGAGAGACCTCAAAAATTTTGTAGCCAAAAGAAAATTCAAATTACTTTGTTTCAACAAAATTGCTTCACTCTGACAAAACAGTGGTTTGGGGATGAAAATATTTTCTCTTAACACGTTCCTATAACTTCAGTAAAAAATACAACCATAAGAAATACAAAGTGAAGTAGAAAGTTCAAATGATACATCATCAGTGTCCTCTTAGAGAAAGTCTAACCTCGCTGTCACTTTTGTGAGTCTTTTTGTGCTGAAATACTGCGAAGCAATGATTTAAACTCAATGCATTTGTTTCTGTGGACCTACTAAAGAGATACATGGCAGTGCTATATTTTGCTCTTCAGCTAGTTTAAAACCTGTGTATATAGCTGTGCTGGTGCATGTGTGTCTGTATGTAAGACTGAAATAAGCAGATTTGCTTGACTTTATGAACTCAGTGCCAGACCACATCTGAAGAGCTGCTGAGCTTGCAAAGTGCAGTACCACACTCCTCCTTCCATCCTCTCTCGCTCTGTCTCTTCACGCTGATACTTCTGGCCCTTCAATGTTTTTAACCATTTCGTGGTTCGAAGCTCGGTGAGCAAAACAGATTTCCTTCGTGTGTTGGTAGATTGTGCTCTCTGATGAGTTTCCTTGCTGGGCCTTCTTTGACCAAGTTTCATTATGTGGTCAGCGTTTCAGAAGTGTGCAGACTAAGACTCAAGTCTGGAAATGTTCTCAGCATTGGGAAATAGCGACCTTTGGAAAATCTGGTTACAGGCAAAGCCAGAACAGAAGTTTTTGGATGCTTAACATGCTTGAAAAAATGTTTCTTTTTATAAGTGTTTAAATGAGTTCCTGCAAAATATGGCCTTAACTGTACATGTTGAGAAGTTTGAATTATGACCTTGCATTAATCTTTGCCTACACCTCAGACACATTTCTGCTCTTACTGGTGCTGCTATCAGTTAGTTAGTGTCAGGATTTAGTCACCATGATTAAAATTAGGATGCTCTTCTTTTGGAGGCATTTTTCCTGGTATCTCATGTAATCTTTTTCAGATTTTTCCAGACTTGCACAGTCCTTGTCAAGACCCTGCTGCTCCAAGACAGCATCCCCATTCTCTGACCGTGTCATCTGGCAGTACCGGTTGATATCTTTGCGTGAATCTGAGGGAACAATGTGCTTGTTCAAAGGAAGACTTTGGCTCTGCCAGAAGCTGGCTGTGTGCTGAAGATTTGTTACTTTACAACAAAGAGGGGTCACTGGTTTGCAGACACAGCTCACACTGATGTCAACAAAAGCCGCACATAGAGTTCAAGTGTGCAATGAGGCCTCTAATTCATCTCAGGGCTTGCCTTGTTTCAATATGCAACTTTGAGCAGAATGAGACTGGGATGGATTTTTAAAGACGTTGGCTGCAGATCCACACTGACGAGAGGTGAGAAAATCCTTCCAGTTCCACGGACAAGTCGAAAACCTGCCTGAGCAAACTGCCAGTTCAACTGCTTGCAAAGCGGCCACAGACAAGGGAATTGCTGCACACAACCGAGTGTCAAATACTCACTTGGCGTGTTCTGGCATCATTTCATTCACTTCAGCAGAGGCACGCTGATTTCATCAGCTAAATATCTGGTTTTAAAGTGCACATGACCATTTTGGAGCCCCATCCTCAAAGCTTACAGGTTTGGGTTGAGGTTTTTTCTGTTGTCTCTGAGGTAAGTTTCATTTCACTGGGCTGTTGCTGTATTGTTTCTCTTTTTCTTGAAGTATTTAGACATGAGGAAAATTGTAGGACTGGGGCAAAGAACACTTTATGTTAGAGTGTAATTTCAGAAGAAAAGCATCACAATTCTGCACAATATTTTATTACAATACCTGCTTTACATACTAAGAAAAGCATCATCTTTTCTGCCATTAAGTGTGCTTTTTCGTACTCATATTCAGAGCACTGCAGACTGGTAAATAGTGGCCACAGGATTGTATTACTGTTAACCAAATATAGGGAAACTGGAAATGTCTTCATGAAGGCACATGGCAGATAGATGGGGGGAAAAAAATCACCTTGAGCCCAAAATAATGTAAGTCAGTGTGGGCCTCTACAACAGCCTCCTAGATAGGCAGGAATAAACAAGCTGAGCTGTAGAGGAAATTCTGTCTCTTTGACCAACAGTGCTGAAGCACTGTAGGTGGAAAGTTAGCAATTTGTTGCTATGTTTGGTTGTAGTTATTTTGGTCATTCTGCTGAAAAGTGGAAAGAGCACAGGAATCCTGGTCTCATACAGGTCCTTGGGGGACATCTTAAGTTTCCTACAAAACTTCATTGTTTGCCAGATACTGGTAGCCATGGTCTGGGAGTGCTAGCAGAAGTGACTGAATCCGAAGAGATACTTATCCCACATTCTGAGAAAATTCCTCCAAGCTTAGAATTATATCCAGTGTGGGCTCCACACATCTGGCAGGGCTACACCACCTAACTTCAGGGCTGGAGACAGCACAGCCTTTTCACCATAGCGTTTTCCACACGTTAGTTAAGTGCTCAGCCAAGCCTCCTCCCCTGGGAGACAGTTGTTATCTCCTTCTGGTGAGCTCCTCCAAGAGTTATCCTCAGTTTGGCTTTCTAAAGTATGTGGTATACTTCTAGAAAAGATTTAGATGTGCAGCTTGTTGGGTCTGCAAAGTTAGAATCCTCTCTGCTGTCAATCTAACATTGCTCACAAACTGCATTCTCACTCGGAATCTTTAAAGACCAGAGTGATCACCATAATTGAAAACAGTATCTGTCAGGGATTCAGGCTGAGCTGAGGGTCTGTTTTCCATGTTAATCACTGCTGAATTAGTTGTGTTGTTACTGAGCAAGGAATTAAGACTAAGGTTTTCAAAGCCTCCAGCATTAAGTTACCAGTCACTATCCCACACTGTTATTTTGGTTATGCAACTAAACAATCTGCATGAGAGCACTTAAAAAGAAAGCAGAGTGTGCATTTCCACAAAGCATATCATGCCCATGCTTTTTTCTATGAGGCTGAAGGGAAAATTAATTTGGGTAAAATGTTAAATCAGAGTTTCAGATTGTACTACTACACAGAACATTAGATGAGCTGTGTGCCCAGTATGTCCACCTGCATTAAGACTGAGCTTGTTTAAGCTGAACGGTGGAGCCTGAACTGAGCACCTCATTGGCTTCACAACTCCTGGCCTGTATGCTTGCAGGATGAATTCTGTTGTGAGCAATTCCATTCCATCTTTAATTTTCCCTGGCGGTTGCAAATGGGAGGATCATTCACCTTCTTGACATAAACTGTTATGTTTTTGTGCTTTTTTCAATAGCTGCCATATTAACAGAAATGGATGTGTTCTAGCAGGAGAAAGAATTATTTAGCCACATATCTGTGTTCTTTTTGCTCGTACATTTTATTATGCTCTAATTTTAAGTGATTGTCATTAATTTACTCTCAGACTCTTTTTCTTAGTTCAGATTGAGAGCAGAGATGGCACTTTATAAGCACTGAAACTAACCAGACGTCCTGAATATTTCTTTGACATATTTTTGTGTATTTCTAAGTTGCTTTTTCAGTCATTAAAGCTCAGCTTACAGTACTTAACAATCTTGGCCTTGATCCTATAAGCATGCATATGCCTTGCTTTATGCATATAAGCACTCCCATTGAAATCAATATTCATCCACATTACATTAAGCACACGTATAAGTGTTTGCAGGATTGAGGCTGGCTGGGTTTTTTTCCCTGTATTCATGCTATTTTCTGCCTGGTGTCTATTGTAGTCTTTCAAGTAAATGATTTGTAGACTGAATAGAGCTCTTCAGATCTCATTCCTCACTGAATCATACAATTCCTCACGTAGTGCCAGGACCCACTCGAGGCTTTTCAGTGGTGGAGGCGAGATGCACTTCCACTTTCCCAAGGCTTCCCCCTGGAACAAAACTGAATTTCATGATAATGACATAGAATATTGAAGAACTGATTGCAGGGAGATGCTGAGGATTGAGGGAAGCCAGTGTGAGTGAAGTGGATGAGGAACCAGAAAGGCCAGGACAGGCTTTGGAGAATAGTGTGTTTGTAGGAGCGGTCCGTGAAGTCTCAGCAGAGCTCTGCATTGTGGAGGAGGTCAGAGAGAAGCCATGCAGATTTTGGGGGAGAAAGACAGTACTGCTGTTCCTGGTAGCTATATGTTTTGTCTCATCCTAGGTTGACTGTGGATCATGTATTTGCACAAATAGGTAAAAAAAGGCTTCAGGGAGGCTTCCCCCTGGATGTGTGCAATTGTTTGCCCTCACAGCTCTCCATTCTGCTTTTCTCAGGGAAAGAAAGGATTATTGAGAGATTCAGTCTTGGAATGTTTCAGCACAACTAGTCTATTTTAAATATCAGACTCTTAGAACAAATATATTAATATTTTGTATTAGAGTCACAATGGATGACTTAAAACTTGTATGGAATAGAGGACTTTATGCCTTTAATTAGATCTTGTTTCTCAGGCTATTTAAGCTGACATTTTTCAAGGGTGTTGATATTTTTAAGAAGCACTGTTAAATTAACTCATAGCAGTTACAAAAATTCTTCACTTTTCAAAAACAAAGATTAAAAAAAACCCAAAATTTCTTTTCTGCTCTTTGTGCTGACTGTTTATGTTTCCATCCACCACAATGAAAAAGGGAACAATCATTTTTACTACTGTTTACAGTCAATTTATCTCTTAAGTTTCCACATACCAACCCTGAAATCTTTGGCTTGTGATTGTGGCAGGACAGTTCTGTCTCTTATTTAACTTTTTGTAGCTGCACATAAAAGTAAAAGATGGAAATATTCTTTTCATTTGTGATGCTAAGATCATGTTTATAAAACTGAAATTTCCTTTTACCTGAGAATGTTTCTGTATCTCTGAAGAGTGACGGCGTCTGTGGTTGTTCAGCAACTTAGGGCTGGGCTTATTGTTCAGTATTTTTCTATTTCTTTGTTTTTTATAGCATCTTCAACCTTTAGTTGAAGATGAAGCTTTAATTCAGTTCTGCAGTTTATTAAGTGCATAAATACAGACATTCATCAATTGTGCCCTACTTCATCTGTAAACATTTCACTACATCAGAGTTTCAAATCTGAAGAGCTGTGCCTGAAGAGCACACGGGCTTCCACCTGGGATGGCTGCTCAAAAAGGAAGAAATTACATCTCCCTTAAAAATGCATTTCTCTCAAACCCCAGGCTTGTGTGTCTACAAGGCTACTATCTTAGACATGAAGGCATTGATCATATCTGACAGATTTTTCCTTTCTATAATAAGCCACATTTCTCATAGCAGGACATAGAAATAAGACGTGAATTGACTTGACACACCACAGAATATCAGTGAGTACAAACTCAGATTTCAATTCCCAAGCCTTTAGGGGCTATGTTAATTTTTTGCACCATTAAGTAGTTTCTAATCTTAATCCCCATTTGTTCTTAGGCAAAACCACAACAGAAGCACAGAACCTGTTACAGCCAGCACTGGCGGATGGGCTTCAGCAGCACAGCCACGCTCTCCCCCTCCAACGGACAGTGGACAGTGCAGGCATTCCTCCATCCCTTGAGTTACTGCCACAAACATCTGGCCTTTCCAGAGATTCACAGCGATGTGGAAGTGGGGGCAGGGAAGCTCTGCTAGTTGCAACTGGAATTTGGTTTCAATTAAAAAAAAAAGTAGAGAGAGACAGGAGGGTAACATTGGTTTTATGGGTTATACACTCTTTACTTTACAGGCTTGTGCAATACTTATGACCTCGAAAAGCCTGGAGTTAGCTGCAGGTCCAGGACTCTTTCTTCCCCACTTATGTAACCAACAATATTATCTTAGTTCAAGTGCAAATGTATAGCATTGGGGTTTTCTTTTCAGTTTTCCTTTGGGGAGTGAAAGCATTCATTTCTCCTGTGTAGTGGCCTCCAAATACATTTTAAACTTTTATTGCCTTGGAAAGTGTTACACAGTCAGATGGATTTGCATTTGCAAAAGATAGATAGGTGGAAACTTCTAAGGGGAAGCTGTGATGGTCAGAGGATTCCATATGGTTGTGAGCAGCCTTCTCCCTGGTCCCAAGGGACTTGTTTTTAAGAGTAAATAAGTGAATGAAAAGAGATTTCTTGGAAAATTGTTGTAATTTAATGCAGGTAAACAGAGGTTTTTGTAACAGCCTCAGCATCACTGAGAAGAGCCTGTCTCTGTCTTTACTCACCACCCTCAATCAGGTATTCATATCTACTGATAAGATTGCCCTCCAGACTTTTCTTCTGGAGGCTAAAATGTCCTAGCTCTCTGTCTTTTTTCATACAGAGAATACTCTAGATCCTTAATAAACTTTCAATTCCTTCAGAGAACTTGCTCCAGCAATTATATGTCTTTCTTGCACTAGGGAGCCCAGAACTGGACTCAGAACTCCAGACGTCTTGTGTGCTGACCGTGGGTCTCCTCTGTCAATCTGTTAACAACTCCCTTCCTAATGCAGCCCAGGAGGCACAACCCTTCAAGTCCAACAGTTCACATTGTTTCCAGGCAACTTCACTGCCCACTTATCTAGCCAATACTTGGAATTATGGAATCATTTAGGTTGGAAAAGAACTTTAATAGAATGGAGTGCAAACATTAACCTAACACTGCAAATCCCACTACTAAACCATGTCCCTCGGCACCTCACCTATGCATCTTAAATACTTCCAGGGATGGTGACTCAGGTGCATTCCTGGGCAGCTTCTAATGCTTGAAGACTCAATCAAGTGAAGAAATTTTTCCTAGTGTCAAATCCAGTTCTCCCCTGGTGCAATCTGAGGCCGTTTCCTCTTGTCCTGTCACTCGTTACCTGGGAGAAGAAAAGGTGAGTGACTTCCACCTCACTGCAACCTAATGTTCAATGTTCAGACTGGGGTTTGGTGGTGGCCTTGGCAGTGTGAGGTTGGTGGTTGGATTCAATGAGCTTAAAGGTCTCTTCCAACCAAAATGATTCTATCACTCTATGAATCTCTGCTCAGATCTCCAAATAATGCCTCAGTTAATAGCAGTATAATGATAACACTACTTATTTCATTTGATATTCTGGGGCAACAAGGGGCTGTCATAGTGACAGCTTGCTTTGTTGATTTTTTATTACTGAGAAACTTGGGGAATGTAACCCACACATAATGATTCTATAACTACTTCTCACGCTCTGTATTCCCAGTTCTCCTTCTTGACCTATTTGTCTGAAAAATTCCACATGTCTAAAAGTGAACCAATATCTAACTAAGAAGGCAAACTTCTTTGAAAATGATCATGATAATGATATAATAATTATATAATAACACCAACCAGTGAGGTGGAAAGGAAGTGTTTGTATAGGCACCCCAATTCCTCCAGTTTGGAAGTGAATAGTCCTCTGTTAGCTGAGAGGTGAACTGCATTCAGAAGTAATTGTAAGAATAAATAATTGATCAAGAAATTCTGATAAGAAAAAAGATAACTTGAAATAAAGCTTGTTCAATGTGTGTTAGAAAAAGAGCCTTAATAAATACTTATTTAAAAAAATCTTTTACTATCTTCCTCTGTTTTAAGTGCTCAGTACAGATAAGGATTTAGGAGAGCATGGATGGGTGCTGGGTCACACTTAAGAAGAATTTCATGCTCTCCAGCCCGACTCAACAGAGCAATGAGAGCTCTCAACTAGTGCTGACCTCACCATGCCAGAGTCACACACTTAGGGACAATTTGCCCTTTATTTATACATCCTGAAGAGAAGGGTGTACTTCAGAGCAAAAGCCTGATCTTTGGAAGAAAAAAAGATTAAGGGCAGAGAAACAAATACCCTAATCCCTTCCTGCCTACTAAAAGTCCTCAAGCCCTGTTACACAAAGAAGTCTGCAGTACTAGAGAAAAAAGGATTATGCCTAGTTTTCATATTGGGGTGCTCCTAGTTTTCTTCAACTAGTTTTCAGTGGAGGACACGTGGATATGTGCTTTGTCCAGGTATTGGCCTGTGGTTTGTTGCTGGTTCAGGACATGACGTAATGAATAATAGCATTATGTTAACTTCAATTATGGGTAACATGGATAAGAGATAAGATTTCAACACACAGTGGCAAGAGGTTTGTGGGTAGGTCCTTCAAGTTATAGTTGTAATTTTTGCATTGTGTACATCATCAATCTATTTCTATGTGATGGACCAGCCAAGGCTATATGCATTGGATAGGATCCTTTTAATTCTTTAGAGTAGCATTTGAGTGGGCTCGGAAGAGGACAAGAGTCCTTGGCCTTCAGGAGTGCAGCCCTGCAGCCAGATTGCAGGCTTTTACACTCAGACTGTCCCAGTAAGAGTACACATCCTTACACACAGCTTGACCTCTACGAACAACAAAATTATTGTCTCTCCCCTCCAAATTCATACCATTCCAAAGTCTTGCAAAGTCCTCAGAGATGGGGAAATTAGGAGGAATACTCTGAGCACAAGCCTTCTGCACACTTCCCTATTGCAGCTACGTAAAGGTCCATAATGCTGCTGAAGGGTGAGGAAGGAAAAGTGTGACTCTGCTGCTGAAAGATGGGAACACATGCCTAGGGCAGAGTCAGACCTTCTGCAAGGATTACATCTTGTGTGGAAAGCAGCCCAGAGACTGTAGCTCGAAATAAAACATAACAAAGGCATTATGCAATAGTCACAAACTGAACCTTCCCTGAGAGATGTGAACTTCAGAAGTTGAGAGATAGATAAGTTTGACAACAAAGACAAGGCTGCCTATGCAATTTAGATACTGGTAAATTTAAAGCTGATGATAGCACCACCTCGACCACTATGTGTATAGTGCAAATTACGTAGAAATAAGTGACTACTAGGGTGTGTACACTGCTTGTAAGAAAGGATTGTTCAGGCATATTGTTTGACAGCTGGAAGAGAGTTCAGTAATACAATTTTGGCCATCATATTGTACAGAAAGAATTCTTTTGCTATTTAAATAAGACAAAGTCCTGATGAAAGAGACATTTGTTTGGATCTTCTGTGCATGACAGCAAGAGGCATCAGGTTACAGGACAAGCAAAACACTTAAAGGGAAAATCAGTCTGATTTGGGCTTAGATTCATTGAACAAAAATAGAATAAGGCTCTTTACAGTGATGATCTTTCTTAACCCTTCTTAAGTTATGGAAAACATAAATGTTCTTTTCATATCTCCCTAATTTAGCCATAAGGGACAATGAGAAATCCCACAGCAAATTGCCAGAAAAAGAAAAAAACAAGCCCAGAGAAGAATTCATTGTTTAAGACAGCCATTAATTCTATAATAGGAAGATACTATGAGCTGCAGCTGAATATAGGGTAAAAATATTGAAGCAATGGAGATGGCTTCTTGAGCACTTAATGTGAACTTGCAATGGCAGCTACAGCATGAACTGGTGATATTGCTGTCTCTCAGGCTTACCAGGAACTGGCAGAATGGACCAAGATAATCTCCCTGGTCTCTTTACAGGGCAAAATTCACTGGATCCCTGTGAGGTTAACACAGAACCATGTGGTTGACTTGGCTGCCTGGTGGTTGAGAATGCTGTCTCTTGATTTGCTGTCCTCCTGAAGAGATTTTTATACTCTCTGTTGGAGAGTAATGTTCTGCAGAAATCCAAATATTAAACTCTTACTTGCCATGTAATGACAGGATAGTGTTTATCTCCTATATAAATCTATATATATAGCCTTTATGGATCATTGACATCCCAGTATTTACTGTTGCTTGCTTTTAGTTTCCAGAGATTTTATTCTTGTGGAATAAAAAATGCACAATCTCATTGCCAGTTCAAGTGGAAAATGTAACTTGAGTAACATTATGTTTCTTGCTTACTTTAATACAGGGATATTTGGATCTCAGTAGCATCACAGGCAGTGTTGTAAAATCCTCATTATAATACTGAAAATGTTTGAATTTTCAGTCAGAAATAATCAGAAAATAGCCCCATGTCTATTATTTAATCATATCTGAAAGCCCATGGAAAAAAATGACTTTGTAGCTTTGTTACAGAGTGCAGCTGATAGACTCGTTTCACTTGGTCATGTTTTCCTGTGCTGTCACACACAGCCTCATCCCAGATGGAATGAACTTTCTTGTTTGAAAATTTATATGACCTTGTGATCTGCAGAAATGACAAGAGGAGAAGTTTGTCTGCTCATCCTGAAATACCTTTTTCTTTTTAGCAACTGTATTTATTAGCTTCTCGCTGAATGGTTGTAGCCTGACTGGTAATGTTATGAGTTTAGCATTTAGTTCCTTTCCAGAGGCACGTTTGGACAAACTGGAAACTGGCTCATATCTGAGGACAATGTCTGAGAGCTCTTTTAAACCAGATGTAGCATGTACATATGCATTTGCAGGCTTGCCTGTAGGCCTGGATAAGAAAGTGTTTTCAAGGTACTATCACCCTAAGGTAAATTAAAATATTTTCCTCACCTAAAAAGTGGGCAGCTGTTCTAATTTAGTCCTCGTGGGCTTCTTCAAACTTCAGTTGGGCTTCTGTTTGTCCCACTTGTGTTAGAGACATAGCAACAGGCTGAGATGCCATACTCTCTGGAAGTGCTTATCTCTAAATCAGGTTAGATATTTTACCTGCAGATAGTCAGAGTGAGATGTGCAGCTGATATTTCTGTGACTGTCCTGGGAGAAGTGAATGCTGGACAGCACATCCACACCAAGAAAGTATGACAGCAAACAAACCTACTTTGTCTGTAATTTGAACAGCATTAGTTGTCAGAAACAGAGAGCTCCCAGCTCAGGCATGGCTTAATCTCTATCTTTTACACAGGGATTCCTGCATAGGAACAAAGACTGAGTGAGAGTCTGGAGTGAAATACTCGTGTCCTGACTTCCACAGCCATACTGGAACCCTAGCCATAGGGCTTGCTCAACCATAACACCAACCACGAGGGACCACCAAGCTCCCTTGCCATCCTAATCAAGACATTGAGCAGAGGAGCCTGAGGACTCCGAGGAAGAGAAGCTGAAGTGGCTTAGAGCTGAAATATAATGAGCAGGCATAGCCTCTGTAATTCTTTCAGCTGAAAACCTTACTGTCTTAGTGAAGCAGATTGGTGTATTAGGTTCTATTAAAACTAATTGTCTACAAGATTCGTAGAGTAACATAATATTATTTTAACATTTTTGGCTCTAAGACTGTCCTTATACCTTTAAATGTAAAGATTATTTCTTGGAAAAGTGATTAGAATATTAAAACTCTATAAAAGTAGGCATTAGCTGATGATCCTGTCATTATGTTGAGTACCCATGGATTCACCTCAGCACACCTAGTGATTTCACAAAGGCTATTATCTCATGGCTATATCCCCTTCTTCTGAGCTTATTACTTTAAATAAAAAATGTTAATGGTTTCTGAGAAACTCATGATGAGAAATGAAGGATTTCTTACACAAAGAAGCATGAGTTCCAAATTTCAAAGCTTGCATTAAACTTTCCTGCAAACGCCTGGAATTCCAGTTGACCAATAATATTGCAAAGTGAATTCAGCCTTTATACCCAGGTGCCATTTGGAGATACCTTATTGTTATTTATATAATTACACAGCACCACGTGTTAGGCATAGCTGTTGCTTAACAATGTGCCTTATGCTTTCACATACAAGGAGAATGGGATCTAAAATCTTCTGACCTTAAAATCTGAGGCCACACATTGATCTCAGAATAATGGACACAAGGGCATAGGAAGTGATGGACATTTTAAAACCATTAAGATCAGGCAGAATGACATGTAAATATTTGTCTGTATTCCATGTTTAACCCTGTACTGAGGCACAAGCAAAGCAAGAGGCTGCAGTAGGAAGCAGTGGATGTTTAGATACAACTTAAGCCTTTTCAATATAATTGGCACAAGACGCCCAGGGAGGGTGTGGAGGCTCCTTCTCTGGAGGTTTTCAAAACCCTCCTGGACACGTTCCTGTGTGACCTGATCTAGGTGGGACCTGCTTTAGCATGGGGGTTGAACTGGATGATCTTTAAAGGTCCCTTCCAATGCCTACCATCCTGTGACTCTGTGATTCTGTGACTTCAGTCTGTGCAGACTGTTAGCAAAGGTTGTAGGTGCCAGTGCAAAGCCATTTTCCAGCAGTTAGCTGCCTCTTTTCAACAAGAGACATTCAAAGACCTTCCTCTCTTGCTCTTCAATCCCTTAGGCCATTGGAAGTTGACATTCCTTACTTTCAGACCATACTCTTTTGACTTGTGTTTTTCCAAAACCTTTCAGGGCTACAGAAGTAGCCTCTTCTGGGCTCTTTACTCATAGTAAAAGCTACATGGAACCCATAATAAGATTTGAGAGCATGTTTTACGTGATGAAAAGCAATGCCAAACATTATCAGAATCCAGGACCCTCACAACAGCTGGAAATCAGAGGTGACTCCATAAGAGGGCACAAAGGTTAGTGATATACTCAGCTACTCTAGGAAACAAGAAGTCTTGAAGAAATCATGCAATAGATACCTGGCAATCAATCAAAACATTTTGAGAGGAGAAGGAGTAATCAGGCTGTAAATTTTGCTGGAAAGTAGTGAGAAGAGGATGAACTGGTGGAGATGAGGAGACCACACTGTTGAGAGCAAGGCCAATCCTGTGTATTTTTTTCTTAGTTGCAAACCAGACAAACAGAAAATACAAACCAAACCAAATCAATGTACCTGGACAGATGGAGAAGAAATGTCAAGGCACACTTTACTGCTGCAGAGAAACACACCATAAAAAATCAGGTCCCATGTGAGCTCCTGGGTGCTGAGCTGTTACCATATACTAGGGCTAATAAAAGAGGCACAGAAGGCAGAGGTATTGTATTCTGCAGGTGATAAGCCTATGCAGGCAAACAATTATATCAGCCAAGAAGAAAACTGGCACAGACTGTGCACTAAGAATGATGACGGCAAAGGTCTGAGTGAAAGCCAAAGTGGTTCAACGTGATGGATTTCTGTTGCTGCAAATAAAAAAAGTCCTTAGAGAACTTCAGGGTACTTGTCCATAAGACTTCCTGCTAGAATATTGACAGATGATTATGTTTCACTGATGAAATCAGAAATTAATCACATTCATTATGAATAAGGGAAAAAAAATCCTTAACATGAAGAAACGTTTGACATGTCTGAGCAATGACTCTTGTTTTTGTACTTCTGAGAAGTTGTCTTTCTCTGAAAAGGGAGATGAGCTGAGTACAGCCTACCTTCCTGAGCACTGCAGCCCATTCGAGCTGACCTCTTTACAAAACTTTCTCCATTTGCCTTGCCAACATCATCCTGAATATCCGAGAACCATGGACTATGCTGATGAATCTTTTGGCAAGTCTCCTCCAATAGAGAATCCATAAATTAATAAAATGGAAGGGGAAAAAAAAGAGAGGAAAGTTATCTTATGCAAACATCCATCTCAGCAGCATTTAATAAAACACTAAGATATTTAGCACTGTAAGTGAGGGATCCCTGCACTTGAGTGTGACCTCTCCTCCTGCATGTGTGGGTGGAGTAACACCGCTTTCCACTTTCCACAGATCTGCCTACTCTCAGGATACAATCATAGCACCTTAACCTTAAGTTTATGAATGTTCAAGACGTGACTCTAGTGATGCAGTGACTGCAACATGCAGTTCCCCTCTATACGTTCCCACTCTGTGTCCTTTTGTCCTTCTCCAGTCTCATTTTCCCTCTTTGCACCCAGACATCTTCTAGCAAACTCTGTTTAACCATATACATTTCCTGATGCTCCTCAACCTACTCACTCCCTCATGGCCCTCTGCCACTGAGCAGGGTAGTTGTTCCACTTGGGCACACCTGGCACAGCAGTGCTCACTACTTCCAGGCTGTAGTGGCTTGGCAGAGGGGCACATCCTGCATCCCCACTCTGCATGCTCCCTCGGCAGCTCAGTCTGGGTAGCTGCTCAGCATGCTGAGGCCATAGCCCTGGCTTGGAGGTAGGTGGTTGCCATTGTTCCCTCATTGAGCTGGTACAAAAGCTGGTAGAACTGCTGCTTGCCCTCCTGCTCACCCTGCCTGTGCGAACTGCCATGGAACTTCTGCCTCTGCAGATCGCATGGTCTGGGAAGGGTGAGGATGTCTTAGGCAGTTGGGACAACAGTCTGCAACAACAGCAGGTGCTTTCACCAGAAAAGACAGATGTTACAGTGCCAGTGCAACACAAAAGGTGGACTTGGAATACTGTCTTATCTCTTTCTCTCACTTTTCTGAG
Source organism: Colius striatus (assembly GCF_028858725.1). NCBI lineage: Eukaryota > Metazoa > Chordata > Aves > Coliiformes > Coliidae > Colius > Colius striatus. Next base: position 46,468,414 of record NC_084764.1, on the reverse strand, counting down.
TTGTTGAGTCCTACTGGTACCAACGTGCAGCCAGTCAGGACAAGGACTGGAGGGTCAGGATGTGATGGGATATTTGATCTCTCCTTCACTTCTGAGGAATGAAGTATCTGGACAGCAGCACATGCCAGACTCACTTTGGATTCATTAGTAAAGATGTTTTTGACATATAGCTTGTGATCATTATCCACTGTAAGCACATTAAAGGCATATCAGCATGGTAGAACGCTGTACCCTGAAGCAATACTCTAGGCATCTATTCACAGAGTGTGCAGTTTTACAGTGAAAATCAGGAGGGAGTTTAACTGTGGAGCAATAGGCTTGCAATCCCTGCAGCATCCACTGCAGTGGTTTGGAATGACAGCCTAAAGAGAGGAGGACACAATGGGAAGAAAGTATTAGGTACACTCAATAAATTAATCTAGTTCTTGGAAAGGTATGACTTGCACTGATTCCTGTTCAGGGAAGTTTTAACCAACAGCATAGCTAACACACTAGCAAGGGTGAAATGAGAGATGCTGGATAAACTCTGCTCAGGCGTAAAGGGGAGTGCAGAACACATTTTCACACACGGGCCCATTGCTTGCACACTATAGGAAGTGTTAACCTGGCTACAGAAACATAGTAAATAAAACACATCTAGGAACATTATTTGTGCATCTTTTCTCCTGAAGCCAGGACAGGTCAAACTTGTCTGAGTGGGGTGTCAGAATCTTGTGCAAACTTTCTTCTGTTCATAATCTGATGGATAGAAAATAGAATGGTCTGAAAGATTCCCTGGTGCAGTCTTTTCAATGTCTGTCTGCATCAAAGAGTTTTTAAAGCAGCACAAATGAAGTCTGAACCACTGAGTTGCCAAGAATCCATGCAAACATGCTGTCCTTGAACAGAAAATGCTGCCACAAGAATTTATCACATATTTATGTAAGCCTGTAAGTTTCTGCTCTGAAGGAGAGGTGTTGTAGGTTTAGAAAGGGGTTAGAAAAGGGCAAGGAGGGCTGATTGCCAGTGAGAAACTCTGTCTTGGCTGAGCTAGTATGTCAAAGACATTCAGACTTCCTTATAGAGGTTTGACTTTGCAACTTCTTAAATTGGTTAGTCCATCCATTAACACAGACTTTTGTGTACAGATGACACATCAATAGCTGAAACTCCTGCTGTACTCAGACCCAGAAATAGTGTCTGGCAAATCTGTAAGCATTGCAGTAAACTGCTCAAAATATTCTCTGCTTGGCTGAGGTGAGAGAAGACATTACACTGCAGTCAGAAATGTAGACCAGTTCTGTAAATTCAAGCTCTCCACTTCAGTTCCTGCTGGGACTTCACAGAGTAGTTGCTTTCTTTCATGCTAGATTTATTTGAATGACCCTGTTATGGAAAATGGGGTTTTATATCTCATTGCCCATTATTTCATTTTTTGAAATGTTACAATGAAAACATTTCATTAAAGCTCTTATTTAATAGATAAGTGTGAATCTTGGGGGTGAATAAAAGTCATTTATTGAATCCAACTGGACTGGAATTAAGCAAGTATGTAAAGCTAAAGAACTATAAACCACTCAATGCACGTGGAGTTTCAGAGTAAAATGATAGATGACACAGCTCAAGTTCACTCCTAAAATAAATACACAAAAAAAGGGCCAAAGTTGTTCCATTTAAGGACAACACAATTTCAGGGTCAGCCTTATCCTTTCTTGGTGAAAAATACTACCTCCTAGATGGAAGGAAAGTGAAGTCCTTGCTACATCCTCTCTACGTTGCCATCCTCACTCTGCCAGTTGTACTCGCAGGGCTGAGGGGAATGGCTTCTTCATCTCCTGGACCTGGTTTGTCCTTGAGGGGATCAAGGGGGCCAGGGAGGCATCAGGACTTGTTTCCTCCAAAAGAGAGGATGCAGTCACTGAAGCTTGTGCTATCTGTACAGCAGAAGCTCAAAGAATAATCTCCCTCTGCCCTGCAATTAATTAGATTATTAAAATCATTCCAAAGCTTTAACTTAAACCATAATTCTTTTCTTTTGTCTGTTTAAATTATTTAAAGCCTAAATTTAGATGTAGGAAACTCAAATGTGCATAGAGACCAGCGATTTTAATTTGGGGTCCTTATTCATGTGTGCTGTAGTTGTATTTTCGCAGCAAAAGAGAGAGGAGCAGATTCTGCTCTCTGTTACCTCACTGCGAATCCAGAGAAGCTCCACCGATTTCAGTAGTGTGTATCCTTGAACTACCCTGGCTTAGCTGACAGCAGTATGGCTGACTGTGACCCCATGTATATACACATATACTGTTTATATATTGAGTCTATTGTTGCTTAAATATGGACACAAATGCAACCAGCCATCAGTCAAAGGAATCACATTTGCCTTGCTGCCAGGATATAAACCAAAATCATTATAGAAGATGCATTCCTCTAGTGTGTTGAATGATACAATTTCAGTGGAAAGCATCTCTCCACATTATTTTCATACAGTTAGTGGCCACGAAAGGCACTGAATTAACAGACTGGACATGGGTGTTCTCTGTTTACCAGTTAAAAAAACACCCAACAGCTGATATCCTCCAACCAGTTCCAGCAGTTTGCACTGAGTCTGATCTGTCTCCTCTGACAAACAGGAAGTTTCCTCTGCACTTGCTACTTATCCTGAGGAGGGTACCAACAAGAGAAAAGCTTTAGTTACAGCAGCTTTCCTGAGACACAAACATTGGCCCATTATATTGCTCATGGCCTGACCTGCTGTAACAGCATTCGGGTGCTCTTGAGTTGTTTCAAGTCTGAGCTTCAAGAACTGGAACTCCCACCAAGTCAATAAAAGGTCCACTACTTATATATTCAGTTTCCTACACCTATGCATCCAGTTTCCTATGCCTATGCATCAAAAGTCTGCTTCTTACTGAAAAGAGAAACTGTCTTGGATATCCACATGAGTTCAGGCTATTCCAGCAGAAAGTTGACACTTAAAACCTTTTATGAAAGACTTGTCACACAGAATTTATAGGTATATGTGGTAAGGTGGGTTCTATCTGTTCTACCCAGTTCTTACTACTGGATTCAGTCTCCTATCCATCTTTGGCATCCTGGAACATTTTGATTTTAGAGAGGTTGCTACAAAGCCTAAATGAAAAGATTTCTAATTAAAAAATGAGATGAATAGTCAAATATATTCCCAGCTCTGAGCACCCCAGTAATCCATATTTTCCTGAGAGCAGCCGAATGCATTGCATTTAGCCATACATTAACGATGACAACGATGCAGCACCTGGGTGTAGCACTGATTTAGTGTGTGTTCCTTGGTTATTCACAAATGGCTTGATTTTCCATGGCTTTGAGCACTCACACAGGACACTTGGAATTCATACTCAGCTGAATCATTGAGTTTGTGAAAATGTACTCCTCTGTGGGGTTGGATGCAAACATCAGCACGTTCTTATATACAGTTTTGGTGAGGATTCACAGAGATTCTCGTAAAGCTCTGTCTCTCATCTTTCTATTTTGCACCGTGGTTTTATTAGTTAAATCTTCTGTTCTTAGTGATGTGGGATATTGATGAGTAATTGCATTGACTCAGTAGAACCCTTCGAGGAATGAGCTATCACATGTCATTTTTAAAGATGATAAAATCCAGCCACAGGCTGTTTAATACTCTTACTGGCAAGGAATAAACACCAATATAGTCCTTCAGTGCTCTCAGGTCTTAGTCAGAATGGGTGGCTCAGAGTCAAACTACATTGCTGTTGACTGCACTAATAGTAATACAACATATCAATGGTATTATTAAAAGAAAAAAACTGTGTGAGATTCACTCCCTACTTGTGCATTCCCTGGACTACTCGTACACAAAGGTTAATGAAACCTGGAAACAAAGTCGTAAGTGATGTCAGCAGTTAGCACATTATCATTTTCTTTCATCTATTCATTTAAAGTGCAGAGCAGATAACTTTAACTATCATCTTCAGCACAAAAAAACGAGAGTTCAAGGCATTGTCAAGGAGCTGTTCAGCTTTGACTCTTAATTAAAGTAAACATAGTTAAAAACATTTCCATTAAACCAGAAAGCTTTAACCTCTTATAACATTCTGACCAGATTCAAATGAGAGTGGAATGCAAGTTACCTCATGGAGTGAGCTTGCAGTTGAACATTTTGCCAGCACAGAGGCTGCCAATAAAAAATACTGTGATTTTCATTACACCGTGCTCATTCATCACTGCAAAAATGCAAGGATGAGATCTTCCATACAGGTTCAGACATATGCCCTTGAGAGCTAAAGAATGACTTTTCAATGCAATTCCAAATGTTAATATCCCCATAGGAATGCAGATCCAACAGAGGAACCTACTACACTAGTCATCATATTCAGTGATGTGAACATCACGCATCAGTGTGGCTTGATACTGTGATTTGCTGCTTTGGGGCTGTGCAGCGTAATCAGCAGCATCAGCAGCTCTTCCTTAAACTCCTCTCCAACTGGATTTGACATGGGAAGAATCTCCTTGATTATTTTTTTTAATATATTTGCCACAAAAAGGAATTTGCCACTTTTCTGAAATACTTTCCTGATTTGTTTGGAAACAATCTATATTGTAAGTTATAACAAGGATTAAGTGAGAGTTGAAAAGAGAGAGCAGAGGAGACTCCACAGAATACTAAGCAGAAGTAATGTGTTCTTCTTACACAACTCTAGTGTGCCACATCCAAATTATTGGGCTTGCTTCTGTCAAACTTATCAGATAGGTACTGGTAATTTTGGAAGGACCGTTGCATCAAGAGAACAATAGTACTGGATGGAATGACAGTGACAACAATTTATGGGATGAAAGATTAGAAGAACTGAAGTTTCAAGGTCTGGATTGAGTTTAGGAGTCACGGTGACATCCTTTAGATTTTCTGAAAGGCAGCTATTCTAGAGAATGATGCTTAGTACTTTCATTAAAAATTACATTATATAAAGGCAGAATAAAGAAAAAAATACCAGAAACAATCAAATGAAATAAAACAAAACAACACAACCTCACATTACCCGAGACAGAATTCTTCCCCCTTGGAATGGTCTCATATATGGAAAAGAAAGACTCTATCAAGTGTATCACTCAAAGCCAGCTGGAGTAAAGTATTATTAGTGTATGGACTGTGTGTGGAGAGAGCTGCTGCGTCTCTACAGAGGTATCTTAAGGTTCTATGACATATGTTTAGATAAGGAGAAAGGTTTGACAGAATCTGCATGCTATTTATATTTACTTAATTTGTCTTGCTTTCAGTACAAAAGCAATAAAATGATCCACTTGATGATGATGGGGGCAGGGTGAAAGGCTAAAGATAAGAATAATGCATAGCTGATGATGTCTCTGCTCATACTAGGCAAGTACAGATTTACCAGGATGGTTCAGGGAATCCAGCTCTCCCAAACCAGGTGTATCTCCTAACCCTCCAGCAGCAGTAGGGAAACATTATACTTCTGGACAAGAGTCATAGCTACTTTCCAGTTCTTTGCCCATGTGCTTCAGATAGAGATGATGTGCAGTTATGGTATAGAATGGGCAAAAAGTCCCTCACCTACTTAGAAACTCTGTCTCACATGTATAATAGTATACAAGTAGGAGTTGGGGTAAAACTCCCTGTTTCCATCCAGGCTCCATCCCACCTCCCTACAGCTGTGCTGGATCACCCACTTCCCAACCATCACATTTCCCTGCGACAACATGAGTCACAGTGTGACAGCAATCAGGGTAAAGTGCACAATGACTCAGACCCCAACAGCAGTCTGCTTGGGGCAAAGTTGAGCCCACATCATCTTTTTACTCTGTTATCTAACAGTCTGATCCTTCAAACGTTTATGCCTGGATTAATGGCAGGCTGACAGTCACGCTGAGTCTATGGGATTATCTGCCACTGAATACCAGCATAAGTATTTGCAGGATCGGATCCTAAAGCCCTTTGTGATGGCCAATATCTTTCAAACTGAATTATACTAAGCTAATACACATTCACAGACAGCTTGCAGGGTGGTGTTTTTCAGAAACAAGCAACTAACAAGGTTTGGGCCTTATTCCTACTGACTGCAAGCCTTCACATGGCTTCAGTGCCCATTCTCTGATTTTCAGCAGTGTCACTAGAAGGCAGGTCTAAGGAGCAGAGGAGCAGTTTGCCTTTCAGCATTTCCTGCATTTTCACGTCACGTCTCAGAACGGCTTTCTCTGTAATCTGATTTATTCAGCATAGAAGAAGTGGATAGGATAGGAGAATTGTTTGGCTTTTAGCAACAACTGGGACCCCAGTCACAGACCAAAATCCTGTTATGCCAGGTGTGTGTAGTGCAGAGGAAGAAGACTGCTCTTTACCTTAAAAACAGGAAAGGTATGCAGAGAATGAATGAGGGGATGTGGTAATGTTAAGAGGCTGATGTAGATCTTCAGAAGGCCTTAGGATGCTGTACAACTTCAGCTTTCACGCTAAGGCCAAAAAGAAATGTCAAGGAAAGATGAATTGAAGGAAATGGCCACAGACAACAGACTGCAGAAAGAATTAACTTTTGACCTCCACAGCTAGAAGTGACCACAAAGCAAGAGCAGACTGGCTTAGGTAACCACAGGATATAAAGCTTGGGCTAAAGGTTAGACCTAGATGCCCAAAGACAGGATGACAAATTAAGTACATCCACTTTCCATAATTAGATAACAAGAAGAAGGCCTTGCTTCAGACTGATGCTCTTGCTTTGAACCTGTGTTCACATTGAGCTTCCCACGGGCAGATGTGAGGAGACTTTAAATGGAACAAACGAGGCTCAGGCAAAACTTGATTCTAATATACTGCCACCAAATAATCTTTCCCAGCACCTTAATTAATGCTGCTAAGTTTATCAAAGTCAGCATTTTTTACAATGTATTTACCTTTAAAGAATGAAATTCAACGTATACCTGTTCATGAAATGTTTGCATTAGACTCTTTTAAATTGCTTCACTTTATTCTTCAGTTAATAGCTTTTTAAAAGTAGTGGTTTAAAATGAATTATTTGAAACATTTCAGCTTTTACTCCAACAGTCTTTTGGAGCCTTTTTGTTCCTAGATCGTGTTGGGGCATTAACACCTCTCTCAAAGCAGGGCAAATTGCACCGGTGTCATTCTTGGGACATGCTTGTCTTACTCATTCTAGAACTCTACAAGTTCAGTGAACTTCTCTGATCATAAAGAGGTACTTTCTGTGCCTCGGTTGTATCACAGCTTATGTTTCGTCTGCTCACACTCACACACATTAAACTCTTCTCAATTTAGGACAATTTCCGAAGTTCATTGAGGTCAATGGAATCACTTGCACTTACTTGAATAGAATCAGGCCCTCAGAGACAAAAACCTGATTTTATGCATTTTCACTGATCACTGCAAGGTCATTCCATTTAAAAAAGAAACTTTCCTAAGCAAACATCACAAGCTGTGTGTGAGCAATGATGTTTACTTTAAAATGGATTTGTGAACTGAATGAAAACTCTTTTTTTTTTTCCCCACAGGTAGAATCTATTCATGGCAAAATGAAGAATATGGCTGAAGATGGGACAGTTCTACTGGAAAAGAAGGAAATTTACTCTTTGAAAGTGAAGAAGAAGTTAAAATGATAGGTTAAGAATTTAATATATTTTAACAAATTGCTCACTGAAACAAGTTTTGTCTCCGTGAATTGCTTGGGATTAGGCTTTGACTTTCTAAAACACATCTGCTCTCACTGCCATACTGACAATACATTACAAAGAAGCCTTGATCTTCAGCTCATTTTTGAGCTCTGTTTGTTGGAATTATAATTACACACTATGTTTCTTTTGTCTGACTGGGAGATTGGTGCAACAGACACAGGTTTCCAGGGTCAATACTACAATTAGGACTTTAAATTCAGCTGAGGGCGAGTTACTTTGTGATCCAAATCACACTGAAAAGTCATCGAGTGTAGCAGCACTGGCTTGCACTCAGGTGGCTCAGTGCGAACCCAGCACTTGCAACCTTTTCCATAAACATGTTCTGTGGGCTGAAAGTACCAGAAGAACAAGCAAAGCTCTGCAATCCCTAGTTCTTGACTTATGCTCTGGATTAATTACTGCATTTCATTGTAACTATTTTTTTGAATACATAAGATTATAGGCACAATCTAAATTCTGTGTCCAGGGAAATGGATTTTTAGGCCCATGCTAATAATCACCATTATTTTGCTTAGTAGTACTTAAACATTACATTAATAATGCGATTATCAGGGGATTGGAATCTAAGTTGTGAAGCTGAGAATTTAAAGATATTTATCTTTTTTTTATTATTTATGCTCCATGTTATTTTAATAAGGTTTCCCCTTCACCTTCCTTTACATAATTGCAATACATTTACAACATTAATTCAAAATTAATGGACATTTATTTGTGGGAATTAATTTTGTTTCTATAATAAAACTGCTAATGAAACATATTAGTAGGTTTGTACTGTGGAACCAATTATTCCCTACCATATCTGTAAGTAACGTTACACACCAGCTCACAGTGACATTCCTGAACATAGTTGTAGTTAGATTCTGTGCAAGTTTCCTCAAAGCTACATCTAGACATTAGAAGCCTACAAACTTCAAAGAAACCACTAGGATGCCCTTTGGACTTCTGAAAAATAGCTTTTGGACATACAAGTGTTCACACTGAAGACTGCATATTGATGCTATTCACAGAACCTTCCCAAAAATACCCATATGAGACCTTCCAGGGATGGCAGGTACAGGGAAATCCCTCATATTTTCACAAATGGTTGGATAAGTCAGTTTTAGCTGACTAATAAGAACCATCCCAACTGGATTCTCTATCAACTCATCTCTCGGATAAGCTTATGGCACTGAAAAATTAAAAGTACTTTTTAAGAAGTCAAATGTGATCAAAACACAACAGGGCAGGAAGATAAAATGGCCAATTATTGTTCACAAAAGTGTGCTTTGTGGGGGCCTGTTCAGATCACTATCATCACATGATTCATTGTATTCTGTCATTCTTGAACCAAAGGAAATTACTGTTCCTTGCTCTCTAAGTAAACAACACAACGTGCAATCATCTCTAGCTCGACTGAAACATTTGCTTCAGAAAGTTGTCTGTCTGTCACAGTGATTCTTCTGCATGGAATTTCCTCTGATAGAGATACTGCAGACTTCAGTGGTAGACCTCCTCGAGTGATGTGAACCTGAGCTACATCTGGTCCACACTATCCTCAAAGCTACAGAGAAAACACCTCCTGCCAGCCGTGCCGTGTGTCTGGGGTGGATAGTGAGGGAGGCTGAACGAATTCCTTTCGGCTAATAGTCTTATGCCTGGCCATGGGGATTTTAATGATCCCTATTTTAGCAAATATAAATACCATTGTTCATAAAATTATCATCTTGGTCATAAAATTACCTTCCCCTTTTTAAAATTCAGCTGATGTCTTTGGCTCCGTGACCCTCCATGACAGAAACTCCACAGGCTGATTACATGCTGTGTGAAGTATTATTCTCTCTCTTTTGTTTTACATTTACCTGTCATTAACTTCAAGTGACCCTCCTGGTGTTCTGGCATTCTGAGACACTGTTAAAAAGATGGACTGGCTAGTTTTTTACTCTACCCTTCATAATCTTAAATGCTTTAATTAAATCCCTTCTAGTGTATCTTTCTCACCACTAAATCACCCCAGCTCTTGCAACCTTCACATGAAAATCTTGTGTCTTTATTTTCCGGATTCTACAATTTAAAAACTCTCTTCCTGTTCCCATCCCAAGCTGAATCCTGTGTTTCATACAAAGGCTTCTCTTGTCCACTACTCCAGAAGAAAGTGTTTTGTATTTGTGACATAAAATATAAATACACTTTTTCAATCACCTGAGGCATAACCTGACACCAATTTAACGTTGCTTGATGCTGATCACCTCTTGTGTGATAAGACTGTTCCCCAACTCTGGCATGGACTCTGGCATGGTATATAAGGAAACAGACATAGCTACCTTTCCCATTCTCTGGATCTGTGTGGTCATGTCTTCTGGAAAAGTGAGCAAGAGCAGGTTTGTGCACTGAGAAATGTGGTGTCTTCTTGACACCAGAAAAAGGAATTCCTGAATTTCTTATTTCTTCTTGAATTCTTCTTGACATCTAATGAAGTTCAACAAGGGCAAGTGCAGAGTGTTGCATCTGGGAGAGAATAACCCCATGTACCAGGACAGGCTGGGGATTGAACTATTAGAGAGTAGCAGCAGGGGAAAGGGACCTTGGGGTGCTGGTGGGCAGCAGGATGAGCCTGAGCCAGCAACGTGCCCTCGTGGCCAGGAAGGCCAATGGCATCCTGGGGTGGATTAGAAGGGCTGTGGGCAGTAAGTCAAGAGAGGTTCTACTCCCAATTTACTCTGCTCTCGTGAGACCACATCTGGAATATTGTGTCCAGTTCTGGACCTTTCATTTCAAGGACAGGGAGTTGCTGGTGAGAGCTCAGGTCCCTTCCAACCCTTGTGATTCTGTGATTCTTTTTCCTGAGAATTGCACCCTTTCTCTTCCCCACTGCCATTTGACACGTGGCTGCAATTAATCAAATGTTACACCTTCATTTGTTTTCTTTAACCTTCCTGAAATGCTGGGATGGATTATTCTCTCTGAGTTTCTTGCTCACACACTTAGCCTTTCAAACCCCACAAGACCCTGCCTGACTCACTGAATCATTAATCTGGCCTCTGTGACAAAACCAGAAACTCATTATGATCATTAATTTCCAGATTTAGAATCTATACCCTTGACTAGAGACTGCATGGATTTTGAGACCAAGATCAGATTTTCAGAGGCATTAAAGCACCTCTGAAGACATGTAAACAAGTAGTGAGGGTCGGTTTCAGATCCAAAAAGCCACCCCAAATGCACAGCTATTATTCACAATTTCTGTTGATGTGTAACTTCATGATAACACACTTCTGTGGCAGTGGTTTTTTAAAGTGTGCAATAAACATTGAAAATATGCCAAGTGATGCCTACCACAGGATTTAAAAGCAATTGTTTATGTTATTCTGCTTGCTTTTGGGTTTTTTTGCTTCAAGCTTTGCTTTACATCTCCAATAAGTCCTCCAGAGCTTACAGCACAACACGGCTGTGATCTCTCTTGCAGGGAGCTAACGTGCTTAACTGCACTCCTGTAGCATGTGGAAAGCTCTCACCCATCAGGCAGAGCATTCATGCCCAAGTGGTGAAAGCCTTCTGATCCCTGAGCATTCAAACTGTAGCACAGACACTCAATCAGTGTGTCAACAAAGCTTTGGGATGCTGGTAGTTAAAATCAGGAGCACTTTCCATGCACCTACAGGGTATTGCAGAAAGCAGTGGGGCATTTTCTCTCTCGCTCTTTAAACACACCCAATGTAAACTGTCTGAACCACAACAGTCATCTTTGTGCCTATGAAACAAGCAGGGCAAAGACAGACCCTGTGAAATAGCTGTGGTTAGTGGCTTGTTGGAGGAGATGAGGGGAGGCAAGAAACTTGCTTTTAATCAATGTGATAATCGATGACATACAGCATCATACTCTTGTCTGACTCCATTCTTTTCCTGAACACTGAAGGCTTCAGCGGCTTCTCCCTTTTTTTTCCCCCTCCCCTGCCCTTAGCAGGTCAACTACAAATCTGCCTATTGTTTTTTTAATTCATATATATTTGAGACCCAGGTATAAGTCTTCAAAGCAGCCTGTGGTTTAACTGGGGAAGGATTGCTTGGCAGCTGCAGTTTGTTCAGGAGGCTGTGATAAAGTGTACATGCTCTTGCTGTGTTTTGCCATCCCAGTCTGACTCCATGCATGGCTCCATGATGCCACCAGCCAATGGCAGGAAAAAGCTGAGTCAGGGAATCATACACTGTGCTTTATATTCATATTTCCATGAACTGCAGTGCGAGCAGTATGAATGAAAATCATAGTGCACTCTTCTGATCCTTTGCTACTTTTTCATCTATTAACTTTGCATCCATAAAGCAAAGGCTGTGCTGGATATCCTTTGAACGGGATTAGTGTTTACATCTCGTATTTTGGCTTTTACTGGAGGCACAGGCAACACAAGGTGTTTGCTCACAGGGCTAGCTTAAACACTGGGATTTTATGCAGAAAGGCCTGGGACTTTGTTGGTCTGTTTGGAAGTGGGCACTGAAACCAAACAGAAACTTGGGAAGATACTGGAAACAGAAGATTTGTATCATTTGAACAGCTACTGAGTGTGGTGGTTTAACCCTGGCTGGGTACCAAATGCCTACCAAGTTGTTCTATCACTTCCCCTTCTAAACTAGACAGGAGAGGGAGAAATATAACTAGAGGTTTGTGAGTCAAGATAAGGACAGGGAGATCAATCAGCAATTAGTGTCATGGGAAAAACAGACTCAACCTGAGGAGAAATGGTCATCCAAGCCAGAGATGTTAAAGAGCAGAAAGCAGATGACAAATATACAATAGCCTGTATTCATGAAAGCAGGCAATTATAGAAACACGCAAGGTAACCACACACAAAAAAGTTTTGCTCTGGTCAGATAGCATGAGAATGACTGGGGCTCTAACAAACAGCTCTTGTCTTAATGGTCATATCATAATTGAACTTTTTGTCATAACCCTGGGTCGGCTCTTACTTATAATTCAAGAGAATGTTGTCCTGAGAAAACCGAAACACACACAAACATGTTCAAGTAGAGACTATCTTAGTCTTTACATCATTTTTTATGCCCTTCATAACAAGAAGTTATGAAGTTTTACTTACTATTGATCACATAATGTACTATTTAGAGAGCCAATGCTGTTGTTCTAGTGTCTTGCCTCTGTAAAGCCAGTAGAAACTGATCTCATGTATTTGTACTGCTAAAACTAGAGGTCTGGGATTAGACAATGACTTGCAGAACTCATTCAGATTTCCTTTTGTTTCAACTTAAATCTTCCAAGGTAAGTGAAATGGCCACTGGCTGTAATGTTCATGTGTTTACACTTGTGTTTATGCATCTATATGGTACATGTATACTTTCATCTTCAGTATTAAAAACATGTGATTAAAAAATTGTGATCACAGCAGGACAATCTATTGTATATCATTACTACAAATAATCTCCACTTGAGAGAAAGTGGTTCATCAGTCATGAAAGGCACAACCTCAAGTGAGTCAGGAAGGTAATTTGCCTTTATTTATTATCCCTCTGCCCCACAGGCTTTTGATATATGTAATCCTTTAGGGTTTTTATTCAACAACCTCCAGTGAGGAGCTTCAAGTCTTTGGCATTCTTCTCAAGACACATCACGTCAAGCATTAACTTGAATTTCAGTCTTTTATGGACTGCATGATGTCTGCATGGAATTTTTTTTTGTATTCAGACAATAAACCCGACTTTGTGGCTTCCTAGAATGGATATAGATGTTGTGTCTTGTGCAAATAAAGGTGGTTTTCTGAAAAGCAACAGGATCATATTCAAGAAACATGGATACAAATGAAGTATTGTATTTATGTCACTGTTTGGGGGTTTTTTCTTCAATAAAGACCCTTTTGCCTGCCCAGCTCTGTGTAATACATGAGCAATAACTCACAACAGTAAATGTGACTGACACATTGAATAATAAAGTACCAGGTACTCCTCTGGCCAGTAGCAAGTTATCTTGCTGTACACAAACGTGGGGTGTGAGATCTTTAGTGTGACAAGCCATAAGATGATCAGGGGACTGAAATATCTTTCATATGAGGAAAGGCTGTGGGACCTGGGGCTGTTTAGTCTGGAGAAGAGGAGACTGAGGGGGGATCTTACTAACATTTATAAATATCTAAAGGGTGGGTGTCAGGAGGTTGGGACATCCCTCTTTTCTATAGTAGCCAGCAACAGGACAAGGGGTGATGTGATGAAGCTGGAACACAAAAAGTTCCACTTAAATATAAGAAAAAACTCTTTCACTGTGAGGTGAGGGAGCAGTGGAACAGGCTGCCCAGAGGGGTTGTGGAGGCTCCTTCCTTGGAGGGCTTCAAGACCCATCTGGACACATTCCTGTGTGACCTGATCTAGATGGGACCTGTTTCTACAGGGGGATTGGACTAGATGATCCCTAAGGGTCCCTTTCAACCCCTACCATTCTGTGATTCTATAAGTATAAAGGTTGGGCATAGGACACTGTGCTAGAATTAAAAAAATCACAGAATCTCAAGGGCTGGTTGAATACTTTCAGACTTCTTTCTCATACCAAATACTCCCATACACATTCCAAATTATGTGACAGATGTAAAAAAAAACCCAACAACTTTTAATAAATATTAACTGCCTATTATGTTGATCACCTCCTGTGATGCCCAGATGATACACAAACTTCTTAACAGCAATCTCTAAACGGGTATGCAAAAGTCTGCTGAGGTATTCTTGGCAGAAGATGGGAATAAGTAATACAAAAATGTTATGACACTACTCTTTAACTTAATAGGGAAATTCTATAGTAAATGACCAGATATTAATTCCTGTGGCAAGTGCATTTCTACAGAAGCCAGTGTATTGCTACGGAATGTACAAAGAGAGTGGGCTACTGCTGGTCCAGCAGTGACAGCTGCTCCTTGGTTGATGTTATCATAAAGTCACTTTGACAGTTTTCTTAGTAATATTTTTCTTGAAAAATGATGCATGATTTTTTATTTTGTGAAGCTTGTGTTTAGTAAGACATCAATCTCTTCATCCACTGAACATCTATGGTTCAAATGTTTCGGAAAATACCATCCTACAGCAAAAGCAAGTTTTCTGACTTCAGTTCAGCATCAATCATACTTCATCATATGTCCATCTCTGGTTTTAATTCATTTCAATGTGTGCCTATTCACATACAGTATCTTTGCCTAACGGACTCTCATCTATACTAATACCTTGCTGATCTTAAACCAAGTTCACAACCCATTCAGAATCACAGGAATCTTTCCTTTTGTCTTGAAAGGCTTTCAGATCACTTCAAATCCCTGACATCATTTTTAACCTTTCCTTTGCTGTTCTGATAGTAGCAAGCTGCTTCCAAGCAATCTTTCTGAGGAGATTGACTGGTCATTTAACACCACCCTTCATCTTGCATCCTGGTTCAGTCACATCATGGCACAGAAAGACAACAGCTGCCCTACTTCTGTGGCTGCTACTCCCTACCTTATTAAGAAATATGAGAAACCATTGCTCTTCTATAGTCTTCAGTGAAACCCAAAATAATAACATGAAAAAGAATAACTTGTAATTTAAATATATATGTAAAAATTACAGAACTTTCAAAACAGTTAAAATTAGGAAATGACTTTTCTGCCAGGTGTTTTGTTTGTGGGAAAGATTTGGAGCACACTTTTGGTGAGTAGTGCAGAAGATACTTGGACAGACTTCACAACTATTCTCCTATTTAAAGCTATCATTCTACCAAGATAAATGAGAAACAGAATTAAAGCTTTGCCACTGCCATTGTTGCACTGTGCTCGAATATGGCCTCAGCATGGCTTTGTTTAACAGAGTGAAGGCCAGGTTTGCATTTATAAAGATGTTTGGGATGATTTTTAGTTTCAGATGGGGTATGAAGAATATGAAGAAAAAACTTAAGAAAAATAGAATCCTAAATTTTGGTGTCTTTTAGATTTCTTTCTGGTCATTAGATGCCCTCAGTACTATCAATTAATAATAATAGTAATAATAATAAAGCTTAGACAGTATATCTGTGTTGTAGAGATTGAAAACCCCAAGAAGTAACACAATAAATTCTACAAGCATTTGTGTTTTTGGGACATGTAAGGAGGAGCTGTGCCAAGACACTTATGTATGAAATTTCCCCTTCTATACACTGTGGTTTTAGAATATTCTTCATACTTTAGCTTATAAAGCACTTGGAAGCCTTGTCTGAGAACAGGTGCTTTAGGATGGTGTTTTGTTTAGCACATTAAAATATAATAACACACCATCAACTCTGACTTTTTTCCCACTGAAACCCCAGCTCTACATAATTCAGTGAATAGACACAATAGATTGGCTTTTACTGATCTTGGATGCTTTTGCAATTTGTCTTAATCTTTCAAACAAAATATGTTCTCATTCAATCCTTCTTCAACGTTTGTTCCAACCAGATACTGCAAGTGAACCTTTGACTTGGGGATTCTGCTTTTAGAGTGGTTTTTGAAATACAGGTTTAAAAAGTATCTGGTAGAATGCATAAAAAGTTCTTGGAGAACCACATGACCTTTCCTCCTCAGAGAAATGTCTAGAGTACTGGACTACAGCTGTGCTCATGGCTCCAGGGAATATAAAAGTGGTACTGTGCATCCCAAAGGAAGCTGATCACGAGGAGGCAGGGGGTTACGTAGCCATGCTTGGATGGACACAGGTCTGCAGAGCTGAGGAGCAAGGAATAGTGCTTCCAATTCAGCCTGCATGACTTCAATTAAGTATATGATTCTGTGTACAGGCAGCTGGGAACCTATGTTTTTATAGGAGCAACTCTGAGCTATATCTTTGTTCAGAGCTCCAGGAAATCTATGCAGAGAAATGTTCATATGTAAATCTTGATCAAATTAGTGAATTCACGGGGATGTAGGAAAGTTACAACGCAGAGAGCTTCAATCAAATAAACTGGAATGTATTTGTGGCAAAGAAATATAAGAGACCCCAGATCCAGGGCTAAGAGAAAACATAGTATTTTGAAGAATAATCAGAAGTCAGGTCTCGGAGAAGGTGAGCTCAGAACTTACAGCTTCCACTGAAACTGGCACAGAGCTGGAGGTGTTCAACAACTCCTGGGAGAAGACCCATTGTTTATGTTTCTTTTCTCAGGCTTCTCATTTAAAGGAAGATCTGGAATAAATTAAGGCTTGGAGAGTTTTGAAGAAAAAAAACCCAACTAGATTGGCAAGCTGGTAGTGTATTAAAAGCGAGGGTCTGCAGTGAGACAAAGCTCTGCAGTCTGGCACTACAGGGAGATGGAGGATGTGAAGAAGAGGTCCAGTAAAAAGAATCTACTCCAATATATACATTTTCAACAGAGAATGTGTGTTCTAATGAATAGAAGGGTATCTATGGGGATTTCTCTGATCTGTGGTTCATTACTCATATTCTCTCCTCAGATTTCACCCATATTGACAATAAACTTAGTAAGAAGACCAAAGAGTCTTGTATTTGTTAAAGTTTCATGCCATCATCAACATATTCTGCTCTAAGACTTAAGTTACTTCTCCCCACTGCAAATAATAGTTTCCATATTTTCAATACCTCGAGGGAGCTTGAAAATGACTAATTGATGTTTTTTCCCCTGCTTTAAATCATTACTGTATTTTGGACTTAGAAATGTGTGGCTAAGGCAGCTAGACATCAAGCGAGGAATTAGTCTCCCTGGTGCCAACAGTAAATTCTCCAGTTCGCTCAGCAACCAGTTGAACAAGCTCCTCAATATTTAACCATGTCAATTGTAAACTGGCAGATACTTTGCCTATGCTGTTTTCTCAGGAGAACCTAAACCTTCCTTGAAAAAAAAAAATGTATGTTACAACGGACATTCAGCTGCCTCCCTTCTAACAACAAACTTCTTCACATTGTGTAAGACAACGCCAGCAGTTGGCATGCATCCATTAAAACCTCATCCATAGAACTGGGTGGCTGACTGGGAGCTGCAAACTTCCAAAGAACTTGTTTATTGTGATGTTGGTTTTTTCCCCCCCCCTCTCTCGAGTGTTGGCTGCATAATATTTTCAGGTAACTCTGACTACTGTGTGATATTTAATCACCTCCACTGCCTCCCAGTAATCACTTTTATTGCATTATGCTAGTCAGCATATTCTGTGCACTTTAATATACATGAGGTTGAGGGAGGAATATTTTTCACTGAAGGCTTTATAGAAAATTTTGCATTTATTGATTTCTGTTACCCTCCCCCCCACTCTGTTATTCTTAGAAAATCGATGAAAATGATTGCTGTGGCCAAGTTTGTTCAAACAAACAAATAATACAGTATAATGACAACGCTATCTCTCATTTCCACATTTCACCTGGAGAAGGAAAACATTTGATCTGGAAAGCCTGTGTACTACATCAGTCTGCAGGAATATCTTTTATTCATGTGTATTAAAAATATATGCAAAGAGTTTGTACAAGTTGGACAGGGGGGAAAAAAAAAAGAAGTTTGACAAAAATAAAACAAACTCATCCAAATAAACATTTGCAGATTTGAGACTTGTGGGGCCAAACTGTCAGAGGCAGTGGAGCCATCCTGCTTTGGAAATATGCTGGAAATGTTACATGTCTAACTTTTCACAAGTTAATTTTTGCGTTCCTAACAAAGCTTTTCATGAGAAAACTGTGCTACACGTATAGAGGCAGCCTCACAGAGCTGATGCTTGCAAGTCATCCATTCTTAGTATTTATCAATTGAAAACTATGGGAAAAGAGGAATAAAAGGAACTTATGACTTCAAATCAGGTAGCTCGCCTAGCTTGCTGTAACACTATGCAAGCATTTTCTAAGGTTTAGGAGCACAGGAATTGTTCATTCAAAACAATGTTTGCAAAAGGAAAATTGCAATCCAAATGTAATTGTTGATGTAAACCCACGGACCTGCTGCATTACAACACAGTTTCTTATCTGAGAATGTACGTGTCTCACGACACATTGCACCACAGCAAAACTAGCTCTACATGTCAGTGTTACACGGCCACCAATTAAGATGGATTCTTGGCATGAACGATGTTCTGCCCGAGGCCAGGTCACTGTCTGATGTAAAAGATGGGAGCTTCAGGGCACTGGTGGTTCTGATCCTCTGTTCTGTACAAACTGCAAGAGCTGATCATTACAGAAACCTTGTGAGCCAAGGCGCTGTTATCATCTCAATTTTACATATGGGGATTGAGGTGTAGTCAAAAGATGTCTTTGAATGTTCACAATGGAAAATCTAGAGTCTGATTTTTTTCAGAGGGCTTAAGATTTCGTACAGCTTTACACATTCCCAGTGCAGTTCTCACTGACTTTAACTTGGCTTACCTGCAGTTACACCAAAATCGGCAACCCAGAATTACCAGCAACTCCATTTTGAGTGTCAAAAAAGTGTTACAACAGCAACACACCCCTGATCATAAATCACAGGTGAAGGAATAAACTTGCTTTCTCCTTGGGGGGGAACAAAGTCTTCTATTTTTAAGCATTAGAATGATTTTGATGCATCTTTTAACTAACCAAAAGTAGCATCTTGACAATTTTAATGGACTAATTATACACTGATGGTCATCTAGAAATGTGCTCATTTTCTGGTCTTTATGTCCTGAGAACTCTAAGAGTTATCAGCTGGAAAATTGGTGTGCAAACACAGAATTCCAATCACTAAAACCCTGCAGGACTGGATTTGACTATCCTGAGGTTCTGCCTGCAGTGTCAAGGGAGATGAAAGGTTTCTGATTCTCTAGGTGCAGGATCCAGTCAGTGTCCTGATTAGTTCTGAATAAAAGGGAACCTTTCCAATATACTAAAAATGCACAATCAGAGCCCTGAGTATCTCGGAGATTAACAGTGGTTCACAAGGGTTAGCACTGACCTTTGTTTCAGTCTCAATTTGCATGAGTTTGCAACGTCTGCATTTTGCTCTGCGTTTCTCGTTGGAAACCTTGAATCCCCTTGCCAGAGTCTGGAGATGGTAAGAGTTCTCATCTTAACCCCAGCGTGGCATTTGCAGAGTAGCTGCCAGTATCACTTATCCATGAAACCACTCCTGACAAATAACATTGCTTTAAGACTGTTGATAGTGTTTTTTGCATGAAATGTTTTATCTGTGAGGGCTCAGGATGATCCCCTTGGTTTGTTGCCTGCCCACTAGCGCAGTACAAGAATGGCTCCTGACAGGTTCAAAAAGGCAGCTGCTGGGTCATAATACCTTTATGGTCCTACCCACAGTATCTCCGCCTACTCTATCACCATATCTGGTGATGCTCCAGTTCAGTCACCTCATGAGTTCTAGTTTACTCTTGATCACATCATGAAACCATCCCTTGGGTTGGCATCACTCAGCAAAACTGGCCTCCTTGATGAGCTACTGTTAAAGGTGGGGTGAAAGAGCAGCGTCTGTAGGTCTGTGAGGGGGCAAATCAGAGATGGTGGCAGAGCCTTTGGAGATACCTATTTAGTTCCTGCCCACAGCACTTGGCTGCCAGCAGTGCCCTTAATCTCATTTACATTAACATTCACCCACAAATTTGGAAAGAAGAACAAAAAGAGAGATGGAAATAGTGATGTAAGACAGTCCAATATTCTGTTCCATGTTACACGATCCTGCCAACAGATACCATCAATCACAGTTTTTAAGAAGCATGGTGACATTCTAAATGGTCTATGAATATTGCTTTGAAATTGAGACTAATTCCTTGGATTAATTTTAACCTCACTTTCCCCCACCCCTCCTTTTCCTTTTAGAGGGCGTTCTCTCTCTTTCTCAGGATTTCCATGGCCGCTGACATCTCAGACTGCTTTAATTAAACCCATGAAACAGCAAGTAGGAGCACTATTAGAAAGTTTCTGCACAGTGTTTTAAAGCTCTCTTGGAAAGTGTTTTGGGACAAATGAAAGATATAAGTGACCACAAAGCTACCTGGCAAAATTACTCTTCAGCAATTCTGAACCATCAACTTACATAACGCTCCTAAAGGCAAGATTTTAATTGAACTACATAAAAGGAGCACGACTTAAGCCTGGAATATGACACCACTCCAAATAAATCCCAAACCAAAAGCCAACATATCAAACAATCACCTAGTACTTTTCAAATATTTACTATGACATTTTGGACTAAATGCTCTGTTTGCATTGGCTCATTGCACAGAAGCGAACTACTAGCGAACTGTTTACGGCTTCCAAATTATGGTCTCCTCCTCTGGCCTTACATAGGATACTGCAGCCTGGGGAAAATGCTATTAAGCAGATGTTTATTGGCAATATCTCCAGAGGAATGCCCAGGACCTTAAATGCAGTTTAAGGGCATTATGACCCTTAAACATCCCCACAGCTACCAGATTTCTTTGCAGGAGTGTCCTGCATACTTGAGGACTCTGTGGAAGGTGACTAACTTGATGTCTTTATTTTAAGGACTGACTAATGGCAAAAGATTTTGCAGATGCAAAATTGTAGCCAGATTTTGCCTTTGGGTCCCAGCGTCCTTTCTGCTTTCCCTCTATCAGTTTCTATCCACCTATTGTCTACTTGGACCATAAGGAAGAAAGCCTAGCTGTCTTTTGCTTGACAGGAATCCTGTCAAACTCAACAAATTAGTCTTGGCTCAAGCAAAGAAGCTCGGGTAGCATCCATTCTGGCCTAAATTGTTCTCAGTCCAGAATGAAGAACTTGCCTGTCAGCTTCTGACAGTCCTGTGCCTTCCCATAAACCAAATATAGATGCCGAGATGGCTTGGGCACACACATACATACGCACCAAGCAGACACACAAGTTTCTAGGTATGACTTTAAGAAGGGCAGCATATCTCAATAACCAGTCTTTGATTCTGAATGCCTTGAAGCTAGCTCACACAGCTTAATAGACTTTTCAGATGAGCAAGGAATGACAGGACAGGAGTTGCAAATTTTCTGTGTGGGGTCTGCAAATTCTTTGCACCACAAAGAGTCTTATGAGCATGTATTCTGATGGTTGGGTTGCTTTCTAAGGGCAAATATACAGGGAGCATTTTCCTCTTTTGACACTGAGTAAATACAGAACTATGCTACACACCTCATTGCAAGCCGCAGTCAGAGAGGATTTCATGGTATTTGCAGTCTGCCAGGGTGAGTGATAAGCTAACCCATTGCATCATTCCAAGCCCCACCTTTCTGCAGTGGGATCCATCCTTCTCCGCTCAGACGGGCTGCTGGGTAGCACAATTGTTCAGACGTGAACTCTGCAGGTACACGTACCTACAGCAGACACACTTTGCCCCTTATCACTCTCCTTTGCATGTGGAGTCATTAGTTCTGATGGAGGACAGGATTTTGTCCCATGGATGGTGAAGGACAGTCCATGCAGTTGCATATATTTTTTGCAGGCAAATATTTGAAATCCACTGCCCTTCTCAGTCACCAGCCAACCTTCAAAGGTGTCTGTCACATCTAAACCTGAGCATACTCTCACATACCGACTATTTGAGGCTGATGGATTGGGCCCTTGTTAACATTCAGCTTTGAGCTGACTTTTACTTAGACAACTTAAAATTGAGAATTTGAATTTGTAAATGCTTCTTTGGAAACAATATAGGGTATATTATCCCAGGGCCTCAGTCCTGTAGTCATTTTTTTGCTGTGTCTTAGACACAGAGTGAAAATTCTATGTGAAGGTCTGATTGTATAACTAGAGAGTACGTGATCCTTCTGGCCTTTGCTGTCCCTTAAGAGGGTGTAAACTGCATAGATCCACTGAAAGCATTGAATTGTTATTATTTACCTAATAGCTGAGCCATGAAGTCCCAAGTTAAATTGAAACCTAGCTTTATTATAGACTGTAAGTGCCATGAGGCAGTTGCTCTCCAAAGAATCTTCCAGTTGAAATCATATATGAGGGAAAAAAAAGGAGAGGAAGAGACAGGCATAGAAGATAAAAGAGCATTTCTCAGGGAATGCCTAGGTTTTCTGAGGCCTGAAATACTGTCCTAGTCTCTGGGTAATGTTGGCTCTTCAACAACTACCACTTTATACCAGTGCAAGACCTGATCTCATGAACCCTGTTTCTAGTCTCTATCCACAGCAATGCAGAGAAACTGCAGTTCCCAAAGAAGCCAATGGTAGCAGAGGAAACAGAATGTCTTGACAGAATCCTAGGGTCACATGATAATCAAGGTTGGGGTGGACTTCGGGAGGTCTCTAGTTCACCATGATGCTCAGAGTAGGGTCATCCGCGAAACCAGAGTGCTGAGGGCTTTGTCCAGTCATGTCTCAAAAACCTTCATGGTTGGAGACTGGCCACTCTCTCCAGGCAACCTGTCCCACCACCTGACTCTCCTCATAGAGAAGTTTTACCCATTATTCAGTCAGAGCTGGTGTTTGCATACAAAATCCCCGAGTGTATTGGATGGCAAAGAATAAAGAAGCACAAGCCATCAGAGACATTGCAAGCAATTTTTTAAGCATTTCTTAGCTTGAGTATTTTCAAGGCTAACTTCACGAGGGAACAGAACACCTGATATGGGACAGACCTGATTGCAGCAGGAAGGGAGATTCTGCGTGTATGTGTCTGGGGAAAGTGGGAACAGGCTTATTACTTTACTACTTAATTAGTATGTACCAACCACAGTCAGACTAAACAGCAACAGGACCAGAAGAGTTTCAGTGATAGCAACCCACCATCCCACCTGAGAGGCAGAACTTACAGGCTCAAAAGCCTCATGAAGGTAGTGTGAACCTGAGAAAACACCCCTGAGTTTTAAACTCTACCTACTCAATTAGAGCTGTCACTGGGCTCTGCTCCACTGTGCAAAATACTCCTTTTACAGCACACCTAAGTGGTAAGAGTCAGGAACATAAGCATCCATGAGAGCTGAGTGTGAAAGATGACTACCCAAAGGGTGCTCAAGGAATATTTATGTCAGACAGAAGCAACCCTCAAGAACTCCAAGTCCTGTGCTGAATCATGCAAAGGTTCAAAGCCTGGCTGTCCCACACCACAGAATAACCTCTCAGGACTGGCCTTGTTGGCAGAAGCATAGTCCCTTCTCAGGTCTGAGTGTAGCACTTGAATCTCACTATGAAGGTAGACTTTCATTTCCTAAGTTCTTTCTATTTCATTAAAAATACCCCAAATTTAATGGAAATATTTTGTTCCAGGCTGAAGAAACCTTTTGTTTCAACCAGAAATACTACTATGCAAACCAACAAGAATCCTGAAGAACTGTCATTTCAAGATGACCCAAGACAACGTGGTGTGTACGTGTGAGCTGTGATGGATTTATTTTGAGCAACCAAGGAACTGAAAAATCAGTTAATTTCACAGATTTTAGCCTCTGTCTCCTTGAAACATAAATTAACCATAGATCAAAGAACAATGTTGAAATGTTTTAGTTCCAAAATAAGCTTTCAGGAATGTATGATTATGCCAGAAACATTAGCTATAGTGGGCATCACTTAGCCCACACTGTAAATGAAATATATGCAAGTACACCAGATAGCTGTAAAATATAGAAACATGCAGACAAGATTAGCATTAATGAGAGGTCCAACCTTTTAATTCTTTATTTCTGTAGTTAACCACTCTGTGCACTAATGACAATGGAATATTTTATGAGTCATCTTCTACTATCTATGTTCGCTTAATGCACTCATCATTCTTTCATCTAAAGGTAATTGTTTTCATACACGTATGGTTTGCTGGGTGTTGAAAGAGCAGCCAAGCAACACCGCTCTCCCCCTCCCTGATTTCATTCTGGTTTGTAAGACTGGTAACTGGAAATTCGGTTGTTGATTCAGTGCAAATCCAAAGCATTACATTTTCTGACAGCTCACAGTGTAGGACGTGCACACCAGGGCCCATAGAGCCTATACAGCCTGGTGAGGTGTCAGCTGTGGAACTGGAGTCGCTGGTTGCTTAGTCAAGATTGACACTTGGCATGCAAGGACAGGGATGGAGCTTGACACCCTCCCTCTAGGAAAAGGGAAAGGAATTTAGGCTTTTATAGTTGGAATTGTAACCATCAGTTTAGGATTTTGCAGGAATGTCTTTCTCCACTGTTGTCTTCCTCATCCCCTGAATGAAGGGCTCACACTGGCCCCTTCTAGCTGGCCACCAGCCTGTGCCATGTCTGTAGTCTGCCACACATTTTGTGCCGGGAGGTGCAGGTCAGTCAGGTAACAAAGGAACCCAGATTGTGTGGGAAGGTATTTAAAATGCTATTTGTAAGAGCTAGCACTGCAAGATGAGAATAGCACTGACAATCGCAGAACCTCTGAGGTGCAAGGAGCCCTGGGACGTGTAGCACAGAGAAGTCCCATTCACCACAGCACACCACAGACATCCCACCTGCAGCAGGACTCTCTGCTTTTGGGCATTCAAGCTAGTAAAGAAGGTTTTTTTACATATATATACTTATATAAACAAGGAAACAATGGTATTCGTCTGTTCGTTAGTGACCCTCTTGCTGCACCGCTCATCTGGGCGCTGCGGTTGCTGTTGGTCCTCAGTGGGAGCTGCTGGCAGGCTGCTCGGATACAATGACCTGTCTGAGCTTGTCCTGCAGCCCAGGGATTTGGGCAGCTCTGCCAGGCCTGAGGACCACCCTCTGCATGCTGGGGGATGCTGAGGCTAACCGAACCGTGGCTCACACCACGGATGCACAGTGGCCCTCCCTCCACTCGGGATCACTGCATCTTGCTGCTTGCACCCCTCAGGCTGGGTGGGGGAAGCGGCAATGCCTGCTCTATCCTTTTTTCTTTTAAAAAACTGTCTTTTGTTCATTTTGTCCACTGAAACAAGCCCATCCACACACACCATTTCTTAAAACCGTAATACCTGCCCTCTCCCCCCCTGCCCCCGATTGCATTCCTTGACAGCACCATTTTCACAGGTGTTTGGCAACTTTTGCTCTCC
The DNA here is from genome assembly GCF_028858725.1 of Colius striatus. NCBI lineage: Eukaryota > Metazoa > Chordata > Aves > Coliiformes > Coliidae > Colius > Colius striatus. Next base: position 46,442,875 of record NC_084764.1, on the reverse strand, counting down.
ACTGCACTTAGTAAAAGCTCCAAGCACTCTGGACTTCTGCTGATGCAAACCCCAGAAGGGCTCTTATAGCAGCAGTATAGTGCTCAGTAAACTTCAGATCAAGAGCCTAAACACTGTTAGGCATTTACCAATGTCTACCTATGCTTCATGCAGACAATTTAAACCACATTGGGTACTGGACTATAGTTGCTGACTGTCACTGGCTGTCAGTAATACAGCTGTTAACTGTTGCAGTGGTTTCTGGTTCTAACCAATTTTGTGATACCCTAAAAGTGCCTCATAATAGTGCTTCTAGCAGTTTGTCCTACTTTTGAGGTTAACGACCAGTGAGATGATAGGAAGTGATAAAGGAACAAGTCTGTAAGAACAGCGGCACTGAATATCCTCCAGCAGACTCTGTGCAACCCCCCTTGTACCTTTCCCACGAACCTCTTGAGAGGAGTTTGTTATGCAAACCTGCAAGATGTGGTTCACACGGTAATAGATGAAGTCAGTTAAACTTCAGGCTGTCTCTTATTCTTACGGTTAGTTATAAAGCAAACTCCACTTTCCTTTTGTTTTGGTATAATATAGCACATCATACATAGTCATCAAAATGCAGAAGAAAACAAGGATAAATTGCAGAGAAAGTTGCTCTTCAAAGAAAAGCTATTTTCAAGTACCACTGGCCAAATTTTGCATCACAGACCAAAAAAAGAAAACAATTTAATATTTTATCTTCAGAACTTGAACCCTGAAACAGACTGGTAATGTCTCCCCCTAAAGCAAGTAGAATAGACCATTCAAGAACCTTCCCTTAGTGGTTAACAGAGCACAAATACTTGACTGGAGTGTTTGTCAGAGCTCTGGTGAAAGGTCTAAGAAATGAGGGAAAGAGAAAAAAGAAAGAATAAGAGAGAAAAAGAAAAGAACATTGATTTAGATGTGCTATATTTAAAATCTCACCAAAAAAACCCCACATAACATATACATTTGTATACTCAGTGACACTTCTTGACATCTAGAGGCCAGGTTTCAAAATTAAGGAAGAAAAAATATCCAGACATGAAACACATGTAAAGCTTGCAAAATCTGCAATCACTGTAACAGCAAATTATCAGATATTCACTGTGCACCTTCTGCACACGTTGCACCTGCTTTGTCCTTATTTATGCTTACTGTGGGTATAGGATACTGCCTTCTGTTAATCGAGAATTCATAATGAACTCCAAAGAACAGAGACATATAAAGGAATGCAACAAATAGCCTTGAATTGTGGCCAAGATCTGAGCCCCAAAGTAGCCAGTAATGGGCCAGAAGAGATTATTTGGATAATGTGGAGTTGTTCTGAAACGCTGCTGTCATTCAAGCACGAGACACATAGTCTTGCAAAGCGTTCAGGAAACAAGCTTATTAACTTCTCCAAGTTAATTACATCACAGAGCTCTGCCTACCTGCTATTTTCTGAGCTATTTATACATTTGTCCTATAAATGCACATTGTGTTACTCAACTCACGTTGCAAAGAGTGAAACATGGAATCCTCCTGGTAAGCCTCTATGAGCCTCAGAAGCCAGGGCATTCCCAAGATTGCCCAAGAAATAAGTCCTGCTTTCCATTGGCCTAAAGAAGCCAATGTCAGTCTCACACTTGGGTGCTTCTCTGGCTATTACCTTTCCGCCCTGCTACCAGGATGAGATTGTTAAAATGTGAAGTTCTATCTATGTCTGGATTAGCAGTCTCACTACAGATAGAATTTGCTTTTATAGAAGCTTTGTTACCTATTGTAACAATTAAAAGAATTTTATTCAAACCTCTCAATAGCAGATGAAGCAGCACAGCTTTTTTTGAGGCCACTGGTAGAAAAACAACAACTTAGCCTGATGATTTTATTTAGCAAGCCACAGTTTCTCCCATGGTTAATAAAAGGCTAGCAAATCCTTTCAGTCTGAAAATAATTCTATGTGCTACTGCTGCTTATACATTTGTCTTTGAAAGAAATGCTTCCACTTATTGGAGAAAAGAGAGAGAGAGAGAGGAAGGAAGAGAAGAGGGGGAGACAGGGAGAGAATTAAAGAAAGGACAAAAAAAAAAGAAGAAAGAAGGAAGGAAAGTACAAGAGAAAAAGAGAGAAAGAAATAAAAACCCAAACAGCCTTTTTGCTACCGTCCTTTCTCTTCAGTGTGTTTGCCAAAGTTTCCAAGTGATGCATTTCATGGTGACATGTCACATGTTGTGTCAGTCATACTGTATTACATTAGCAGACGTGACTGACAAACCCCAAAGTGACAGCACAATGCAACACATCATCGAGGAAATTGGGGAAAAAAAGTTTCCCCAAAGAATAATGAAAAGCACACTTTGAAAGACTCCTCCTAATTGTTCTTTCTGTGCCTGCTAAATTCTGTAGGACTGGTGAGCCTTTTGTGAATCATGCACAGGAAGCACTGCAGTTTTATTCAAGTCTGAGTGTCTGGGAAGTGGGTAAAAGTATGAGTATGTGTGTTGGGGGGAGATTAGATCTGCAGAGCTTAACAAAACAGTGTGTTTTCACATAAAAAGTTATGTTTGTGGCTGCCTTGACATGCACAGGTGAGCTGTACATTCTTCTACAAATTTGTCACACTTCATCTTCTTCCTCTTACCATTTCACTCAAGGTAGACTGTCCTCACGTGCTGCAGACAGAATTGAACTCACACCATCCTAGCTTTTAGCTGCCCACAAACCGCTTTGCACGGGAACCTGTGGAGAGGCAGAGTATCGTAGCCTGGCCTCTGTTTTGTTCAGCACAGCTAAATAACTGCACAGCTTCTGCACAGCTCTGAGTGCAGCAAAATGGAGCCTGCTCTGCTATTCTGTTATCTCTGTTAAATTCATTCCTATGACCAAAACTCCATTCCTTTTGTCCCTTTTGAAAGATGTGCCTGGTTGGAACCTTGAACAGGTTGGTAGAAAGACCTACGTTAGCTTAAGCAGCTCTGGGAGAAGAGTGGTGATTTTTTTCCTAATCCAGACCATGGCGCTGAAACTACATTTGTGGACAAGGAAACCTGCTGTTATTCTGCCACCTCTGAGCTAGGGGGTGATAATACCCTCAGTCCCTGCTCTATGCTGGCAGCAGCCTGTGCCAATAGCCATACATAGGACTCTACCTGGCTGCCGTAGCATGTGGTCAAGGTGGAAAGCACGTCAGTGTGCCATTGACCAAAAGGTGACATCTCTCTCAAGGAAAGCCCAAGTTGGAAATGATGTAGCTAAGCAGTAACAAAAGCAAGATGGATGCTTTTCCTCTTGATTGAAGTCTCATTATTGTTGACAGAACTTAAGTCTTAATTTAACACAGTTAATTTAAATTGACAAACGTGACCTTTAAACTGAAACAACAGAGGCCTTTCACTGACTGAGTGCAATCAGTTACAGCAACACCATTTAAGTTGGGACTTAGACCCTCTAAGATATTTCTATTATGCAACAGCATAACTTGGGTACAGCTAGATCACACTAAATGCAAGCCAAACGCACTCATCCAAGATGTAATAGTGTCCAAGTCCATACCCAGATGTGAATGCTAACATCATGTACGTGGCTCAGCTGAGCTGACATACGTTAACATCTTAAGTTGTGACTACTTAACCACGCATCTTAGGTTCTGAAGGAGGACTTTTTGTGTATGGAGACACGATTTACATTATATCAATGACAGGTAAAACACATGAGTAAGGTTTACTAGGGACAAAGTAGTTGTATTGCAGCAATAAGAATTTCAGGTGGTCACTTTTGAACAAGTTTGACAGTATATTATTTCATTCATTATATTTCAGTTGAACTTGGTACATAATATATGCATACACATAAGTAAAGACGACTTTTATGCTTGTTTGAGCTCCTTTCTGCTTTGTGTTGGGCTTGATTCTTAGAGTACAATTTATTTTAGCTGCTGTGATTTCATGGGGCAGGCAAAACACCGAGGATTTAGAAGGCTGTCCAAGCCAGACAGGAATAAAGCATACTACATGAAAGTTCCTTCTGTTTTCACATCTTCATCTACTGATTTATTGAGCTGGGGCAATATACGTGTGCAGTCTGATCCCTTTAGACATATCTACTAACCTTTTTGATGCTCGTTGTAAGCAATGGGTGGGGTATTGAAGGATTAAGTCTTGGATGTAACATTCAGCTGCCAGAAACTGATGTGGGCAGATGCCCTGTCTTAATTCTCCATGCCCTACTTAATCTGCCTGGATGTATGAAAAGCTATTCTTTCAGTTCTTGCTCAGAAGTCATTCTCCAGGCTTCAGTGGGAGAGATTATTATTGATGACTTACTCACAAGCATCTGGCCAGAGATGTTGTGTAACAGGTGTGTTTTATTATGAGAAGATGTTGTCCTCTGGTTTGTAACAGGAGATGATAACCACTGGACATAGCACATGCCTCCTAAGGAGGCCAGGGTTTGGGGGTTTTGGGGCATATGTAGCCTCCTCTTTCCAACAGTGTATTAAACAGAGAGTTTGCTCACTTTCATTTATTGTGCTGGACGAAGCCCACACAGGCTAAAGTACCAGTGAAGTCGTTAAGGGGTACATGAATTCAGGGGGAAAAAAGGGACAGAAGAAAAGAAAAGCTGTTTCAGAAGACCTTTTCTTTTAAGTAGTCCCTGTTCCTTGTCAAAAGCTTTTGGATGTATAGCCTGTTCCAAAATCTTTTCGAGGATTTTGCATACGAGTTCTGCAGAGAGCAGAGGGAGAGGGAGGGTCAGCACAGCAGGGCCTAAGATGTTAGGATGAATCTAAAGTTCCATTGAAACATTCTGCCTGGCTAAAATAGGATTATTACTTTTTTTTAAAACTACAGAGGAATAGATGAGTATTAAAAAAATATCTACTGCTTCCTTTTTCTTGTGGCTGGCTGCAAAGAACCTCGATGGCCGTAGGTTGAGATGTGGCAGATAATTAGTGTTGGGCAGACTTCAAAATGTTTGCAAGGGGAGCCTAAAAACTTTGTGTATTTATCCAAACTTCTTTGGTCTAGAAACAGGGCTGACAGACAAGCTTTCTTCTTAAGAGGCTCTTGCCACCACCTAGTTGTCAAAGACTCTGAAACGGTGCAAGCATAAACTCCTGTGTGATGTTTGAGTAATTAGGCTTTTGAGTTTGGTTTGGATGGGGGTTGTGTACATCAGCACAGCTCGAATGACATCAGCTCAGGATCTGCCTCACAAAATGCAAAGGGAAGGTAAAATAAGTCAGCATCAATGTAGTTCAGTACTCTTTTTATCTTCAAGGACTGATCAGTCTAATTTAGGTTTAGTTTGAGGTTTCAGTTACTTAGGCTAGTCATAGAACAGGCATAAAACTAAAGCCCTGGATCCAAATACCTCACACCCTCTGGAAAGCACTAGTCTATACCAGCAAATATCAGCTGAGCCACACGGGTACCATAGGCTTAACCATATCCTTCAAATCTTACAGATGTGCATTCTGACTGTTTTAGCAGAGGTTTCAAATCTGTCAGTTTTGCCTCTTTTCCCCCCCTATTGCTTTGTTGGGTACTTCATTACAGGTTTTCCTTCACACATTTTCTGCAACTCAAACAATAATTAAAAGAAATGCTTTCCTCCCTCTTTAACTCTGAGTGATTATGACTTTATACTGAGTCTGAGACCCTAACTTTTTCTCCAGACTTTGCCAACATCACTAGGGAGAGGTGTTGGGGATCCTCTAGAAAAAAAGACCACATACAACCACTCTTAACCACATGAGGAGAAGATAATCTCTAGATCACTGGCATCTTAACTGAAGGTGATGGATGTGCAGTGCAGCCAAGTGTGAACACTGTGAATACAGAGGAAGGTATGAGAGTAACGAAGGTCTGGTGAAGAGTAAGGGGTTTCAAATCTGAAACAAAAGCCTCTGCAATTGTTAATAATAATGACAACAAAGGACACCTTCCTTGCTCGTCAACAGTTTTGCTGCAAACATATCTATAACCCCGAGCCTAGCTTTACTAGAAGATGAGGAAGAGGTAAAAACATACCTTTCTATGCTCGAAGGATGCTGCAGACTGAAGAACTGGCAGAGAAGGCCACCTTGGTCTTTCTGCTGACTGTCCATTTTCGAAGCTGTGAGTGTAGAACTGAGAGCATCACAGCATCCAGTGTGACTAAATCTGGCTGGAAATCAAGTAAATCTAAGTTTACCTTGCTTCCACGTGGCTCTCTGGGAATTTGGCTCAGCTGCATGCACCTAAGTAATCCTGGGACTGGTTTCAAATTTGCAGCTGTTTTATTATCTGAGTTTGCTTTTCTTTCTAAAAGCTGTCCTTGCTTCAGCTGCTGATGTTCTTGCTTAGTGGCAACATAGCCACAAAGGAAGACTACCTGGTTTGCTAGCAAAATGTAACACAAAAGCTATTACCTTCATTATATGTGTTACATAATGGGGAAGAGGCATCACCTGGGTAGGGTTCAGTTTAAATATACTTTAAAGTGGTCTTTAAAAGGAACTAACTCCACTATGCAGCACTTTCATAACAACAGGGAATCCTCATTTTGTGACCACTCTGTTCGATAGATGTGAATGTTCAGGTCAGTATTCACAGAAAGCCAAATTCAAGGCTTTGAAAAGAAGCTATGATATCTTGAGTTTATTATTTAATCAGTGGGCCAGGCTCAGGCTTGGTTTTATACTCATGACTAACTGTTGAAAGCCTGAAAGACAATGTTCAGGGGTAGCAGAAAGAGAAGCAGGCTGTCATTTCTCCTATGCATTCCCCTGACCCACCACATGCTCAGACGAGGATGTGATAGGCTTATCTGCATTTTGATTCTATTCAGTAGTCATTGTCTCTGAAAATGTGCAAATAAAATAATGAAGACCATGGTAAAACAGAGCAGAAAAAAAATCTCTATTTAAAGCAGCTGTTTGGGTGCCAGCTGCTTAGTAACAAATACATCTTTAATGAAATCAAACAATCCAGCAGGATTTATTGATTGCTAGCAATTGTTTTAAATACAGCCTGGTAGGCTGGGCTGTTTGCATCCTTTTTTGTCCAATTAGTTCAGTTGGTTTGAATTAGAGATACTTTGCTATTATCTTTCAAAAAAATGCAGCTCACTAGACAGCATATTATTTTCCTACAGAATAAAGTGTGGGAGAGATGCATACAATAAAAGATTTTGCTGCTATTCCAGCTGTTTAGGGGATGGAAGCAATGTGCCTTGTCAAGCCCTTTAACCTTAGCAACTGCAGTTCAAATCCATCCTGAGATCTTGAGTGAAGAGGATGCGGTGTTCTCTCCTTGGAGCCTGTTGAACAGTGGAAAGGACAAGGACCCCCGTGTTTTTGTGGCACTTCAGAGCCAATTTCTGCAAGAAGGATAAGAGAGTCCCGTGGAAACTTAAATCTTAGAGCTGACCTCTGTCTGCCTGTAGTTCTACTTGTGCTAACATTGAAGGGAAATAAATCAGCACTATTGCAAGCTGATGGACTAGTTGGCACAAGAAGTCCTTTCATCCCTGTTTTCTGTGAATTTAGGAGAATCTATCATTGACTTTGAGATTGAAAAAGTTCTGTTCCCAGACAAAGCTCTGGCTTTTCACAGAATTAGGTATCAGTTGTAGCAGTACTGGTCAGAAATCCCTAAGCACCTGGACATTTTCAGTACAGCTGCACAGCCATTAAAGAATTCATTAAGGGACAGATCCTACAGGGCTCTTAGATTCAGCAAAGACCGTTGCTAATGTGTTGGGGAATTTTTAGGATGAAAGGATTGAAGTCTCAGACCCAAACATGCATGCAGTATGCAGCAGAACTATGTAAAGTTCATTGCTGCTGATTTCAACTATTTTTTTCTCTGCTTCAGTGAGCATGAGAAATATTGTATTCTAAGTGTTGGACACACCTCACAGAACCACAGTACCAAGCTGAGATAACCATTCAAAAGCACATGCAGCTAAGAAAACAAATGGAGTAGATAATTGACTAAGTACTCTAATGTGTTTTCTTGAATTATGTGTTTAGACAAACAAGCAGTGGCATATGATGTATTGAAACTAAATGGCAGTTCGAAGCTGTAGATGCTTGTGCCCCACACTGAGGGGTAATGCTATCAAAGTGTTCACAGATAAGTAGCTTTGTTAAGTCTTTGCTCACATAACAGCTATCCACAGAAGCAGACCTGTTGTCATTATGGTTATTCAAGTGCATAAGAACTGCGGACACCAAGGGTGTAGAATGGGACTCCTATATATTTTCAAGCTAAATGGTTCACATGAAACATACTAGTTACCTGAGACTTGCAATCCTTTTTGAGCGCATTGGGCTTAATTGTGCATCCCTGTATTACGTTTAGGCATTTTGATCACTGTGAGAGGGTGACAGAAGCACACACTAAACACCAGAGAGACCCTGACCCACTGCATCGGCTGAGAAATTTCTACTGTCTTTATATCCACCTCCAGATCCAAACCCTCCTCAGTAGACTGATGTCTTAATTTGCCTGTGTAATCAAACCTAGATATATTTTCTTCCTATAACATATAGATCCAAATTTCTTCCAAGCATTTTATCCTAACAGATAGCATGGCTCAGGTTTTGTGGCTGTTCTACAATTAGTGGTTATCTCCTGCTCACTACTGTGCTGGTGGTTAGATGGTTGTGTTGGTAGGTCGAGATTGTTACATGGACAAATAGGGTACAATTCCTGTTGCACAACACTTTAAACCCAAACCTGTCACCACCACAGCGAGGCTGGAAGAGTGGGGCACCCTGATATTCCTTTGTCTGTTGCCTCTTGACAAAGTTCCAGCCTGTCTTCCAGCAGATTAGCTGCGGTGTGCAAACATGCAACTTACCAGGTGTGGCTTTTGCTTAACAGTTAGCTGGCACTATAAATCCGTAAAACCACTAAAACCATGAGCCTAGATGAGCACCTGACAAAATGTAATTGGCTATTGGTTTTGATATACTTTCTAAAGGCTATGCAGAGCAGAAAATCATCTTTTAAAACATATGCTACCAGTGGGGAAAGTCTTTTTTTGACACTGTGAGTTCATATTCACAAGGAGGAGTAGCTTTCCCTGGGATAGCTGCAGAGGTTCCACAGTTGGCCGTTCCTCCTTTTTCTTCCTGAGGTAATTGCCCCAGAAGGAGGCCTCACAGATGGGCTTTCTTTAAAGAAGTCTCCTTTTCCTGAGCTCCACTGAATGGCGATAATATCTCTGCAGTGGTGGCAAGGGCCTCTGCCTAGGCTAGGGTGACCAAGGATGTGTGAAAGTTGCTTTGACCATCTCCCGTTATTGCTCTGATCTCATAGCAGAAAGAGGAGACCTTTGCAGTTAGTCCTTTGAAGAAGTGCATTTTATATTGCAGCAATTCCGTGCCAGTTGCTGCAGGGCTGGTGAGAGCATCCGCTGCAGCACGGCTCAGCGTTCACCCACGCTGCATCTCCATGCAAAGGCGGCTACTCTGCTACATCTTCAGAAACACTGTTAGTGCTACAATAGAGACCACACATGAGGGTTCAGGCCTCCCTGTGCCAGGCACTGTAGAAAAGCTTAGTCATAGCCAATTCTGGAGTTCCAGTTTTTACACGTTAGCTAGATGAAAGTTGCAAAGGTAAACAAAGGCACAAGGAGACTAAATTTCTTTTCAGATTCATGCACAGAAGAGAAGTGAACTCTTCTGAACCTCAGAACTAGTAGCTCAAAGGTATCTCTGAGGACTGGCTGTAAATTTTATACACCATACTCAGCTGTTGCCTTATGGCTCACTCCAGGATATAACCCTGTAGATTACAAGAGCCTTTTCTCAATTCTTTAAAAGAGTAGGAGCACTTTTATTATGAAGACACACCAGAACAGAAGCATGCAGTAAAAGTAAGGCTTTCACTAATTTGAAGGCTGAATGGAATGACCAATTTAATAATTTTAATTCCTGTGATACAGAAACATACAGCAATGGCAGCAGACCTACATGTCTCACAGTAATAATATTTATAGCCCATGACCTGCAGAATTGAGCTACAATTGAGTCCCTGTGGTGCTATGTGTTGGACACAAACATATTCCTACTCCTACACAAATCAAAATCAGAAAATATTTATTTTCCAGCCTTGCAATCTTTTTCAAGCTGATCACAAGTTAAAATCTTTGTTGAGTTGCAGGTAGTACATTTGTTACCTCCTCTCCCATTGAATACAGAGCACAGCTAACCTGACCTTGTGCAGACCAGCTGCATCCTGGTAGTGCTCAAACCACACTTCTTTTTGCCTGTTGTGAGGAAAATCTAAACAGCAATGATAGGTAAAGCATGGGAGTAGGTTCAGATACAAGGAAAGTCCAGGAGTGGAAGCAGTCTGGTCAAGTGCAGATGCCTCTAATGTTAACAACATAGCTCCTCCTAAAACAGAAACTCAACTAGCTCAGAATTGTCCCCTAAGGATGCCTATTTCTCTCTATTAACATGAAAAGGTACAGGAGTAACCGGCTCAGTTGACCACACTGCAAGTCTTTAAAGTTAGATGACGTCAATCCCGTGCAATATGACCTGTCTCAGGTCAGAGCAGAGCTCTATGTTGGATTTAAGAAGAGAGAGAGATGTGTAGTTCCTCTGCTTGCCAGGAAGTGTGAGACTGTCCATCCTGGCTTTTAGGAGCATAATTTTATTTTATATGCACCACTATTTATATGATCACATAGAGACCTTGTTCCTTCCTTTCATGAGAGACAAGCCCAGAAGCAACTCCAGCTTTCAGTGACAATTTGAAAAAAGGTGATGAAAAGATAAGATTGACATGGAGAAAAGTAAATGCTTTAAAAAATGCCTTTGACACCGCAGCTGCAAAGATATTTTCTATATCAAGAGTGTGTGGGACTAGATTCTAAGCACATTCCTTAAGTCTATGACTCAGGGTGAAGCCATCTTATACTAGAAGTGGTTTTGGCACTTTCAAAATAGATTGGTGGGAAACCCCCTGCTCCAAACTTCCTACTTGCTTTTTGTTTTTAATTAATTCTCAGTTTAGGTCTTTTCCCCCAAGCCCTTTTTTTTTATAGAATCACAGAAGGTTTGGGTCAGAAAGGATCTCTAAAGATCATCTGTTGGCAAGATGTCCCTATCTTGCACTAGATCAGGTTGCTCAAAACACTGTCCAGCCTTTGACTCTTGTCTTGTACTGAGATGCCCTCATAATTTCCATGGCACGAAATTCTCTCCAAAGCTGCTGGCACAGCAATTGGGGATCATCAGATAAATGAGGGTTGGACACATCAACTTCAGCACTGATTTCAGCTCGCAGCCCTCAGTTGCCTGTTGGGACATGATCGCATTAGGAGTTTGAATTTTTTCTCTTATCAGTTTTAATGACTAATCTGGAAGCTGCTGTAGCAACTTTTTCTTGCCACATCCCATCAGTGCAGTGGACATGCAACACGGTACTTAGCGCTATATTTTATCAGTCTCTGCCTCAGAAGTACTGCTGAGTAGTTTCGAATGGATTGGCTTAGAGCACTCTGATCCAGGATGGAAAGTGATAGAAGGTTTAAGTCCTTCCAGTCCTCACTCTCTTTGGTTGCTCTCTTCAACATGTGAGATTGCTTAGAAGCAAACATGTTTCCTTTTGCACGTTCAGGCATGTAGCAGCCGGCCATGCACATGCAACTGGGCTTCTGTAAATCTAAATGTCATTTGTAAAAATCATAGTCAAGCATTTTAACCAAATTCTTATGGAATTCTCTTATTTTGCCTACTTAAGAACACTTATATAGCAAATTTACAGGAGTAAAATTAACTCTGGCTTCAAAACCTTCCAATGTAATTAACTGGGACTTTATTAAAGAAAAATAATTTGCAAGCCAGCACACTGTTAACATTTTAATGCTCTGACCCTTTCTGTATGAGGCTCATGAATTCAGTTGTGCTGCATCTATAGGATGCTGTGACAGAAGTAGAAAAGTGAGGTAATGTTGCTCAATTACACCAATCAAAAGGTTGCTGTGTTCAAAGACAAGGATTAGTGTTAATAATTTTTCTCCAGGGAAGAAAATGCTCGATCCAGGTTCCTTTAGGGCCTGTAGATCGTTGTCAGGATGCAGAAAGGAAAGGATTCATGTAACTAGGTCATTTCAGCTTCTTTTGTTTGGCAAGAATGGCCTGTGAGATAAAACATTAGGAGATACTTTCCTTCATAATTGTTATTTTATTATCATTGGCTACATTTACTGGTGATACAGAAATACATTTGCAAATAGAAATTGCTTAAGCCTTTAAAAACTCTCATAAAGATACAAAAATATTCTTCTCTATTGGTTGAAGACTCTAAAATTACATTTATTGTTATTATACAATGAATAGTATAAGGCACAGGTATTACTGCACTTCTCTTTGTATATCTACCTACTATTTTTAAGTTGTTTGCCACATTGCAGCAACAAAGTAGTCAGAAATGAGATAATGCATCCTTAGACATGCTATTCACATTTGGAATAGGAAATAAATCTGTCTGCAGTCAGCTTGTAACAAGAGTTTACCTCCCTTCGTCATCATTGTAATAATGTTCTTGGACAGAAGTGCAAGCAGAATATGAGATACATGTGCAGGGCTTGCAGCTCCAGCAGGTGAACAGCCTCTCTAAGTTTGATGCCACTGATGAGTTTTAAGGGGGCTAACAAAGGGCAAAATCAGAGGGGAATGCATCCAAGGCTGATTAAGCTTAATTGGACTGCTATCAAATATAGCAAAGACTCCTGTCAGTGCCCCTCCAGCTCCTGCCACAAGCCCAGGAGAGTGATACCCTGATTTGTCCACCTACAAATATTTTTTTCCCATCTGGTCTCATTAAAATCGCACTGATACCATTGTAATGGCTTTGCTGTTTATCCTTGGAAGCTCCCTCGTCACATAAGACGAGTATTTGAATTAGGGTGAAAGACGGTGGTACATAACGGAGAGACGTGGAGGTAACAGCTGTTCAGCCTGTTTACATTAGCCTGATGTATTACTGACACTTGTCTTGGATTTAGTTGAAATTTGAGGAGTAAAATTCAGTCCCTGCTAAGTCACTGTAAAAACTCTACGTTGCTGAGATCTTCCTGCGAGAACAAGCTGCAGGAAGAGGAGCGAGAGGCACATTCCTGTGCTTTTGTATTCACTCTGTGCCTGGCAATTCTTATTTGTATAGGGCTGAGTCAGATTCAAAGCTTACCACATGTAAATGTTTTCATTCTTAAGTTTATTCCCATTTCAGTTATTTTCAATTCTTCAGGTGAAAAAAAGATGCCTCTATGACTTAGAAAGGTATTGCCAAAACATACGATGTGCTCTTTCCCTGTTAACAACATGCAATTATTTGGGAAGAAAATTTTGTGTACTAGTATATGCATAAAGGTAAAATAAATAATTCATACAAAACATATTGTGCATATTGTGTTTTTCTCCAGTTATTACATGAATATGTTATCAACATGCTTAGGCTTCTGTAGAGGGTTCATTTTTCATGTCTTTTCCACATGCTTCTTGTTTCCCCGTCCTTATGAAGTTCCTAGCATCTAAATAAATTATGTCACATTGAAATGTTTTGTGGGAATTAGAGACATAAAAATTAGGTCTTGAGGGGGGATGGGTTTAAATGACTTCCTGACTTCCTAGGTGTATGATTTTTCTCTCATTCACTGTAGGTTTGCCTTGTTAACAAAGTAGAAGGGAAACCAGTTTTTTCTGCTGCTTAAAGAGTAAGAGCTGTGGTTTCTTCTCTCACACAAAACAAACCAAATCGATGCTTTCTAAGTTTATGCAATTCAAAGCTCAGAAAATGTTAATACTTCATTCTTCTGTTTTGGTTAAATGCATTTGCATTTTCCCCATTTTAACTTCTTTTTAATCACAGGATGATGGTGGTTCTAGATGAAAACGGAATGTTCTGTTCTAAAGAGGTCAAAATGGAATTTCCCAGCTTTATTGTAATGTGCTATTAATTTTTTTTAAGTGACATATCCTCACATTAGACGTGTTTCCAAGAACTTATCTCCTATGAATTCTCATTTCCTGGAAGAAATATGTAACACCAAGTAAATTACAACAGATCTAACAATGGTTTATCTTTCCTCAAAGTATTGTGTTACTATTGATTTACACCAATATAAAGGGGACAAAATTCAAGTAATACTAATTGCTCATATGAAGCAGGGTGTGGAAGGACTCGAAAGAAGAGTGGCCAGCAGCGTGACAATTATATTTACAAGTCTTTTTCCCTCTCTTTTGTGTTTTCAGGGGGTTCTGGTGCATTTTTCAGCTTCGCAGCTCGGTTTTCAAAGGGCAATTTTAATGTTATATTAACTGACATAAATTTTATAGTTTGTGCGCTTATTAGTGTACAAAGTGTCTTAAATCTCTGACTTCATGTATTCCAGTTTCTCAGAACAGGAGGCTGCAAGCAGACAGATTTGAATGGCTAGATTAAAATTTTCAGTCTCGGGCTTTATGTCACTCTGGGCAGAGTGACTCCATCACTGATTTCTGGTGTGAAAGGAAGCCAGCAGGAGACTTGATCAAATGGCTACATTCCTATGCTTTAAAATAAAACTAAACTCAGGAGAAAGGATGATCACTCACAATGTTAAAACCTGATGGCTTTTAGACCTTACAACAGGATTCATTTCATTCTCTGCTACCTTTAAATAGATGATGGTACTTATTTACAGTAAGTCCTGCAGTAGGTTTTTCTTTGGTCACCTGCACAGGAGAGCTTTATTTTCCAGTCTTTTCAAGTGACATTTATCTAACCAAATGTAGATGCCTAAAATGTGGTTTTGAGCCAATCAATATAAGCTTCCCTTGTAGTCAATAGAAGGAAATGGGTATTTTTCTGAGCAGTGTATCTCATTATAAAGCAGATGTCTGAGATAAGCCCAATGATTCCTGCCCTAGAAGTTATTATATCTCTCTACTGATTGTAAATGAACTCTAGACTGACCATCTTGGAGATAAACACCTGCTGTGTTCGTGCATGGAGTTGAGTGGGATGAATCCTGCACTCTTCATCTACCCACAAGAGTTCCAGACTTTTTTGACTTACAGAAATGTGCTGACATATCATGCTCTGTTTTAAGTATATCGAAGCAAATGAGTGATGTTTCTCTATGTCTGTCAAAAACCATTAATAGACATCAGCAAAGAGAGGTGGCTTGTGTCTAGTTTCATCAGCACAGATTCGTTTTGTGCTTGAAGTAGTTCTGAATGTTTCTGTTAAGGTCTACACAATGAGGTCATGAAAAGGGAGAAAGCAAACCCTGAATACATTTCCCCCTGTGCATTTTGAATAGGGTGTGAAATTGTGGTAATGTAATTCCAATAAAATCAATCATTTTTAGTATTCTCAACCTGTGAAACAATTTTTCCCTTTGCCTCCATGTAGCACTGCATCTCGCAGCTTATTACCAGCACTGTGAAAAAGACACAGACGCAAACTTATCAAAGACTAACCAAGACAGGATATCTCTGATCCCTTGATACCCTTAGGGGAACTCCTTCCACTTAATGCTGTGCAAGCTAGTTATTTTCTCAAGCTCTCTGGAGGCTTCTGAGATTTCTTTCCAAAGGTGTCTATTCATAATAAGTTGCACTTTTTTACAAACCGTTTTGCAGCTATTTATAAACTACAATTATTGTTATTTTTCATCTCATGTGCGTGAGATATTTCTATACCTGTAATATTCTCCTGCTCCAAGATAATTTCTTATGAGAGGTGAATGGTGCACTCGTTTAGCAAATTTTCTCTTGTTTTTCATGGAGGATAAAGGTGTGCTGACTCACTTGTTTACCAGAAAACTCAGTTAAAAATATTCTGCAGTGCATAGCCATCCTTCCATCTCAAAGTAAATCCGGTTCCAAGAGAGCCTTTTTCAGGCAGTAGTTCTACAGAGGCATAATTTTCAAGTGTGCTAACTCTCATTGATTAGAAAAAACTTGCAGAGACGTATAGTAACACATCAATGGCTGAGCCAATAAGAACAAATAGCATAGCAACTGATCACACACAAAAGCTGATTCTCAACGGGTGTATATCATCTTTGGTTCATTAACCTCAGTGCAGCTAAATGGATTTTACATCAGCCCTAGATCTAACTTTAATGCATGAATCTGTTAAAAAAGGGAAATACATTTATTGAGAAATCAGAATTAGTAACTTTTTGATGCCTGTTCTGTAGAGGCTCAGTACTTGTGTGATGCAATTCTGACACCTCTAAAATATTTCTGATGCTTCTTGACACCCCATATTCGTCAGGAGGGGAAAAAAAGTACTCTTCCCTTTTCTTATCAGACTTCCATGAACCTCTCTTCATTTTGTTTTAAAGTTCTTTTAGGGCTTTTGAAAGTTACAAGACAAATAGATGTGGAGACTGAAATGTTTTGATGTCTCAGAGCATAGTAACTACGCATGGTGTGAGCTGCTGCTTCCAAATTGCCATTTCTGAAAGCCATAACCACAAAATAAGGGCAGAACACAGCACAAAATCTGAGCTGTAAATAAGTATAAGGGGAACACAGTTTGATCCTTCAATTTTTGTGCTAGATATCTTAGTGTCTTACTTCAGCATTGAGCCCTTGTCAAATCTTTGGGTTACCATTAAAGCATAGATTCTGCCACAAAACTCGTTGCTACTTCTGATGGCAAAACCATTATGAACACTAGATTTTGAGTTTGGTGTAATTTGGCATGTCTGCACTAAAATCACTCTCACTAAGCAGCTAACCTTGTCTTCCTTCCTTTCCACACTGTTCTGATATTGAATGCAAAATAGAAGAATAAATAAATATTCTAACAAGATTAATGAAAACAACACAGAAAGTGGCTTCAGACTGGGGAAGTGAATCTCGGTGCTTAGCTGAAACTATAACAGGCCTTAAAACTGTTCAAAAAATATTATTGTGATGAGTTGGACACAGCTCAAAATAAACTGGCAAAAGTATTGTGTGATACTTCTTGAAAATGCTCCATTTCCTGGCCTTGGTTAAATTATCAATGACACAAACAACTGTATAAATTATGAGGGAAATAGTCTCTTGTAGCTACTGTGCTCAGGAAGAAATAATGTATTTAATCTTCTGCCTCACAGGTGGCGAATACTGGGAGAGTATTTCTGATATGAGGCTGCCTTTAATAGTACATTCCTGACTTTGTATTTCATACTTGTGGTATTATTACTGTAGGTTTTTTATCTGTGTGTTGAATATATCAGTGTCTATGACGGCAATGTCAATGTGCATGGTGTTAGCATCAGGCACAAGGTGCTTACAGATATGCAGTCTGCTCCCTGGGTAACATTTCATGCAGTCTGCTCACTGGGTAACATTTCAGCTCTCATGGTTCATATTAGTGACCAAGTCACTAGATTTGACACAAGTTTTGCTTGTTCTTTATGTCTACTCACCCAAAAGAATGAAAAATACTGCAGTTACTAATTGTAGGCAGTTTCTGCCTGCTCTTACCTGTGTGAAGTGAGGTCTAAGAGTTACTTAACTTATCCTTCAGACTGGAAGTGTTCTTTTCTTTCTCTGGGTACATCTAAGATTGAGACCAACTTGTTCAGGTCTTGCTATGGCAGTATAGCAAATTAGCTGAGAAGCAGGATAATTGAGTGACACAGAACTACACACTACTCCTGTCAGACAGTTGTTGGTAATCAAGTTACCTTGAAAGCCCTCCTGTATCCTGTACAGTATAATATTTGCATACCTAGACATTATTTAGTGCACGTTAGCATGGTTCTAAACTGTGACAAGGACCATGGTAACAATTAAGTGGCTTGGCTTAAACAGGGGCAATACTCAAATCTGTGTTCTGGCACTGTTTGGTTTGTGTAGAGAGATGTGAACACTATAAAATGGGGCAGTTTACTCTGTGGGGTAGTTTCAGACAGGCTGGGGAGACTGCACTTCTCTGTGAGTCTGGGATGGCGAACTAAAGGAGAGAGCTGAAGGATGTAGAAGGCTATATTTTAAGCCATGTGCAACAGAAAGGCCTCGTTTAGCTTAGTGGAGAACTTCCTTGGGTGAGTAAGGATGCCTACAACTGCCTTTTCACATTTAACTCCTTCCTATGCTTGCTTTCCTTAGTCAGGACTCCATCTGGTCAGCCTAAGAGCTTCCACAGCAACAAGTACAGGCAGTGGTGACTACAGAGTGACTCTGCATATTTTCAGGGGAAATGGCTTATCAGTTTAAAATGGAATGAGAAAGGGTGGATGGTCCAAGGGGAGTTATCCAGCAGTCCACATGGCACTAGTACAAGTTAAGCTGTATGAGGGTGGGGGTTTTTTGCAGTATTCTGGAAGATTTACCTAAATCATCATCTCTCTTGCATGATAGAGGCTGGAACAAAAAAAGTTTCCACTTAAACAGAAGGAAAAACTCTTTCACTGTTTCAGTGAGGGAGCCCTGGCTCAGGCTGCCCAGGGAGCGTGTGGAGGCTCCTGCTCTGGAGATGTCCAAAACCCACCTGGACACGTTCCTGTGTGACCTGATCTAGGTGGGACCTGCTTCTGCAGGGGGGTTGGACTGGATGATCTCTAAAGGTCCCTTCCAACCCCCACCATTCTATGATAGAGAATGCCTGCTGATTCATAGGAGATACAGGAAACCTGGCTGAAGACAACGCCCTGCTGCTTTCGTTTTCAGGTTATTTATTATTACATTTTGTTAAGGGGTGGCATTGGAAAATGACTCAGGAGTAAAAGCATATGGCCTTGTGCTCTTGTTGAAAGTGGGGACAAGTACTCAAGGGATCAAATGCTCTTCTAGTGCTGCGAGTGAAGAATATGCACTGTGAGCACTTCAGCGTCCTGGTCAGCTCTATCAGCCTTTACAGCATCTGTGAAATACTTTTCAATGTTTCAATACTTTCCTCACAAGGTTAAATCCTATAAGATCCAGGAAGAGAAAAGAGGCAAAAGAAGGAAAAAGAGGAAGGTGTTTTCTGAATCTGTGGTTTCTGTTAGCACTGTTTCCATTGCTATCCAATTGCAACGCTAGGGTGCAAATGTAAACCGGAGCTTTATCCTGATTCCATCATCTTCCAACAGGAGGAAAGCTGCAGTCATTGCAATGACTGAAATGCAGAACCCCAGAAAAGAAAAGGAAAACATTTGCTCTGCAGTATGAAGTCTAGCTGTATTCTGGCTGTTGTGTACTACATGCATGGTACAGGCGTGCAAATTGCACTTGGAACAAATGAAGTTTAAAATGTATATAAGGCTGAAGAAGTTTGGGCATTCAGGGAAGAAAATGGAGCTCTACTTTTTGATTTGGCTTGTATTCAGATTGGGCTGCCTACTGTGTGCACAAGTCTTAATTTTTCCTTTCTGGGTTTTTGTTTTAAAGCCTGGTGAGCGTGGACAGTGTGTTCTCTTTCCTGATTACTTATGGAACGGAGCAACTGTCCCAGCAAGAATTTGTTATCTTTCATCCCCTTAAGGTATTGAGGAAACGATTCTCCCCCAACACAGAAGCTTCCATTCAACCTTTCAGTCTCAAGATGTCTGGAAATCCTTCCCTGCTGGCAAGGTAGGAAGATCATAACCGTAGATCATAAAGGATTTCTAGACATTTTGCTAAAATATTCTTCAATACATTGCCTCATGTCTGACACCAACCTCAGATTCTTTAACAAAGGACTTAATGAGGGGCAACAAAACACAGCCAAAGTGATTCAGTTTGAACCAATCCTAGTTGCCAAATCTTCTTCTCCCATCTTAAGATCCTGATCTATTCAACAAGATCCCGGTCAGTCCAAGCACCGGTCTACACTGAAAGTCTAGGTGTTGTCACACAAGTGCATTCATTTACTTACCCATACTAACTGTATTACCAGATAGAATTACCAGCCAGTAGGCCAGAGCTGTAAAGAACATCCAGGCTCAGAAGCAACCTGGGAATTCCTGGTCCTTCCCTCTGCAGCTTGAGTAGAGAGACCAGATGTTTCCAGCCTCTGATGTGAGCCAGGGGAAGCTCAGTGGCCCACCCCCTTCGGTGAGGGTGAGGTCTCTGTGACAGGGCTACGAGAGTGAAAAGAAAGAGAATGGAATAATTGGCTGGGGAGGGGGGAGTGGGTAGGAGAAGCTGCTTAATGCAAGGACAAGTAGGCCAGTGTTTTTGGAAGTCTTTCCGTGTGAGGCACTTGTCTATGCCCGTCAGTGAATAAGTAATCTGCCACTTTCCTTTTTAAAGGGTGACTAACCAAAACTGAGTACCTAAAAACTACTTAAAATTTAAACTTTAATGAGCTCTTTAAAAATGTATCTTTATGATACTAAAACTAATACACATGGCTTTTTTAAGGGAAAAGGAAAAAATTAAGATGATGTTCTTTATATTTATGCTGCCACTCATGCTTTGACTCTGATCACTTATCTGGATAATTAAGCAGTATCACTGAGGAACCAGATACCAGAAATCTGATATTAATCCATCCCTCTTAATAGTAACGCAAAGCCACTGGGGTGGAAAGCAGCCTAGTCTGCTTAATCCCCTTTTACCAACATTTCGGCATCAGCATATCTCATTTATTTTCAAAAGTGGTTCAGGACACACTATCGCTGGCTTAAGTCTAATTTAGGCTTTAAATCAAAATATATTAAGAAATTCAAAAATAGTCAAGATTACCAAGATTTCTTGAGGGAATGATTCACAACCAGCTCATGCCCCACCGACAGGAACGCGGGACAGCTAAATTATTGTTGCATGTCTGCATTGCTTTAAGCTAGAACACTTTCTTTTGAATTAAAAGGAGAAGGCAGGATTACAGTGGAGACCTTGAGATCCCACTGCCATACTTATCAGGTATATGTTAATGATAGTCTGAGCAACTTCTACAGACATTAATTCACCTGCCAGTACTGAAGACTACAAGGCTATTCTGTTTTCTCCCTTGTGTGTGTGTGTCAGTGTTTATGTGAGCCCTCCAGTGCTTGTCAGAGTACTTTTGGTTTTAATTTCCAGACTGTCCTATAGCCCTCATTAGTCACTGATGCTCCCATAATCCCTTTGTGCATTTTGAGGTGACTGGACCTGGACCCAGCACGCGTTTAACTCGACACATACCACAACAGTAATAGCAGTGGATAATTGTCAAAGTGGGAAAGAAGCACTCCCTTCTCCCTTACCTGCCTCCTCAGTGCAAACTCACCTGAACCAGACAAACACCACACACCCACCCACACTGAACATCATCTTCAGGTTGTGCTCATGTGTGCAAAAGCACTTGCACATTACCAGCTTGATGGCGTGGGTTTGGGCTTTGCTCTTGGCTTGTAGCACGAGACAGGTCCTATTGTCACGCTTTCTATGGGAACCTCATCACCTCAGCTGCAGTCTGAGGTGGCTGAAGCTGACGTTAGGCACATGTTTCTGAAGGCCCACTAACTACAGATATTGATGTGTCTGAACCATGAATGGCAACTTTCATTTTGCTATTTATCTGAGTGCAGTTTGTGCACTGCTCACTGTCATATCATTGCATTCGTAACTGCTGACACTCACCTGTGCATATGGAATCTGCAACACTGATTGCAGATCAGTCATGGCTGAGAGACTAAATCCATTGTGACAAAAAACATAGAAACCAAGTTTATCCATCTACTTTAGTCCCAGATGGTGCCTTTTAGTTGTTAAGACTTAAACAGGACCAGAGAAGACATAAAAGTCCATAAACCTTATATACTACTTACAAAGATTTCAAAGGGCATGTAGTGGGGACAGAGGCCACTGTGGTCATTGTAAAAGTGTGGGGCATTTCACCCTGGTTTTGCGCCTCTGCCAGCAGACACAGACACACATTTCAGCCCAGGAACCTCCAGGAGACTGCTGTTTTCCCATGTATATTTTATTAAGTGTTAGTGCCACAGAGCACTGTACAGATGGGAGAATCTATCACTTTATAAAATAATGAGTCTGCTGTTCCAATGACAAGAAGGAACATCAGCATGGAGGCAGCAAACTGAGGTGCTGCCTTTACCTTCCTCTTCATTTTTGTATTTGTATGAAAACAGGAAAATATTGTTACAGGGTAGGCCAATAGTGCCACAGGAATTGAATCAGAGAATCCTTAATTAATATGTCAGAATATAAGAAATGATGAAAATATGTATAATTAAATTCTTGCACTAAAAACAGGATTATAAAGTGTGACTAAAATAGATCAGGGCAGCTTTTTTTGTTGTTCCTTTTGTTTCTTTTCCCTGTATTTTAATTAAATGCTTGTACTATTTGGATTGGCTACTACATGCCTGGGCTAAGAGATGGGTCACCCCAAAAATTACACACAATTTGTGAAGACGAAAAGAATTTTCCCAGTTCTGTAAGTGCAGCATTATTTTTAAGCTAAGATACAGTACTAACAGCTTGGCACTGTGGCAACCTACGTTGTCAATAATAAGAACCTGCTTGAGACAGGTGCTTGAAAGACCAAACATCTTACATAAATAAAACACCTGTTTTCAACTGCATGGCTTCAGCTTTCAAAAGCAGCGAGTGATTCTGAGTCTCTTGGTTTTCCAAGGCTCAAATTCAGACATATGCAGAGGGTCTGATATTCTAATTTTTAGTGTTTATGGGAGATCCATCTTCATTAAAATGTCTGAGTGTCTCTTTTCTTCCCCTGCCACGCAGGAGTTCAATCAAACAGGTCACTTTGAATGTTAGGTCACACCTATACAGCGAGTAACTTCACAGACTGTTTTACATGAGACATTTTTTTGCTCTGTTAATTTGTTCTTTGCTGTGTGTGCTGCACTTTCTTTAGTATAAGGGAAAATATTTTAAACTGAAAATTCCTTTTTACCCTTTATGGAAGATCTTAATTCCCAAACTGTGGTGTGGAAGCACACTATAGACTAAATCCGACCTGAAAATATTAACAATGCGGCTAGTCTGTATCAGACAAACAGGAGAGCTTCCTTATAAAATCCTGCCCAGGGAAGAATCTTGTTAAATGTTATCGATTCCATTATTCAGTATGTCCATCATATAATCATCTCCCCTCTTTCACAATTTGTGGTAACAAAAGTCATCACCCCACATCCCACTCCTATTGCTCAGATCCCCAAACAACTGATCCTGGTGCAAGATCCCGAACGCACCCTGGGTACCAGTATTATAAGGGGAAAGATCCAGGTATATCCAGTGGCAAAAGAAGATCCATAAGCTACATATAAGGCAAAAGTGATTGTAGGAAATGCAGTTTTCTGTTCTTTCACTTTTCAGCTCTTCAAAGACACCGTAAATATTCTATTGGCTAACATTTAACCAAAACTAATAGGTCCAATCTCACATCCTCAAATAAATCATAATGTCTTTTCAATTAGTTTGCACTTTCACTCGCTGCTGTCCTGAATAATTAGGAAAACAATTCGCATTTCACTAGGAGATGATATGAAGTGTTATTCCTGTGATAATTACCAAGCTGCAGTTCAGTTTCCCCGGCTCCCACCAGGTCATCAGGGCACAAAAGAGGACACCATCAGAGCATTAATGAGCTCTCATTGAAGATGTTAAAAAGCCTGTATTGATCTGTTTGTCCAAGAAGGAGATATTTAAGCCTTTCTGCTGAGGGCAGGAGAGACAGAGATTCATATCACAAAGCCTTTTATCCAGCCCCTTCTGTTTCTGGCTTCAATACTGCCCAGTCTCAGCATGTCTGGTTCTGGAGGTCATACTTTTAAACTTTCACAACATTTTTTTTTCTTCTCAATGTCTTTTTTTTTGTTTAAAAAAAAAAAGGAAAGAGAAAGAGGAGATAATATACAGTGTACACTTAACCTTTACTACAGGGATCCCTTTACACAGCCAGCTATTTCTGAGAACAAGCTTCAGTGCAGTAAGATCTCCCTTCTCACTAGATACCACTCACACACATTTCAGTTAAATGAAGCGCTGTCCAGGCAATGCAGAGACTGACTGAATGCAAAATTTTGCTCCTATTTTGAAAGTAGATCCAATCAAACCCCTTTTTAGGGAGTTCGATCAGACTTTTCTCTCTAACGTTGCTGCCTCTCTCTGTGAACCCCTGCACTTGCTGTTTCTAGCTGGGAGAGGAAGTGGAAGAGCTGCAAGGCTGGAAAATCACAGATTCTTATGGCATTTTCAGAGGAGATTTCTTTTTGCAGGCAGGGGAGGCAAATCTGGTCCTGCTTTCAACCCTTTGCATTGTTATGATATATTGCAGCTGTAAACTAGTTCTGAGTACACTTTCCTACTCATCAATTTTGTCTGCTCTCTTTTAAATGCCGCAATGAACTGTCAGTGAGTATTCCCAGACTGTCTGGGATAGAGCTTGGGATAAAAATTCATGTAATCGTTAAAGCTATATTTTCTTTGTTTATATTTGTGGGATGAGGCAGCCATCGCCTGCTGCAGCAAGGTTAGATCTCTCTTTCCACTATATCTCATTCATCTTGCTATGAGCAATTCAGTGAGGCCACTTGTGTGAGTCTATTGTAAATGGTTACTGAAGAGAAACATTGGGATCTCTTATGGATATTGTTAAGGAGGTGTTCAAGATGTGCCACTTTCTGAACATATAGCAAAGGCCATTATGGCTGAAAATATCACAGTTTTAGTTTTAAGTGTTTAGATCAATTCAACGATCGGAGCATCAACATAAATCTTTGTGTTTTCATGGTCTGTCTCACCTGCAGGAGTGGGCTGGCACATGTGGTTCAAAACCAAGCCAAGGAGTCGTGCAGGTTGTGTCTCCTTACATTGGATCAGCCCAGTTCACTCCACTAAAAGTAATAGTCTGAACAGCTGCAATTTCATCAACTTCATTAATTTGTGAAGTGGTATTTATTAGTAAATTATATGCTGACAGACAGGCTGATAAAGAAGAACTTCCCAGGCTTTCATACAAGGTCACTCTGTCTCAAGACAGTGACCCTGGTTACTTGTTAGAGTGTAACATCAGAGCTCCATCCTTCCAGATGTGGTATTTCTCTTCAGTCTTGGGTCACTTGAACACCAACACCTTTGTTTATCTCTGCATAACTTCCTTTACAAATCAAACCAACAAACAAACAAAAAGAAAGCAAAAAATCTGTACAGTAAGGACTTGGAAATGATGTCTTGATAAAAGGCACAATGGCAACATCATGTTTGGGGGAAGGCAGGAAGGAAGAGAAAGAGAAGCTGTTGGAACAAAGCGTGCCAAGGATCCAGAGGGACGAGAGCGTGTCAGCCTTGCTCTCACACTCACACCCTACAGACACGGGAATTTTTGTGTTATTGTGTCTTGGAAATAATTAATGACAGTTTCTTGCTTGAGAAAAAGAGAAAGACAAAGAGATTGCATGTGTAGTGTAGATAATACCGTGCTCATCACCTGCTTGTAAACTGGGGCCCTGGAGGAGCCTTGGTTTCACATTGTGCTCTCTACACAAAGACAATGCCTGCTGAAGGGAATGTGGATGGCTTCTGCAGCCGTGGGGGCGAAGTGGCCAACGGCCTGTCCACACTGAAGGAAGCTCTGTATGGAATTCTGGGCAAATTAGTGCTCTGAAAAGATCAGTAGATGAGGAAAGAAGTCTTTTGTGATCTAACTGTGCTCTTTGGCAATGGAAAGGCTGTTAATAGTTGTTGTTGACACATCACTTCCATGCAAGCACAAAGATGCAGCTGGAAGGAGTTATGTTGAGGGATATAACTTTGGCAGGTATTTAGCAAATGGCCATTTAAACGCTTTGGGTTTAGCTGCCGTTTTGTGCTCTATAAGAAGTAAATCTCTTTGCCCTCAACTGGCCTTTTCATGAAGCTTTTGCAACATAAATTTATGCTCCTACTAACACAGTGGCTGCTCTAACTTGTACCACTCTGTGCCCAAGGGTGCTTCATCTAGGTAAGAGATAGTCTCACTCATGCAGAGTCAGCAGGGTCTAACACCTTTACAGGTTTGATGTTTTGTTATCTCCTACTCCGACTTCTTAATGAAAATGTTCTAACGTCTATAAATTGCTCCTGTCAAAATCTTCACTTGTAAAGTTTTAAGCAGAAAGTTTCAAGTCTGTAAACCCAACGGGCTGAGGCAGCTCTGTCTGTTGAACTAGTTTTCCAGAAATCTCTTTCCAGAGAGCCACGAGGAGAGTGAGGCCACGCGAAGGCTGTTGCATGTGGTGTGTAAGTGTTCGCTGCCAGTTTTAAGACGTGGGTTTTCTGACAATACCCTATCATTGCAGAATGAATGTACACATAAATCACAGTTCCAGTGACATGACACAGTCATCTCCACTTCAGGGACTGAGCTGGCTAAAGCAACCATCAGCATCTCTGCCACATAGGGTGACCACTTAATAAGGATATGAGGGACAGATTCCAGAGCAAATAAAATTGGACATGGGCAGGAAGTAATGACCCTTGGTGAGTGACAACTGAGGTTATGTGGATGAATATTAAATGTGAAGGACATGAATTATTCATGAGGTTCAAGGTAAAAGGGTTAACCTGATAACATCCTCTTATTGTTACCTCACTTGGGGAAGAAATCCCAGCTCTGTGATGCTCCTCAACCTGAGAGTTCTTCTGTGTGCAAAGAGAGGTGCTGCTGATGCTTTTTGTTATCCCTATGAACAACTCCTCTTTAAGAGGGCAAAGGGCATCTTGTGAGCGCTGATGAATTGGCCACAGGCTGTGCAGCTGCAGTACTGCACAACCTTTAGGCTGTCATGGGGACAGGCTGGGAAATGATTTCTAGAAATAAATAAGCTCCTCGATCTTCCAGATGTAATGGAATGTGCCCCTATGCCTGGCACTACTCGTCTTCTGCTCACCTGTCTGACATGAAGAGGTTCACCCACTGTCAAGCCTTGTCTATTCACCATGACATGGCATCAGAGGGAGATACAGTGGTTTTCTGCTGTTGCTGCTCTCTCTGTGCCACTCCCGGGACAGTGAGTATAGCAGGGCATATACCACAAGGTCCTGAATGCTCAGTCACTCTGATGGACCTTGAAAACAGCCAGATGGGCATAAGAGTTTGGAAGAGATCACAGGAAGAGATCTGCTCTAAGAAATGACCACAAGTGTCAATTGTGAAACATTATCAAGTAAAAGATGGCTCTGCAGTGGTTGCATGGACAGCATTTACCCCCCCAAAAGAAACTTTGAGCAAGGAAACAGCAGGAGAATGGTTTAGAAGATCAGTTTCTGACCATTTCACCAGACATTGGACAAAGATTCTCTGCTCCCAGACATGTAATGGCTGAGTGGAAAAAAAAGAGTGGCAAACTAATGGACTTTAGGCATGGGCCTGCAAAAATCACACCTCTCACAGCTCCCTCACCTTGCTTCCAGCCACCTCAAACACAAAACTTGTGGCTGCATTCAGAGTGTGGTTCCTGAACTCCATTGATCCCATTGTCTGTGAGCTAGAATTGCTCCCAGTAAGCAAAGCTATAAAGCTTTGGTAATGGATTCTGGAGGTACTGAAAAATTCAGACTGATCAGGAGGTAATGGGGAGAACATTTCTTCTGATTATGTTATAGTGTTAAGTTAAATTCACCTTCACCAGGAAATACAGGCAGCAGAGAAAGCAACAGTGGAGAAGAGCAGAAGAAGGAGGCAGATTGAGGAGGCAGTCAGCAGAAGAGATTTGGTAGTGCATGTATCTTTCACAGAAAATAAAGTTTAGGCAACTAAAAAGGTTATTCCTGCAAGAAAAAGGCTTTTTTCAAGACAAAAAACCTATAAATATCAACATAGGAAAATGTCTGTTCTCACAGTCCACCTCACCATTAACATGAATGAGAGACCAGTTTTGGCATGAGCAAAGTGGCTCTAGGAAGATGAACAACTCTGTAGCAGTGCAGATCTCCAGCATTTACAATGTCAAATTATTGTAATGTTAGTTAAAGATCTGTAGAGAACTTGGGAATGCTCCCTGTTATCCCTCTGATATGTGCTGTTTCCTCAAGAATAGGCAGCTGATGCATTGTGCGAGGGCCTTTGAGTAAGGCAGAGTAACTTCAGGATGAAGCTAAGGCAGACACAGGCTGCTTCTGAATGAAAGCATCCACACAAGAGTCTAACATATTAAACTAATGTGCTGTTACTTAAGCCTT
Source organism: Colius striatus (assembly GCF_028858725.1). Classification (NCBI taxonomy): domain Eukaryota; kingdom Metazoa; phylum Chordata; class Aves; order Coliiformes; family Coliidae; genus Colius; species Colius striatus. The sequence goes on along the minus strand of NC_084764.1, from coordinate 46,414,797 downwards.
AAAAGTGATTTATCTTATCTTTCTTGGCAAGCCTTTAGTAAGAAGAGTAGGATCTATACGAGCATGGAGAAGAACTGAAGTGTACTTCCCTAGCTCCAGCTACTGCAAACATTTAATATGTGTACTGTTAAATAGAAAGCTCTTCCTTTCCCTGGAAGGTATCATTTTAATAACTCCTTTACTGTTTTTTCTCAAAAAAAAAGAAAAAGATACACACTCTCATCACCATAGCTTTGAATTTCTGACTGAAACAAGGAAAATTGATCAACAGAACATTCCTGTTGAGTGGGGAAGGTCAGACCTCTCTGATGATTTGGCTGGTGTATTAGTGGCTCTTACTAAGTTACTGCAGTGAGATATTACCAACAGCCTCTTACAGGAGTCCTGAAAAATAGATTTCTCACAGCTTTAAAGAACTGGGAGGAAGAAAACCATAGAGAAGGAGAAAGAAATGAAAGAAGTCTGTGCTGGAAGAAGACAGTGAAAATATGCTTAGATATATAGCAGCACATAATGAGGGTGCTATAAACTGGTAGATGCACACAAAGACACTGGCTTTTGAGACCTGTACAGATAAACACTTACTGTGGAAAGTTAATCAAGCTAACCAAAGTCAGAGCTTTTGTCAGATTTCAATGGGATGTAGATTTGTCCCAAAGTACCTGAGATTGGTCCCGTGGAAGGCACTGGTGCAGAAGCAGGCTCACACTGAAAATTTTGCTCTCAGCTTTAACCATCCTATGAACAGCTATTTATAAAGAAGAGGAAAGAGTAAAATCAACTGTGGAAGGAATTGCAGCCTTGACAGAAATTCCTCAGTCCTCTCAGTTTTACTGTCTGTCTACTGGTCTGGTTTTTGCATGACACGTCTTTAAATGTACACTCTTCTGTATACTTAGAGCATCAAGAAGATTGCACAGTGCTTGATATGCTTTTCTGAGGATTCACATTAGAACATTGACTTGAGATGCCACTCTCAATAATGTGCTACTTGCTTATTTTGCTGAAATCAGATGATTGGGAACTTACAAGCTATACGTGCTCTTGCTTAATACAAATTTGACATTATTATAATAAAGGTTAAAGGAGAGGCAGACATTTTTTACTCTTAGTTCTCATTTAAGTTTGGAATTAAAAGGCTTCCTACTTTCCTCTCCTCTACAGGAACTACACACAGCACCACCTCTACTTCTCAAGCTGCACAATTAGTACTTTGGGGAACTGGGCTCTCTGCCTGACCTTAATCAATGTGTGTTTGGATTCAACCATCCTTTCAGAGGATGATTCTTGCAGTTGTAGCAGCCTAGGTTGTATTTGACAGCTCTTCTACAGAATCCACCAGGCCAAGTACTGTTTAGTACCCCTGATTAGTTGAATAAGATCAGTTCTCTCTTTTGGCACAAGGAGCAAAAATATTTCCTTTAAACCTGATTACTGTTTGCTTAGTGGAAGGCTGTTTGGGGCACTTTAAATAAGGTCTGTCCCATCACATGCTGCCTGCCAAAACTGCAATTAGGCACTCTACATGGAAAAAAAGGAAAAATAAAAGAAAGAAAGAAAAAAGCAGCTGCTTTTGGGGTTTTTTTGTGTGGGTTTTTTTTTGCTTTTTGCTTTCTCTCATTACCTTTGTTCCTGGTGTAAAATGGGTACTATCCTTCCAACTTGCCAACTACACACAACTCATCGCAATGGCAGAAATGCTGGGCACTGCATGGCTCAGAGGAACCAGCAACAAAATAGATTACTGCAGTGAATATCCACCCAAATCACACTGCTACTATTGGTTATCAAAATTTGGACACGTGAGAAAAATAGAAGGGTGAGAAACATAAGAGCTCTGAGTACCCCCTTAATCCCCAGCTATCATGATGCAGTTCATGCACCTTGACTGTGACTAGCTCCTGCTAATATCCCGCTCACTCTGACCTGGGAACAAAGGCCATAAAGCCAGGCTGAAAAGCATCAAGCATTTTGTTTACATTGGAAATATGAAAATCAGGAATGATGCCTAAATAACAGCAGATATTAACTGAGTCAAATTAGAGTCACATTCACAAACACTGGCCATATTTTAAGTTTTCTCTTTTTCCTGTTCATGACTTTTAACAAAACAGAAAGTGAAAGAAAGTGTTTGTCACACAGATCTAGGTTTTAATACCAGGGATCTAAGGGTTCAGCTAACATTTAGGGAGTGGGATTTCTTCAGTATTCCGTGATTTGGAGTGATTATGCTTTGATTTTTATGTGTGAATGGTGCTAGGTTTGGAGGTGGTTTTTAATCTTCTGAAACTTTGGCTGTGGGGCTGCTCAGCATTTTCTCAGTATGTTCTCCTCTGCTGCCTCCAAAAATGCCAGTTATCCAGAAGAAGTTTCTGTCCTCTGGGACAGAATTTGTGGGAGGAAGATTTCAGAGCTTTGCCTCACAATAACTTGTAGCTCAGTGGTTATTCACTGAAGTGGAAGAGATTTAGATGAAAATCAGTGCGCTATATGGGGCACCAAGGAGATCCGAATGTGAATCTGCAATGTCCCAAGTGGGTTCTGTAATGGAAGAGTATTCTGGATTGGGGGGAACTTGTAAAGGAGTGTGACAGTCCTACAGTCCTCTTATTCTTTCTTCCTTTTGAAAAAAAGAAGAATGGGAAAAAATATCTATAATAAGAAAAAAAAATCTGTAAATTTGGGCTAATTCTGATGCAGATGTTTTTCACAGCTATTCATTTTTAATTAAACTATTTGATACCTTTTCTGACCTCCCCTTGGTAGTTTGGGATGATGTCTTCCAAGATTGAATTTGGGACACAGACAAAGCATTCCATTTTAGATGGAAAAGTGTAAAAGGAAACAAATTCTTGGTTTACCCCTGGTCTCATCAGACCTCAGCACTTGCTGTCACTACCAGGTGTCTTACTCTGCTGAAACAGCCCAAGCACTGTGGCATAACAGAGGTCAGAAGCCAGTCCTCTATAGACCAAACAGGGGTATAGGGAACACAATTTCATTTGCAATTCTGAGGTTATCAGGAGACCCTCATACAAAAGGTATTGTAAGTGGAAAACATACTATCTTTACACAGAACCAAACTGAGTGTGTTTAGGTATTTGATGTTTGCCCTGTAAAGAATCTATTGTGTGTATGTGTTACTTTAAGACAACATTTTCCCTCTGTTTAAGAGTAGTGATCTCAGGAATACCATTTCCTCTGTGCCACACGGTGCACGGATATTGCAGTTTCCAGTGTTTGTTGTAATCTAGGTATCTTATTCAATTGTTTGGCTATCTTTGGAGGGTGAATGTGATAAACAGTAAGACCATAACCCAATCTTGAAAGCAGTGGGAAATAAAAACCAGGCCCTGTTATGATGTATTTTTGGACAGCTTTAGATGATTATTTCATAGCAAACTTACTTCCTAACGTCCACTCCTACACTATCAGCTCAGGTATGTATGGGTGACAACCTGGATCTCTGTAGCCACTGTGGTGAAAATGAGCACAAGAACGAATACAGAAACACTAATCCATCTCTTCCTCTTCCCACATCAGTCTGTAACCCAGCTCTACCTCTGTCTCAAAGCATCCCTTCCCTGCTCAGGCAGAGCTCATGCCTGGCAAGATCTTTTACATCTCTGATGAAATGTTATTGCCATTTGGACACTGAATGCTCCCCTCTGTGTCCATATGTGTTATGTCTTGTGTTTCCCTCTAGTCTTGAGCATAGATTTTGCCCAACACTTAGCAAATAGTGCCTGAGTCCAAGGAATAAAAAGCAAGGGGAGATCAGGGTGCTCCTTGTTGTCTCCACCATCCGTCCTTTCTGAGGTTTCCCCTGTGAACCTGAGCTGCTCCTGGCTGGAGAGGAGTTAAAGCTGTGGAGGGAGACCTGAGTGGATTCTGTACAGCATGGTCCTAAATTTATCTCTTGGAAATTTATGCACAGTGATCCTGATATGTTTTAGGTCAACTTACATAGGTTGCAGTGAGAGTTTGCATGCTCTCAATGTATTTAATGGGTCAAGGACGTGATGCATCTGCACTATTGGGATTATCTGCACGAGCTCAGGTATCCATCAGCAGGGAATTCCCAAACAGGAAAAAGAAAGGCAACTAGAGAAAAAAAGGACTTGTAGTATCCTAATGATGAACATTGCCTTGGTTATAAAACTTGGCAGTACCAGACTCCCTATCACAGGCTTTCTCCAGAACGATCTATTTTTCCTTTTTCTTTTAAATAGTAAATTTTACCAGGTGAAATGTGGTAAATGTCAACAGACAAAGTTCTGATACTGTCCACTTAAAAGAGAAAAAAGTATTTTTGCTGCTCTCAGTTAAAAACTGGGGAAAAAAAAGAGAGGTGACAGGTATGTTCTTGATGAGGCATAAATGGAGAGGTTTAGGCCAGTCAGAGGCTGCGTTCACATGATACTGTCAAGGTCCCATATTTATGCTTGACAGCATTAGTGCCAGGACCACTATTTATGTTGGTTTAATCAGTCACACTTTTAAAATCACCTGTGCTCAGCATTTATATCAATGAGGTGATAATATTGCTGTCAGGCACCAATATCGATAGTTGTGTCATAATCTAAACTCTTTTAATCTTTTCCTATGCTTGCATTAACAAATATGTAAGAAAGCAACTACTGCTACAACAAAATGAGGATGGTTCTGGGTATGGTGAGTGGCCATGGATGAGAAAAAAAAAAAAAGAACCCAGTCTCTCTTTTTTGCTCTTTTCAAACCATTTTAATTTGCCTTTAGCCTGCTCTTTTTCTCCCTGACTTTGAAGACATTGTCAGCACATCCTACTGGTTTTCTCACAGGCTACTCACATCTCTGGAAATATTTTTAGGCTCTGTGGAAGTGTGAGGCAGGTAACCTCTTCCTTAACTGGTTGAGGAGAAGGAGAATGGGAGAAAGAGACAAAGAAAAAAGAGAAACCTCGGTCTGATTCTGGTGTGAGGAGGCATCGCTGTGCTTTATCCTTTTTCTTTCCCTTTCTCTTTCCTGAGCCCACCCTTACAGCTGTCAGCCTCGCTGCTTTTTCTATTGTAAATAAAGTCTTTCTTGGGTTATAGCTTTAAGCACTTCTTTTTAATTAAAATTCAATTCAAATATGAAAGTCAAAGAAACTTTCAAAGCAAAATCTACAAACCCATTCACTCAAAGGGGTCTGTTTTCATTGCCATAGCTACAGATTACTATAAAGAAACTTGAACCAGACCTTTGACACCCAAGAAGGTCAAAAGTCCTTTCTGCCTATGCTAGGACCCTTTTGACAACTTCCTGTATAATTTGCCTGTTATTTGCGTGTCTGCTCACCGTCTGACCCTGAAGTCTGGAAAAAATTGAGAGGCAGCATATATCTGTGTTTCATATGGACCTCAAAAAGGGCACTTTTAATTGCATTTTGGTGAGAAACTGAAGCACACAGGCTGGTGCAGGCAGCAGCTGGGGGAACTCCTATGCTTGGAGGTTAAGGATCAGTTTGCCTTACCCTACTGTAGTTTGGTGCTCATGAGCTGCTCTGTGGTGCTCTCTCCATAGCAAAAAAATGGATGTGTTTCACAGGTTACACAAATTTCCCAGTGTACAGCACTTGCCCAGTGCTAAAGCTGGAAATATGCTGCTCTGCCTTGAAATGTGAGTGCTTCCAAGTGAAAACTGATCGTACTCACGGGGTCTTACAGCGTATGAGATAGCTTAAAGTTGCAACTCTAGCTCTTGATTAGACCTACTCATGATCTCTCCAGGAACAAAACCTGTATTGATAGATGAAAGAGGTCCATGGCAATCTTGCCAGTGTTTCACGCTGGATATTTGGAGTTTGGGGACATGTTGCAAGGTAAACGTGCTTAGAGGCAGGCAGCAGCTTAGTGCAACAACAGGCTCTGTCAGTTTGTACCTCCCTCCTCATCCTCTGCCCGCCACTGAATATGGCCTCAGCACATCTGCTGAGAAAACTGGAAGCCTCCCACGGCTGAACCACAGCCTGCTGTAGCCATTCCTTTCCTGGCAGGATGATGTTGGCTGCCCTGCACTCTGCATCCTGAGATAGAATTTGTCACAAGGAATCAAATACTGGTCTATCATGTTTGGACTGGTCTTTCCAGGGATGCTTGGTGCCTCGGGAGTTATGGGCACCTGAGCAGTGGCACTGATGCTGACTGTGCCAATTTTGAGCACCCCATGGGCTGCTTCTTCCCAGGAGCAGTGCCATGTGAGCAGGAGGGAGGCCCAGTTACCTATGAATATGGCGAGTGCTATGCAGATACCCATACAAACAGCACAAACAACACGTCCCCTGCAGGGGTATGAAAAGTTGAGCAAAAATAGCGACAGGTAAACACACAAAATAACTTGAGGTTTGGAAGTGTGCTGGTGCCACTTTGGGAAAAGTGAATTATCCCCTCATCATGTGAAAAGACGGTGCTGACCGTTGTCTCTTACCTCAAGAGGGCTGCTTCTCAATATATTTGAAATTTTGGAGCCTAAACTGTGAAAGACGCGACATAACAGACAATCCCTTTTTCGTGAATAACGGCCTTTCCCATGTAATCCTCTGACCCCTTCCCTTTCCACGGGGAAAGCCACTTTTTGTGCCAGAAAGCTATGCAAATTGGATGCTGAGACTTGCCATGTCAAGCCCCTAATGCGGCTCCTTACGGACCAAACCCGTGTCCGTAGAGGAGAGTCGCATTTAAAGATGCAGCTATTGGACAAAAGGAACAGCTTGATCTTCTGTTGCAGGCACCGGCACATCAAGCATCCCTGGAAACATTGTGAGGGGCATGGGAGGTCAGCTGTTTGATTTCTTGTGTCAAATCCCATCTCAGGATGCAGAGTGCAAGAGAGGCAACGTAACCAGCCTTCTGCTCAAGAGATCGCTAAGAACGGAAAGATATGTGTGCATAAATTAAAGAGGGAGGGAGGTGGAGAGAAATTCCAAAATAGTGCTTCTTTTCGTGAGAATGAGCTGCAAACCACTGTGCTTAAAGCTGGTAAAATTACACAGGGTGGGGGGGAAGCTGTGCTTTTATGTGTTATTTTTTCGTTCAGTTAATGATGCACTTCAGTTCACTCAGAAATAGAGACATGCCTGAATCGATAAACAAGGACTAACTGAACACACTCTATCCAAAAGGCATCAGTCCTAAGTCTGATGGCACAGAGAGCTCTGCTTCTCAACGCTGGGGGCGAGGAGTTCGGGACGTGGCAGTTATGTATTGACAGCAGAGCTCCTCGGAACAGCACAGGTGGCTTTGCAAGGGGAGCAGGAATGCCTCGTCCCGAGGAGCCAAGCCTCCGGCACACAGCAGGGGTATGGCTGCAGAAACGGGGCCAGGCTGGGCATGAGATGCTCACCCGGATGCTGGAGGAGCGCAAGACATCTGGCTGTGCTGTGACAGATGAGACAAAGACAGGACAAAGAGAGGAGGACTATCACATGCTGAGGCACTTAGGGCCTCTTCCAGGTGGGCTGGGATCCCGGCTGTGTGCGCTGAGCTTGGATTGGGAGAGGGTGGTGACATTTCTAGAGGGAAAGGTGAAAAGTTTTCTGGTTTGGTTTGTTTTGAAGTTTTTTCTTTTAGACTTTGAAGGGAATAAAGCTATCAGAGCAACTTCAGAGTGCAGCCCAGTGGGAGTGCCCCTCCACCCAGACTATGTGTTGGTGGGGACATGAAGGTGTTTGTAGCTCTAATTCCCCTCCTGACCGTTCCTTTGGGTGCAACTGGCCTCGAGCAATAAGAAAAAGGAGAAAAATTAGAGAAATGTAAATAAGGAAGGTAACTTGCCATTTGTCACTTGAAAGTCCTTATTTCATGGCCCGTTCCCTGTTCTCCTGGAATTTTGTGTCATTATCTCCTGTTAAAAGGATTCAAATGACATTATTTGCATGGAAACTCGCATACAAATGATGTCGCTTGTGCCACAAAGTTGCATTACAATGAAGGGAATGATGACTGTGTCACATGTACGTGACATTCTTTGTGTCATTAAATTTAAAGTCAATGCTGGCAGTTATAAACCACTCACGTCTCAAGCAAATACATCACTTCTGATCTGAAATGAATATTTTAAAACGCCAACTCCAACTGCATCAAACAGCAATAACCTGCAATGTCATCTAAAAAAAAGAAGGAGGCAGAGATTCTAAACAAAGGTGGACTTATGGGACTGTGTGATATACTGCGCAGGGAAATGTTTTAAGGAGACGTAATAATCCCCAGACAAACAGAATTCATGGCCTGATGTTTAGGTCCTGGAGACATTTTTAAAGCCCCTTTAACATCACGTGTATTTTCAGAAATGCTCCCAGATAGAGTCTGGATTGTTAAACTTCAGGCAGAGGAGGTGAATGAACTGTAGAGCAAGTTCCACAGCACAGACCTTTCTGTATGTTGTTACTATCCATTTCCTTGCAACAGTCTGACGCTGACAACAATCCAGGCCTTTGAAAGATCTCCAAACTCTTCCACAGAGTCAAGGGCAAGTGACGACAGGAAAGGCTCAAGCAGTTTTCCCTTTGTACACAAGTGAGAAAAGAGGAGGGACAGTAGGTGGATTAGGAAAGGTCCCATCCTCCTGCGATGATCAGAGCCACGCAGCAATGAGAGACACATGAGTAAGTACATAGAAGGATTTGCTTTCTGATTGATGCATTGTTTGTGCAGGTCAGTTGTAAGGTAAGGGACAGGTTGCCGTGGTTTTGCAGTGGTAATTGTGCCCACACCATCTGCACCAACCCTGCTGTTTCCAAGACAGCTGTTAGTATTTTTTCACTGAATACAAAGAAAGTCACTGCAACATTTCCTTTAGAAACAATAAACACAACGTGTGACCTCCAGAAAGTTAGGTGAGTCATTTTAAAAACTCATTTAAATAGAGAAGATCAGTCATCTAAACATCTCAAAGGAGCTCAGCCTCTGGCTAAGTTGCTATGCAGTTTAACCTCTCCCTCCTCACCTCCAGCCCCATGCACACACAAACACAGAAACACAAGCCTCTCTGAAAAAGAGTTTCTCTGGGGTGTATAGCTGCATAGGCTCAGAAAGCCATCAGGCAGAGAGGAAAATCTCTGTGCACGGGTCATTTCTTCTCCCTTATTGATACTATTTCAAATCTAATTGAAACATTCTTTGGAGAAAGCTGTGCTACCCACCCATTCAGCTTTGATATAGCTTTTTAATCAGAGGATAGTTTTATTTCACAGTGAACATGGAAAGTATTTAAAACATTTTCTAAATGGAGTGCATTATGTCTGACCCCAGCCAAAGACCACATTAAAAGAAGTTCAGAGGGATTCACTCTTTACAGTCTTCTGGGTTTGAAACATTGGTGCACATGTGGGATGTGCTAAGACATGGGTCTACTGCCTACAAAGATTTAAGCAACACTTAAAAACTGAGCAAGGTCAGCATTTGCTGGTGAATCCCTGCCATGCTCAGAGAGGTTTGATGCAAGTGTTATGCCTGTCCCTGGCTGACAATGTGGATGCATCCCATTAGGTGGAGACAGGGCAGAGCTTGCACAGCTCTCATGGAAGCCAGATAGCAGTGAGGACAGCAATCTGGTCCCAGCAGGGAGGTAAAGTGTGGCAACCAGATTAATACTTCATAGTCTGTGTCTTGGTTTAGGACCAGAGTGGTGGGGTGGGGGTGGGGGAGTGGTGGGACTGGTAGACCCAGAGCTCTTCCACTGTCTGCCTTTATCCCATTCCTCCAAGGCAGTGACTGATCTCACCCCCCACTGCCATCCTGCAAGCTGTCACAGTGCTAGTAAACCACACATGGGAAAAGGACAAGTTTGCTCTTCTGTTGGTTGTGCATTGGCGATTGGAAATGAGCCCTTAATGCCTACCTCATTTTGTATTTTAGGATATATTTCCTGCTTGTAAGAGCACAGAAGGAAAGATTAAAAGTGGGATATGACTGAAACGATGCACTGGGTCAAAGTCCTTTCCTCCTTTTGCCCTAGTCTGTCTAACATTTTTTAAAATCCCATTCTTCCCAGGTACATTCAATTACAAAAGTGACCAGAAATAAATCAAACTTAATGAGTTTAAGAGATATATATATATATATGAAGCAAAACACAAACACAAATCACAGAACTGATTAGATTAAGATGATTGGATCTAAGAGAGGCTGAAGTCCAAAGTAGGTGTGTATCAGTATTTTAGAGGAGTTCAATGCAGTCTTTGCTTACTTTATACAAGCAGACATTGGTAAGACACAGTGCCTGTGAAGTGACAGAAGAAATGTTTTGGCTGCTCTTTGATGTAGAGTTCATCTGTTCTGGTTTGTAAATATAACAGAACGAAAGGATATTGTACTCAACCCACTTCAATCAAGCAAGACACTGTGGCGTCTAAACTGCCGTTCTTCCATTGCTGAGGCTGCTGCTCAGAACAAAGACATTAAGAAAATGAGGGAGGCAGAGGGACAGACAGAGTGGGAGAGAGAAAGAAGCTTCTGCATCTTTAATAATTAGCAAAGAGCTGCAGTGTTTAGCCAGGAAATTATGGTACATATGCTGTCCACTTGTTCAGGACTCCTGTATCGTGAGAACAAGCAAACATTCATCATCCACAGATGTCTGCCAGGCCCAGGTGACTGAAAATTCAATGCACAGGCTTCTCACAATGGGTCGAATGCTAATTGGGTGGCTTGGGGAGATTAGAGTAGCCCTGGAGCTATTCTCTATCTGCAAAAGTCTCCCAGACAATAGGGAAGTCAACAGTGTCTTTGTAAAGCTCTGCTTAAGTGATGCTTAGGAGAAAAACCAGGATGAGGAAATAAATAAAAAATACCACCAGTTCCTTTTCTTTTTTCCTTTCCCAGTTGTGAGCTAGCTGGTTACTGCCTTTTCCTTTCCCTTCCTGCACTACTTCCCAGAAACAGGAGTAAGAGAGGGGAGACTGAGAGCAAGTAGGAGACAAGAAATTGTGTATGAACTGTATCAGGAAATCAGAATGGGTGATGAGAACCATATTTAGCCTACTGAATACTTCAGAAATGGAACCAGGTTTTCTTATGCACACTCTTAAAAAAAGTGTTTATTTAAAATTAAACAAGTGGCAGAGCAGTCTGAGAGATGTGCTTGAGACTGGGGGCCTGAGCACCCATGTCTGCGTTCCTCCTGCGGGTCCTTACAAAACCCATATCTCTGCAAGTCTGAAACAGCTCAGATTTTCCTGGTCCAAGCTCTGCAGAGGACTCTGAGGTTTCTCAATATATTTTGCCTTTGCCAGAAGAAAGACTTGCCTCACTGGATTCCTGCTGATGCGGATTTTCTCATCAGTCAGCACTGCCAGGTCTTCTTGAGTTTATTCCCTAATGCCGAATGCTGCACCTATAAAACTGGGTAGCCTGTGGGGCATCATATTAACCGGTTCTGCTTGATATTCGTTTGGAGTTTCAGGTTCAAATTAACCCAAAATCTCAAAGTCAGACTCACGTGAATCCATGTGTCTTTGACAGATTTGATAGGGACGGTCTCGATTCCCATCAGTGGACTACCACAGTGGTGAATCAGGCTTGAGGAATTTACTATTAATTTCACTGGGGCTGCACTGGTGTGTAATGATGAGATGAGTAAGGATGTATTGACTTCAGCCTTTTTTCATTCATCTTCAACATGTGTTTAGGGAGAAGCTTGTGCTAAGTGAGGCTGTCAATCTCTATCTAGCTACTGTGTGAGTGCTACATGAGGACACTTTCAGCACACATAGAATGTGAGACAGCTTGTCCTACTTTCAAGGAGAAGTGTAAAGCACCTTTTTTTTGCTCAAGCACCTTTTTCTGCCCTTCAGCGTGGGAGATACTGAAGACAAGAAAGTATAGTGTAAGTCTATAGTCATATAGTTTCCTCTTTATGGAGACAAACCCTGTACTCATATGGGTTTCACCCAAGCATTGTCCAGGTTCAAACTCTGAAACTTAGCAAAAATGTCTTGAAACTCCAATGAACAGAGATGAAAAGTCTGCCAGCACCAGCTAATCTTTATGTGGGATCTGGACCAGTTTCCAGCACAACAAACAGCAAAAAGCCCCCAAACCATAAATGGGGTGAATTCCCTTTGCCTTCAGGCTTCATCATGAAAGTTTTTCAGAGCTCAAGGAACTGTGTACTTTATTGTTCTCTCAAGTCTGCCCTTTCTAAATCACCTTATTCTGATTTAACTGCAAAAGGCATTACTATTTTGGGTTCTTCCTATGTTAAAACTGAAGCAGTAAGCTAGGGACTTTCATAAGAGACTGTACTGAAATGTCAACAGATGGCTTGCTAATCATGTTAAAAAAATACTCATTCCTTTTCTAAAATGGCAATTTTTTTTCAGTAAGTAAATCAGAAAGGAATGTTTATGATATAAAACATATTACTCACAACGTCTTTTAATTATCATACTTAATCATCAAGGTCAGGATGATAATTGTTTCTAAAAATTAACACCTCACTTTTCTGAGACGCTTACCAAAATACACGGTCAGAAACATGGATTACTAGTGAGGAACCCACTTAGGAAAATACATCTTCACTAAACCAAATGTATACTTAAATACCATGAAGCCCTTTAAAACTAAATACCTATTTAAGGCACAGTCTAATTAGTCCACTCACTGCCTAGTAAAAGCATACAGTACCATATGCCCTAGAATAGGGTGCCATGTGGGTGTTCAGCAATGACACATATTTGCAAGTACTTTATTATGAGATAACGCAGTGCCATTAATATATCTTAAACATGAATGTTTTTTGTAACCTATTGGAGACAACTATGGTTGGCAGTTAACACAAACTACCATGATATCTTGGCAGCAATTGCACTCTATTTGTAGAGGGATGAGCAATTCATATGGACCACCACCTTATATCATTCATGCTATCACACAGCAGCATTTTAAACAAGTTCAGACTTTCTTTCTTTTCTTTCTTTTCTTTCTTTTTCTTTCTTTCTTTCTCTTTCTTTTTTCTTTCTTTTATTTCTTTTCTCTCTTTCTTTTTCTCTCTTTCTCTCTCCCTCTTTCCATCCCTCCTTTACTAAGATCTCCAAGCAGCAAATGTTAGGTAGACTAAGGCTCTGACTCACTGCTTTTAAATCCAGCAGAATTATGACAATCTTGCTCTATGGTCACCCAAATGTGATTCTCTGGTAAAATTCTGCCTACAGAGCTTTCTACTGATGTTTAGGTTTACAAGAAACTCCTGCTGCTTTGGGTTACACATAGCATAATATCAGTTAAACTGTCCACAGTGCAGAGCAGAACAGAACCCCCAGGGAAGAGGGCACAGCACTGAACTTGTCAGAGTTCAAGGGTGATCATCTTACTCATGTTTAGTTTTAAGCAGCTTTGTGAGTGGTAGAGAGTTGGACTCGATACTTACAGGGTCCTTCCAACTTGAGATATTCTATGAGTCTATATTTTATGTGAGAATTGGAATAATGAGTTTATTTACATTTATTTATGAGTTACTATTGACTTCTTTTTTTTCCTTTTGTTTTCCAACCTTTGCAGCCCTCTCTGTGTTCTCATTCAGTCTGAAAACTCTTCCCTTACATATTCTCTACACAACCTGCAACCTAAGTGCAGAATCACTTGTGAGTTGAGACCTCTCATTGAAAACCAGTGGTTTATGATTTTTTCCACTATTTACCTTGGTTTCCAGTAGATTCTGTTCAATGAAGATTATGTAGTACCTCACAAAACCCCCTAAACTGACACACACATTTTTAGAGACCATAACCCAGCACAGCAGGAAAAAAAAAAAAAACAGCAGAAAAAAACATCTTGGTATGAAACAGCTGCTTACAGGAAACATGGTGTGTAATCTCTGGCCATATCAACATTTCAACTCAAGTTAGATTCACTCAAAGAGCCAGTGTGTGGGAGAGAGAGATGACAGAGAGAGACTCTACACTTTCAGTGCTCATTTACTGCAGAAATGAATGTAGTGTAAGACTGTACAGTTACAGAGAATGAAGAAGAGTAGGAACATGGTCTTAAAGTGTGATGCATATATTCTTTTCAAACTAAAGAGCAATAGTATAGGAAACAACTGAACACGAGCCAGCAATGTGTCCCCATGGCCAAGAGGGTCAATGACATTCTGAAGTGCATCAAGAAGAGTGTGGCCCACAAGTCAAGAGAGGTTCTCCTCCCCCTCTAATCTGCCCTGGCAAGGCCACGTCTGGAGTACTGTGCTCATTTCTGGGCCCTGTGGTCAAGAGTGACTGCAAAGAGTCATATGGAGGGCTACCAAGTTGATTAGGGGACTGGAACAACTCACAATGAAAGATTGAAAGACTTAAAGCTGTTTAGCCTGGAAAAAACGGAGGGAGGCCTCATCACTGCTTATAAATACAGAAATGGGGGGAACTGAGAGGATGGGATGAGTCTTTTTTCTGTAGTGTCTAGTGACAGGACAAGGGGTAATGGGCACAAGCTGGAACACAGGAAATTCCACTTGAACGTGAGCAGAAACTATTGTGAGGGAGCCCTGGCCCAGGCTGCCCAGGGAGGGTGTGGAGGCTTCTTCTCTGGAGGTCTGCAAAACCCACCTGGACACGTTCCTGTGTGACCTGATCTAGGTGGGAGCTGCTTCTGCAGGGGGGTTGGACTGGATGATCTCTAAAGGTCCCTTCCAACCCCACCATGCTGTGATTCTGTGATTTATGTGTATGTAAAGTGGGACAGTTGCTAATCTCTGACGGAGCCATCTCAAAAGGACAATACTTTCAGCTGAGGAAGATGGGTGTGTCCAGGACCAGGGATGTCTGCCAGTAACTGGCCAGTTGGTCATGCTGTCACAAATAACCATGCAGACCCGCCTCTGATTGTGAAATCTGCTTCCATAGCTTTCTGCAGTGCCTGGAACGATGTCACTGAAGATGCAGACCTGTGAGGCATGTTTCTAAATCATGAATAGCCAAACTAGGTGATGGAAATACCTTATAATCCTGATGGGTATTGTGCAAGCCCTAGTTTTTAGGATATGCAAAAATAACCAACCAGTGACAGTGAGTGAGGGTAGTTCAGCTGATAGGGCAACTGGAAAACTGGGTTTTATTCCAAGATCTTTCACCAACATACTTGGGTGGAATAAACCACATATTTTTCTTTGACCCCAATAACAGCCTGTAAGATGAAAACTCTTGTAAGAAAGGACTGTCTTTTGCTAAGTATGTGGATAACACCTCTCACACCAGAGCTGTGATTTCAGTCAGGATCTCTGTGTGCTCTGCTAACAGAAAACTAATTAATAATATTGAGCTTGATATTTTTGCATCTTTTAAAGGTTAGAAACTTTCTACCCTAAACACACAGTAGAGTGTTTTGGAGTCATTTTTTTAAACAGAAGCTCAGCAATGATCCTTGTACAGTTCTCTCCCTGTTTCTTAAAAAAGGTTTAAAAAATTGATGTAGGAAATTATAACTCGATCTTAAAAATATTCCATTGTGACAGGAGGACAGATATCAGTGTCTTTTTGTTATATGAGTTATTGAAGTTTGACATCCTTTGAGGAATATTTTTCATAACCCACTGTTTGCTACCCTGTCTATCCAATTATTTAGAACAAGCAATCTGTCATTTTATTGTTTCCTTCCAATTATATAACTTTGGTGACAGTCATGGCAGAGTATCCACTGTAAGTGAAATCAAATCTCACTGTGGATTCCAAGGGTTGCAGAGTGTGTGTGTGTGTGTACATGTGCGTGAGCTGTGCAGAGATGGAGTGGAGGTGGAAATATTAAAAGAGGACAGTTGGTGAGTGTCATTTAAAAAATAACTGCTTGTACTGCAGAAGATCCTTAAAGGGGAAAAAAAAAGTATTTTCCTGATTCTCAGTTTTCAGAAGCAGAATAGATAGAGCCTGTGCAGGTAGTGGCTGCTCTACTGCAAGTACTGATGTCCCACGTAACTATTCAGTACTTCCATGTGTTTAGCCTAAAAAATGTCCATAATGCTGAGAAGATAATGCTGAGAAGATAAACTATTCTGTTTTCATGGTGGCCACTCTGTCCATCTGAGGTACTTACTGAGAAGGCCAGAAAGAGGGCCAGTGCCTTGGAGCTGGTATTGGATCAAGCACATTTATTACACAGTGGGGGACAAACAGGGTCCTCATTTACAGCATGTTACCCCCTTCACCTTCAGAGACAGGATCAAAGCTCACTATCATTTTCATTTAGTGACTGATAGAGTCTGACTGGAACTTTTCAGACTTGTACACTAAATCTGAAACGGGAAGCTAGTCACTAGGTTGTGCTGCCTTCGGTGCAGCGGAAGGAAGAGAAAAGCATTCGAGTGGCAGTTGGGTCCAATACCAGTCAGCTAGTCAGAAAGCAGAGAACAGCAGTGAAGCTGGGAAGAAACAGCATGCAAACAGCTGCAGTGTGAGATAGAATAAGCGAGTGTCAGTAGTGTTAGATGGTAGAGCTGTATGAACACTTTCACACTCAAAGCAAAATTGTCAAGTTATCGTGTCCAATTGGGCATGGATTTCTTATTATATCGCTGCAGTGCCACAAGCTGTACTGGCTGCAGAGTCACAGAACCCTTAATTAAAGAAGCAGGGGAGGAAAGAAAATTAATAGAATTGTTGTTCTTATTTGAGATCTTTGAAGAGGAATATTACACTCTACTGTAAACCCATGCTGAAAAAAATCGTGTAAGCACACGCTGATGCCGCAGTGAAGTCATGCTTAAATGCTCTGCTGCATTTGGCCTTCAAAGATTCAACCATTTTGACTAAAGCTGCTCTGATAGAGTATCTTTTTTTCCCTTTTCCTTTTGTCTGAACACTCGATGTATTTTAGACTTGGCACTGGCCAACACAGTTCTTCTGTGTATCTCACAGTTATAATTTGTGAAGATGTCCAGGCTGTCAGCAGGAGCTGATAGCACGATAAGAGAAAGATCTAATGATTACAGACACTATTAAGGAGTCAACCTTTATCAACTTCACAGGGATTTTTTCAGCACATTATCCAAATTGTATTAAAAATTGGTATCTTTTACCTACTATTTGGAGATGATTTCCCTAACTTGACAGAATGGATGTCTCTCCTGCTTGGCCCATGTACATCGGACATTGTTTAACAGAGTGAGATAAATGTACTTGCAGACTGATGACAATTCTCCTTACACCAAATTTTGAGATTACGAGGTAGTTTTAAAATTGGGTCAGTGAAATTTGATGACATTGTTTTCAATGATGGTGCAGCTCAATCACCTTTCAAACAAAACTCAGCTGAAAAATGACACGATCAGCTTTGGATCTGTTATCCATGAAGACAACTACACTTTAGAATTTGTTCTCTCCCTGTCCTTCCCCAGAAGCATTTTGGCATATTCAGTGCCCTAACCCCCTCTTTCTTTTCCTGCAGCAATTTGAGGAGCTTAGCTGTGTCTCGAGACTGCATGTTGCTGTTCTGCTTTGTAGAGGAGCAGCCCTTTCATACGAACAAACGTAGCAGCCCATTGGCATCGACCACTTGATCAACATGCCCAGAACTTGTTGCAAATATTTATGTCATTTTAGAAAAGAACTAAACCCATCAAATCACAGCTGTCAAAGCAAATAGACCCCAGGAGACTCCTGTGCCCATGATGGTGTCCAGACCACTTAACATTGCTTGAATGAGATGCTAGGAATAAAAAAGGCAAGGAAAGTTTGTGAACGTAAATCATGTTGGTAAAAGACACTAAAGGAGTGATCTGTACTTGCAGTAGTCTGTAAGAAGTACCAGCAGGAAAGGCGCTGTGGGCATTGGTATACAAATAAATACATCTTGAAGTTGAGTGGTTTCAGCTTTTATGCTGAAATGGAGCCCTGCACTATTAATACTAAAATGACCTGGGACTGAACACAGTCTAAATCCTTTGAAGTCAATGTAGTTATGACAAGAACAACTTTTACTGGTTGTTTCTTTGTTATTTTTTTTCTATGACAGGTATTTCTGCTTTTGAATGTGGTAGTAAGTATGGAAACACCATGTTAATGGGACAGATTCATATCTAAGCAAATATACAAGTCACGGCTGTTACAGAAAAGTTTAACGTTGGCTAGAGTGAACTTGAGGAGTGGATGACTAGAGAACAGGACATTTCCCAGAACTCCTGGGTACTCAAATCAAAACATATTGCAAGTCTCACTCTATTTAAAAGAACTCTGACTGGAAACTCTCCATACAGCACAGATTTGCATGCTGGATGTAAATTTTATAGGATATTTTTCCAGAAATCTGCATTTAGATTGAAGCATTTTACAAAGTCTAAACCCTGAGATTTTATATGCATCCTGGTCTTTATTTTCCATTTTCATTTCTCTCTCTGTGTTGCAGATAGGTAAAGAGAAGGAAGGTGGGTTTTATTTAACAGGTTTGGGTATAGAGAATCCATCACAAATTGCAATAAATTAGGAAAACTGTAAGAAAAAAATCCTTCTTCAAATCCTCAGCCCAGATGAACTAAACCTTTGTGGTCCATCAGCCAAATAGTCTTTATGAAGACCCCACTCACCGAGCCTTAAACAATTTGAACTTAGCTTTTTCTTTCATACTTGAAAAAAGCCCAAAACACAACAGCTGGGGCGATGCTTAGTTAATACACCTGCCTTTTATATTCAAACTCCTGCTATTTGTTGCTTGCTTACACTTTTACACGCATTTAGAGAGGTACATATCCCACTGTATAACTAGGCAGCAATGCACAGTTTTGAATTCAGGAAAGAAAAATTAACCTTGGCAGATATGGTAAGGTCCTAACTCAAATCTCTTACTTTAGGTTTTCCATGTTATTATCAATATTTATCTTGCATTCTTATTCCAGGCCATTCTCCTTCTCCAGACACTGTATGTCTCTTTAGTCTTTTCCACTCAAGTTTCCTGTTGCCAGAGAAGCCTCAGGATTTATTTTCAGTTCTGGAACTCTTTCTGTCCTGTTGCATCTCGAGCTATCAATCCTTTTAGCTTACGATACCATAACGATTTTGAACGCAATTAGTGGCACAACTGATTTGCATTGCAGCTTATATCTACACACAGTGCAATCGACAGCAGTGCAACAAGTATGTGTGCAGATACATGCCTTGTGTGTTGTGCCACAGAAAACCTGACACACAGTTTTTAATGAACACAATTCAGCAAGCCTACATTGGAGAGAAACACCATGAGTAAAACTGATGGGTTATGCCTGGACTAGCAGCTATGTTCCCTAACCTCTACATAGAGAGAATCCTCCCAGAGACAAGTTTCACTGCCTTGAAAAGCAAAAGATAACTTTTTCATAAAGGAAGTGGACACTCTGTAGCTTTCCTCAGGAAAAAAAACCCAAACCAGTCTATTGGGTGGTTTTCTAGGTAAGAAATAAGGATCTCATCTCTAAACGATTCTTAGGTTTCTTCTTGGAAGTTAATATTCCCTTCTTGTCTTCTGACATGCATAACTTCCTAAAATAATCCATTGCTGTTTCTGAGCACACAGGAACTATCTGACTGCTCAAAAAACACTGTTTACATGTTAAAGGTGGGGGCCTTGGGTAGAAAGTAGTGTTTAGAGATGTGCTCTGTCATTGGTTTTGCCATAATCTCCATCTCCAACCTCACTCACTGACCTCAGTTCCCCAACTCAAGCTGAACAGGATAATTTACACGTTATAAATCGCTGTAAATCTCTACTGAATATGTTCCTGGAAAGTCTAAGACTGGTAAAAGTAGACATATCCCTGTATGTGTGGAAAGTGAAAGCATTTGTAATAGCATTAAGGGCTCTACTTTGGAAGGTGCTAAGTATTTTCAGCTATGTGTTCTGAGTCCTCGGTTTTGAGGATGATTGACATCTCTTAGGATCGGGCCCTTGTTTTTCACCTAAGAAATGAAATAACACATCAGTTTAATCTGAAGTGACTTTGCCATAAACCTGTTTCTCTTTCAGAGTGGGTTGGATATCCAATAGGATTAAATGTTCTGGCTATACAAAGAAATTCTCTCGAATGTAAGCTTTTAAATGCCCCTTCAAACAATGATCAGATGTGGAAAGCTGAGATCTGTTTTCTGTGTGTGGCAGACTGGCAGCAACTGGACCTGGGCTTAGAGTTCTGTCTTCACTTTGTTAGTAAGCCTGCCAAACCCAGGAAATTGCTGGCAGCTTTGGTGGAAAGTGGAGAATTCAGTGGGTTTTTGTCATCCCAAAAGGTTTGCACTTATGAAGCGTTCTCTTGTATAATAAACTTCACTTGTCTGATGTAAGAGATTTCAACAGCCTGTCAATGTTCCACAAGAAGCAAGAAGAAATATTTCAGTTGATGCTGCCGTAGAGGTAACGAAGATGCTGAAATGCCATGCTCTGTGTTCTGTTTGTTTGGTGTATCAGGGAAATGTAAGCAGAGTGAGAACGGAATTTAGCCCGAGGTCAGCCACAGACATTATGTGAGGCCTCATAGAATGAACAAATGAATAATAAACAAAATTAAAAACATCTATGGCTGTCTTTACAGTCTGTCTGTTTGGCACATTGTATTGTGGAAAGTGTTATAAGTTACAGTTTTGGAAGGTCAGGTTCTCTGTGGGTGATTTTATTTATTGATAGTACACAGGGGTAGGACAGAAGAGATGAACCTCAGAAGAGCAAGGTTTAGAGTTAGTATCAAGAACCCTTTTTGGTAGAAAAGTCTGTTCAACTCTTTTGAAGATGGTCCCAAAGAAGGAGACAGAATTCTAGTTGCTTGCTTCAAGTTAAACTTCAAGCAAATAAAACACTGCAATATATAGCACTGCGACATTCTAGGTCTTTTGCAGCTCTAATTTCTATAGGCTATCACCTATGAGTACTTGATACTCATATACTTGGGAGAGTAGGATTTAACCTGATGATTTTATGCATACATTTAACAGAAAACACTGAAACATTTTGCAAAGAATGATAGTAGTGTGCTTTAGAAAATGAGACATCTATAAAAAGAGTCCAGGTAATAGAAAACATATTTATCTGTCATTTGAAAGGGATGTCAAATGGCTCACTCAAGTTTCTGAAGAGTACTGTGGGCTGCTGTGCCTCATGTACATAAATATTATCAGATAAAACTCATGTGTATAAATATTCCCAGTCTTGGACTTGCTGCCAATTCAAATCCCTTTATATTGCTCTTTTCCTTATGTAGATCCAATATTCCCACTGCACGCCAGTAAAGCAGCAATTTCTATTTATAGTTTCTCTATTCTATATTTGTTATAATGAAAATGGATAATATCTGCTCACAGAAGTTATTAATAGTATTGCTATTAGGTGCACAGTGATTGCATGGTCCTGCTCTCCCAGGCACTCAATGGAAAGAACAGGAGGAAACTGTTTATGTTTCTCTACTTCATGGAAACGTACCAGCATCAGGGCACTCGAAGTGATGATGCCTGGATTGCTCGGAGTTGTGTGTGAAAAATCTCTCTTTTTCTTCTGTTGGTACACACTGTGTATCACAAGTGTTCCCATTATGTATCAGGGGCTTCTCAAAAATTTCATGTTTCACCTATGAATATTGACTAGTAGCACTATATCAACATTGTCAAAAGCCAATCCTAATATTTGACAACATCAAGAGGAGACAGGATGTGTTTGCTCTGATGGAGCTTGGACATGAGGGATGATCTATACAAAAAAAGGAGTGGAAGAAAGGAAGCCCTTGATATCAAAAGACTAACATTTAGTGTTCTTAAGAAAAGAGTCAAACATTTACAATTAGTGAGGCTGATTTAAGTAAAGCTGAATATTCGACACAGCACATTCCTAATGTGGCTGCTATACAGAAACAGTTTGTGATATTGTTGAGCTACTGTATGCAAAGAACAAATAAGGGTGGTTTGGTTTGGGTTTTTTCTTTTTTTCCCCTTTTTTTATTCTTCTGAAAGAGTTGCAGAAAGCTGGGTTGGATGGTTTTTCTTAATGTAAGTCACTGATTAATGAAATGTGTTATAATAGGTGTGACATGCACTTTAAGACTTTCAAAGCTATGTAGTCTCCCATTAATTCAAGTGCAAATTGGAATATGGTTACATTCTGTTGAAATAAAGTGACTGAGACTTCAAGAGTCCCACTTTACTTACATTTATGAAGTTTGTGATAATTCACCACAGCAGCAAAAACTGGCAAGAGCAGAGAGATTCAATTTGGTTCCTCTTTTTCTCTCTCTCTTTCTTCCCCCTCCTAATGCTTAATAAATTTTCCAGAGGAGAGATACACATACTATATTCTCAGGACTGTTGGTTTAAGAAATGTACTGCTTGCTTTTTCTTTTTATAAATTAATTACAGTTGAACCTTCTACTAAATCCAGAGAAAATACTCTTGTTTGTAAAAAGGTTTTTCATACACTATGGTCTAACCCTGTATGATTTAACTGCGGTCACGATCTTTTTCTCACACTGTGGAAAACATGATTTCAGCGTCTTTCTGGTGTTCTACAAGTCATTGAAGTTGTTTGTTTTTGTCATTGCTTTTCTTGGTCAGATAATACGTGTGTGGGGAGAGTCGTGAGGAAGGGTTCAGCTTAGTCCTGTTGAACCTAAGAGTCTTTAATCTGCCCATTCCAGGTAATGAGTTTGTGCCACCTGGGTTTTGCTTGTCTCCAGCTCTGTGTTTTCCTCATGCTTTTCTGGGTGCAATCCAATCAATGTTTAATTTCCCAAACTGGCCCACTGAGAAGACTTATTTCATTGTGCTTGTCCTGCAAACTATACTTATTCTGAAGTTTCAGGAAAAGTTATTGAAACACTCCAGGAAAAAAAAGAGAGCAAGAGATGAGCAGAGGTTTGCTTGAGCATTCATGGGAATATGCATGTTCAGAATCTCTTCAGATCCTGGGACAGGCTGAGATCCCCACATGCAGAAGAAGAGTATTAACTGAGCTGGTGTGATGGCTGTACAAGACAGCTGTTGTTTATGGGGCAGTTGACTCATAAACAAGAAAAACAAGATTTAGGAGGAGAAATGTGCACAAATCAGTGACCAGCTGCGGCTCTCCTATCGTTCCTTGAAATCTGAAAGCAAGGTAAATCCACCCAGACTTTTAGAGATATCATTGGACACTGTCTAAAACAAATGAAAGCTTCACAAATTGGAGACTGACCTGCCAGAATTTTGTATCTCTCATCTAATACGCTGGTCTCATTGGACTGCACCTGTCATACCCGGTGTCTGTGGATTGGGGGAGTAAAAAACGTGGCTTAAAAAATGGTCAAGGCATTCTAATTAAAACAAAAGCCTCTGAGACCTATTCTGCTTTTTTACTCATGTCCTTGCTAAAAATACATTGCACTTACATAACACTTTCCATGGGACAATCTCTGACACTTCAGATGTGAACATAGCCTCCCAGAGTCCTGGTGAAATAGCAGGCACTACACTGTCCATGTCTGCCTTGAGTAAATGAAGGCAGAGGAAGCCTCAGGGTCTCTTTTTTGACAATAGAAAGCTTGTAAAATGAAGCATGGAGAGAAGTCCACTGCAGAGGAATTCCCTTACGGTTTTAGTCAAAGTTTGGAATATTAAAGAAGTCCTCACATTTTGAGAAATCAACATGTTTGGAGCCTGCCATGTGAAGTTTCACTGACTTGTTCCAATTGACAAAACCCACGGCAGAGCTGTGAGACTGGGAGCGGCACTCTGGGCACCCACTCTCTCGCTCCAAAGGATGTGTAATCCTGCCTTTACATCAAAAGTGTGAGAGAAATGAAGAGAACAAGGAGATCCTGCTGGGCTCTATCATACTGCTCTGCAGCATCTGTGGAAGGTATGGCAGAGGCAGAGGTTATGCCACCGTTAGAAAGACCTGTCTCCACAAAGGGCTATGTTTCATAATGAGGCAGTAGGCTGGAATGGAGCAAAATGTCAGTGCCTTCTTCATTTAGCACTAAATACTCTAAGCAGCCTGTAAGCAATTATTTTATTTGGTGGGTAGATATGTAATTGCACCATATAGTTTTTAAGCATGGAGGCCAAATAACCCCTCACGAAAAGGAAAAACATCTTTGTAGCGGTTATGAAAACAAACAGTTAAGCATCCAGCAGTGAAAGGGTCAAAATGGTTGTATGAATTGAACTCTCCTGAGGACATATGTTGTTTACAGTATACGTTTAAAATAATATTCCTGGCTAGTCAGGCTTTCCCTCAGGATAATGCAATTACAACAGTAACAGAGGATTAATTAAAGACTCTCCCATAGGTGTTGCTAGAGATCTTGAATCGACCAAAGGGGGATACATTACCAACTCAGCACAGAGGTGAACAGACCAGAGCTGTTCGAAATAATTAGTTAGGCACAAGGGCAGGGTTGAGATTTTTGCCTCATTTATCTGCTTTTGATTAATACTATAATTTCTCTCTCTTTTTTTAATGCAGAAGAGGCATATTGGTTCCCATTTATGCACGAGAAATGAATAAGGAAGATCAAGCTTCTGAATAAAGAAATCAACAGTGAAGGAATTTATTCTGGCCCAGTGTCAAGTAGGATATAATTTTCTTCTTTTTTTTTTTTCCCTTTGACACCTGGTTTAACTGCTTGGTGCCAAGGGGTAATTTTTCTGCCACAAAGGGAACAACAGTCCCGTCCATGCACAATGCTTGGAGTGATGCAGATGACAAGGAACAGCCGCGACACGAGAGAGCGTCAGAGCTGGAGGCTCACCTCCTCATTTTGCCTTCAGAACCATCCCTGCGTGTCGTTGAGAAGTCCTGATAGAAGCTGAGTCATAGTTCCCAACTTGGCAAGGCCACTAATTTGGAATTACAATGATAAAATTGAAAAAATGAAGGTACTCCCCCTCTCCAAATGTCTTTTTAAGATGGAAAAATTATAACCGTCTAGAAGGTGTTATTTTTTCAGAAATGGTTACTTTGGTACGTCTCTGTCTCAAGGTTCCTGTTCTGGATGGACGTTTCATTCAACAGAGAAGATAGCATGCAGTATTTACATGAAGTGTGCAAAAGCCTGCATTAGCAATGAGTGAACACTTGTCTCAAATGAGGTGTACTGGGGAGATTTGGGGGTAGATCCCTCATGCATCATAAACAGTCACCAGACGGAGTACAGGCTGTAAAGATAAGCTTAAAGTTTCTGGGGCTGTTCTGAGCACATACACCCTGAGATGTGTTAGAGAATCTGCCCATTTGGATGTCATATGTTGATCACAGTGTTTTTCCCATATAAAAACTGTGTAACAATCTCCAAAGAAAAGAGTGAAATAAATCATGTAATCATTTCTTCAGAACCTGCGTGAGAAAAATGTACTTCATGAAGAAAGTAATCTCTTCATAGTGGACAGTATTCTCACGTCAAGGAACGTGAAGTCAGCTTCTTATTTGGGGCATATTATGGCAGTTAACCTCAGCTGAGAGTCTGATCCCTTCTAAAAAAGTGCACAATCTGTTTAGCCTGACTGGATTCAGTTTGTTGTAAGCAACAAATTTGTCTGAAAGGTGGTAGAGTTGAAAAAAACAAAAAAAGGAAAAAGACTTTATGTCAGATACATATCTGCTGTTTATTAGCTTTTTCTTTCAGACCTTATAAATATGAAGCTTACAACAATAGTATATACTCCACTTATATAGCCATAAATGTGAAGGAAACTATGGTGTTCCCGACTTTCTTAATGAGTAGGGATCCTGTGCCTTTCAATTGCTCAAGGGTCATGAGAGAAATCAGAGAATTCTAACATGACATAAGCATATTTTTCAAATAAACTGTCAGTTTAACAGGGAGAAGAAGTTAGGTTTATTTGTGACAGAGTGCTAGGTTAATGGTTGGACTTGATGATCTTGAAGGTCTTTTCCAACCTAAAGGATTCTGTGATTCTTAGGAAAGCGTTGCCCGTTTCATGCATGAAAAGCCTCCTCTTTACTGATATGGTGTCAGGTTTAGTAAAGAGTATTCAGGGGAATACTGCAAGAAGAAAACAAAGAACTTGCCAAGAAAAACATTAGCTCAATATCTACTGTACCTATGATTTTCAAAGGCAGCCGTTTGTCATATGACCCTGGTAGATTGTTATGTGCCATCACGTTTCACAATTGCCCCTTGATAAAAGAGATACCATTCACTGAGAACTGGAAATCATGTGTGTTCATATAAATGTACTTTTTAACTGATGTAAGAGAGTACAGTATCCAAAGAGGACACAGTTGTGTCCCACTGATGAAATACCCTTTCGGAGACGTTTCTGGACCTGTGCAAGCAGCAGGTTTACATGCTGCAGAGTCTGTGCCTTGGAGGTTTTTCTATGGCTCTGTTTCAAAACTTTTCTTTGTCCTGTGGATTTACACCTACATATCACTGCCTTCAGGACTGATTGCATTTCAGTTTTGACTTGCATGCCAGTATGGGAAGCATGCAGAAGCTGTGTGTTTGTGAGGAGGCTTCATTGATCACATACAAACTCTATGACTGCAGAATACATGCACCCAGCTGTGCATGTGGAACTTGTTTTGGTCCAAGTAGGACAGTGCAGGTAGAGAAAAGTGTTCCTTTTTTATGTAGGTTTTTACTTTTCCCTTAGTTCCATAAATGGGCTTTTATGGATGCTGTAGGGTCTGATGTTCTAGCCTACTGGAGGTCCCTTTAGCAGCTGTCACTAGATGGTGCTAGTTGTATGAGAGGTGTCCTCCTCTTTTCCATCTCTGATTCAGACCTTAAGGACCACGACTTTTTGCTCAATGCAAGAGATGTTTCCACCAAGACCTGGGACTTCAGAGTAAATGCTTCATCCCAGTTAATGCAGTTAAATGCTTCATCCCAGTTAATAGGCAACCAATGATTAATTAAGGAAATGCCAAAGGTTTGGATTTACTTCACACATGTTCGTGGATTTCTGGCAAACACAAAGGAGATCTCTTGTTCTGGCAGGATTCTCAAGGTCATTTAAGACAAGAAGAGGACCACTAGTTTTATTGAGGCCTTCTCTCACCTTTGCCCAGAAGGAGATTTGTCCTTTATCAAGTCTGCCAAAAATGAATTTTCTCTCTCACCAACATAAGTGTCTCCTATGTTTTTGTTCAAAAGCCAACCTGGCAAAGGACTGGGGGATGGAGAATGACTGGTCATGGCAGTGGTGGAAAGGGGACCACTGCATCACAGAGGAGTGGACTTTACTCCATATGTTGTTCAGTTGCTTGGAGCCAATTTGGATCCTTTGAGTCCTAGCAAATATGAAAGCAGGCTTTAAAAAAGGGTCTTTTCCTCAGAGTAGGCTCTGGACTAAGGATGATGGGAAATATATAGAGAGTGGGAGAGGAATGAAATGAGTGGAAGGACTAGTTATGAAACAGCACAAGTTGTGTTTTCCTCATTGTGGTTTTTCTTCACTCTTTTTAATGGTATCCCAATGAAAGATAAAACCTTCCTGACACAAAACCCTCATGTCCTTGGCCTCAGGAAGAGTTTATCTGAAGAAGGCACCATTCAAAGACACCAGGTTTTCACCCTTAGCAATAAAAGCCTTTCCCTTCTGGTGGAAGCAGGGCACACTGCTCTCAAATGGGGAGAGATGCTAAGTGCAGTGACAATTGTTTCCCAGGGAGAATGAGTCGGCAGGAAGCCAGTATTTAATCACATAGCCACATCACATCATTACAGAGCGTCACTCAGTGCAGCCACTTGATGCAGTGCACTGCACCTCTGTAGCATAATGCTGGTTCCCTGCCAGCTATTTAGAGAAAAATGTTATCAGCTTTTAGAACTGCTTCCCTTGATGAAGCAACCCAGTGAAATGGCAGAGCTAGAATGGGGATGAAAGGGAGAGTTATGAGACCACAAAGTTCCCAGACATCCAAGTTCTACCTATTAGCCAGCAATTAAATTACTGGCCAGCTTCAGAAGTCCACCACAACTGGCACTAATTGTCAGCCTTGCTGGCAGTCTCGTCAGAGAGGCCAAAGACTAAATGTATGTAGAGATGTAGCAGCTCACTCTATCCCTAAAAGGATGCCCTTGGGCCATATTTGACCATCTTGCACATATCCTATAGCTGAGCTGATGACTTGGCGTAGCACAGCACTATATGTGCATGTTTACATTGTCACTACAGAAACACTGTTGGTCACACATGGAAAGAAAGCGCCCACTGGAATGTCTAAGACAATGTGTGCTCTCCTACATGCCATCTACATCATTTGACATGTGTGCCAGCAAAGTGCCTTTGCCACAAAGAAAGCTAAAGGTATCCTGGGCTGCACTAGACAAGGTATTTCATGCAGATTGAAGGCAAATTGAACAGATTGAATCCTTCTCCTCAGCACTAGTGAGGCCACATCTGAAGCACTGTGTCCAATTCTGGGCTCCCGGTGCAAGAAGGATTCACAGTAAGAGAGACATGTAGCTACCGCAAGGAGTCTGGTAAAGGGCTGTGAAGTTGATTAGGGGACTGAGGTGTTTCTCATGAGGAAAAGCTGGGAAAGTTGGGACTGTTCAGCCTGGAGAAGAGAAGGCTCAGGGGAATCTTATCCATATGTACAAATGCCTAGAAGAGCTGTAAAGAAGATGGAGCCAGGCTCTTTTCAGTGGTGCTCAGTGACAGGATCAGAGGCAGTGGGCACAGATTGAAACACAGGAGTTTCCATCTGAGTATCAGGAAATGCTTTTTCACTATGAGGGTGACCAAGCACTGGCACGGGTTGCCCAGAAAGCTAGTGGAATCTCCATCCTTGGAGAGGATCAAAAGCCATCTGGACATGGTCCTGAGCAACTGGCTCTAGGTGACCCTACTTGAGCAGGAGAGTTGGACAATGTGACCTCCAGGGTCCCTTCCAGCTTCAGCTGTTGTGCTTTACTGCCATTCTGTGACACTCGTGGTAAAACACACACAAGTATGGGGAAAATAAAAAAAAAGACCCAGATCATGACTGAAACGGGTTAATAATCCAGCTGTAAGACTACAATTCCCTTCCCTGGCCCCATCCAACTAAATCTCAACTATACACAGTTAGGGATGTAAGAACACATATGTATTCAGGCTGAAGACTGAACATTACTCTGTTAGTACTACTGTTCTAACAGCAACGGTGGGAGGAGGATACATAGGAAAGAAGAAAAAGAACAGGGTTTATATAAAGGGATCCTTCTCCAGATATTCCTGCCCAGCTTCCCATAGATAAAATTCAGGGAATTTTATCAGCCTGGGCTTGTATCTGCCCCACTGAGCTTCACAGACACCAACTGTCCTATCATCCATACATTTGGCTTATCTGCTCCTAACTGTCTTTTCCTTTTAGCCATCTTTACTTGACATGACAATGAGTTTCATGATTTCATTATTATGCTGTGTGAAAATAAACTTTCCCTTTTGTGCATTTTAAGCCTGCAAGGCTGAGTTTCCTTGGTTTCTTGGAGCATTCTCATTCAAATCAGGAGGAACAAAGATGACTCAGCTTTACACAGTTTTAGATCTTTCTGTGTTTAATCACCTTCGTACAGTGTCAGTGGACACAGGTAAGGCTGCAGGAGTCTCTTGGGTGATTTAATGCTGTACCCCACTGTTCTTGGCCTGCAAATAGCCCAGGATGAGTCAGCACGACTGACAGCACGTCCACTCATTTTTCTTGGATGTTGCTGGCTGTTTCAGGACCAGCCCAGAGCCATAAATGCAAATCCTCTGGGGGAAAATCATTTCACTATTCCTGTGAAGAAAAAGATAATCCAAAAATCTCACCTTGCACTCCTGAAGAATTGCCTCTGGGCTTACTCTAGTGCCAGGTTTGGAGGGAATGAGCAGCTTCACTGTGGCTGTGGCCGAAGAGGAACAATAGTGTAATCCTAAGGAATCCTGGTTTGGATTCAAGTATGCATCCACATGGCCAAGAAGATGTGCACCACCGTCTTCTTCTGCTCTCTAAATGATGACATATTAGTTTGAAAAGTGAATACAACACAGTTTGAGCCAGACACAAAATAGATCATCTATTTGCCAATGCAATAAAATGACCTCTCTCAAGTCTGAACACTCACAACCATATAGCATTTTAGATTACATGAGCAGTTTGTAGAAATGGGTATGAGTATCTAGAACCAAGACTTTTCCAGACTCAAATTTATTGCCATGTGTTAACTAGCCTTTCATTCAGTACTGCCACAACATACAATAGCTTCTAGTTTTGCAACAGTGGGTGGTATATAGTGAATATGCCTGGAAGAACAAACTAAGCAAAAGGTTTCACCAGTTCCATCTCCTTTTTGTTCCCCCTTTTTTTTTTCAAAGAGTAAAAGCACAATTGCCTGTGGATAGTGTAGTGGGTCTGGGACGGTAGTGATTTTCCACAGCAGCTCCTGCAGTGCTGTGCATAATATTGATATCAACAGTAAGCACAGCACTGCAGGAGCTGCTGTGGAAAATCACTACCGTCCCAGACCCACTACAGTCTCCACCCCTTATTCCATACCATTTATGTCATGCTCAGACAAACCATCTTAACAATCCATATACATTCTTATATACTCTCATTAACCAGTACCCCCGCTCTTCAACAGACAAACATCATTCTTGTATTCCCTCTTGCATCTTGCATCAAACAAACAAACAACATTCTTGTATCTTTCATCCTCTGTAGATGTTCACTGGAGCAGGTCATAACTTCTGTCTCATCCATCAAGATGAATATCCAGGCCAGGGGAAACAGTATGTTCAGTGTTGGGCACCAGCACCGGCTTGGTTTGTCCACTTGTCCGGTTTTTCTTGCAAAGTTCATCTACAACAGATAACTCACATAACAGGTTATTTTTCCCCCAAGGTTAAGTCTCCTTGAGGTACACATCGAGTTTCCCCATCCTTTCTCATCACCCACCAAGTACAGCCAGGCCCTTGAGCAAAGACAATCCCACGAATGGGTTTGCCTTTTCCCATGGGAGGTGCAACCCATACTGCCTTCCCCAGCCATTTCCCTGGGTGCACTACGGGGACCTTATCTCCTCCCACAGTATGTAGTGGTTTTGTTTGGGCAGGACCAGGACGGTTAGTTGAACCTCTGCTATTGACCAGCCAAGTGGCTTCTGCTAAATTTTTATCCCACTGCTTCCATGCCCCATTGCCCAGTGCTCTCAACATGGTCTTTAGTAACCCATTA
Organism: Colius striatus; assembly: GCF_028858725.1. NCBI lineage: Eukaryota > Metazoa > Chordata > Aves > Coliiformes > Coliidae > Colius > Colius striatus. The sequence goes on along the minus strand of NC_084764.1, from coordinate 46,383,697 downwards.
TATCTCTCAATCTTTCCAGAGGCTTGTGGGTGATAGGGGATGTGGTATATCCACTCAATGCCATGTTTCTTTGCCCAGGAGTTTATGAGATTATTTCGAAAATGAGTTCCATTATCTGATTCAATTCTTTCTGGAGTGCCGTGTCGCCACAAAACTTGCCTTTCAAGACCCAAGACAGTATTTCGGGCAGTGGCGTGGTTTACAGAGTATGTTTCCAACCAACCAGTAGTTGCTTCCACCATGGTGAGTATATACCGCTTGCCTTGATGTGTTCGTGGTAGTGGTCCAACATAGTCAATTTGCCAGGCCTCACCATACTGAAAACCCAGCCATCGGCCTCTGTTCCAGGGAGACTTGATTCGTGTGGCTCGCTTGATTGCGGCACATGTTTCACATTCATGGGTGACCTGTGTGATGGCTTCCATGGTCAAGTCCACCCCTCGATCACGAGCCCATCTATATGTTGCATCTCTTCCCAGATGTCCTGATGTTTCATGGGCCCATCGAGCTATAAATAGCTCACCTTTACGCTCCCAGTCTAGATCTACCTGAGCTAATTCAATTTTAGCAGCTTTATCTACCTGTTGGTTATTCCATTGTTCTTCATTGGCACGGCTTTTTGGCACATGAGCATCTACATGACGTACCTTCAGAGTTATATTTTCCACCCGAGCAGCAATGTCTTGCCATAATGCAGCAGCCCAGATGGGTTTACCCTTGCGCTGCCAGTTGGTCTTCTTCCATTGCTGTAGCCATCCCCATAGAGCATTAGCCACCATCCAGGAGTCAGTGTAAAGATAGAGTACTGGCCACTTCTCTCGTTCTGCAATCTTTAGAGCTAGTTGGATAGCCTTCACTTCAGCAAACTGACTTGACTCACCTTCTCCTTCAGTGGCCTCAACAACTCGTCGTGTGGGACTCCACACAGCAGCTTTCCACTTACGATGATTTCCTACCACGCGGCAGGATCCATCAGTAAACAAAGCATAATGCCTCTCATCTTCTGACAGTTCATTATATGGTGGTGCCTCTTGGGCGCGAGCTACTTCCTCAGGCAATGCTCCAAAATCTCTGCCTTCTGGCCAGTCCATGATTTCTTCCAGGATTCCTGGGCGATTAGATTTCCCCAGCCGAGATCGTTGTGTAATCAACGCCATCCACTTACTCCATGTAGCGCTGGTTGCATGATGTATAGAAGGGGTTTTCCCTTTGAACATCCAGTGTAACACAGGCAGACGTGGTGCCAAGAGGAGATGAGCTTCTGTGCCAATGACTTCTGAAGCAGCTCGAAGTCCCTCATATGCTGCTAGTATTTCTTTTTCAGTTGGGGTGTAGTGGGCTTCCGATCCTCGATATCCTCGGCTCCAAAACCCTAATGGTCGACCTCGGGTTTCTCCAGATGTTTTCTGCCAGAGGCTCCAGGTGAGACCATGCTCTCCAGCGGCAGTGTAGAGGATATTCTGCACATCTGGTCCTGTACGGATGGGCCCAAGGGCGACTGCACGAGCTATTTCCTGTTTAATTTGTTGAAAAGCTTGTTGTTGCTCAAGGCCCCACTCAAAACAGTTCTTTTTTCTGGTTACTCTAAAGAGAGGGCTCACAAGCTGACTATAACCTGGGATATGCATCCTCCAGAATCCCACAAGGCCCAGGAAAGCTTGTGTTTCTTTCTTATTAGTCGGTTGAGACATAGTAGCTATTTTATTCACAACATCCATAGGCACATGCCGACGCCCATCTTGCCATTTTATGCCCAAAAACTGTATCTCTTGTGCAGGTCCCTTTACTTTGTTTCTTTTTATAGCAAAACCAGCTTTCAGGAGAATCTGTATTATTCTTTTCCCTTTCTCAAACACTTCTTCTGCCTTGTTGCCCCATACAATTATGTCATCAATGTACTGTAAATGTTCAGGGGCATCACCCGTTTCCAGCACAGTTTGGATTAGACCATGGCAAATAGTAGGACTATGTTTCCACCCCTGGGGCAATCGATTCCAGGTATATTGGACACCTCTCCATGTGAAGGCAAATTGTGGCCTGCACTCTGCTGCCAATGGAATTGAGAAGAATGCATTAGCGATGTCAATCGTAGCATACCACTTGGCTGCTTTTGACTCCAGTTCATACTGGAGCTCTAACATGTCTGGTACAGCAGCACTCAGTGGTGGTGTCACTTCGTTCAGGCCACGATAGTCTACTGTTAACCTCCACCCTCCATCAGATTTTTTCACAGGCCATATGGGACTATTAAATGGAGAATGAGTTTTGCTAATTACTCCTTGAGCCTCCTGCAGTGCTGTGCTTACTGTTGATATCAATATTATGACTACCGCTTGCACAACATCGGGGCTGTCCCTCCAGCATTCCTTCCCCCACCTTCACCAATAGCTGTGAGTGGGCATGATCTTGGGAGGGACTATGGCCAGGACAGCTGACCCAGGCTGACCAAGGAGATATTCCATACCATATGACGTCAGCTCAGTAATATAAACTGGGGGAAAGGAGCAGGAAGGGGAGGCGAGATTCATTTCTGGCCTTCCCAAAGCAACCGCTACGCGTACTGAAGCCCTGCTTCTCGGGAGGTGGCCGGACATCGCTGCTGATGGGAAGTAGAGAGTAACAGCTTATCTGCTTCTGCTTTGCTTCCCGCGCGCGCGGCTTTGCTATTTATTTATTAAACTGCTTTTATCTCAACCCACGAGATTCCCATCTTATTTTCTCCCCTCCCTGGCTTGCTGAGGAGGTGGGGGGTAAAGCGGTGTGGTGGGCACCTGGCATCCAGCCAGGCTCAAACTACCACAGATAGAAAGAAGCTGTCCTGACTAAGCAGTGTATGTTAGTCTTGATTAAAATAAAGCCTGCAATATTGTTTTATGACTGTGTTTGTATAACATATGACTTACCATAGGAGACAGTCCTAACCATTACTTGTTTATCTATTTAAAGCAGGGTACTCTCTTATTCATTACACACAAACAATATGTGAATACACTGGCATATTTATTGTTAAGGTCAATACAATGATAGGATTTGATCCTCTTTTCTTTGTTGCTTAGGAAAGAAAATCAAATACTTACAAAGCCTGGGTTAATGTTTTTTTCTTTACTTCTGACACCAGTAGGATATGCCCTAAGTATGTATTCCCTAGTGGACCAGGCTATCAAATACATACATTATACTAGGGTAAGGAAGATGTTATCAGGGTCTGATTTCATACAGATTTCAATATGATTCTCAATTTAGAAAGCTAATCAACCCCTTCCCTTAGAAATCTTTAGTATAAAAATGCTTGTCTAATACCTGGCAAATTCCAAACCTGATTAGCTCGTGGGCCCTTTCAGTTACCTTTCCACAATAACCTGTGAGATATTTTTGGTGTCTTTAGAAGCATACAGATAGATGGCATAGACATGTCTTCCAGACTGATATGGCTTTTCCCAGGGAAAACATCTAAGAATTATTCTTAAGTGTTTTAATTTATGCAGACATTTAAACTTTTACATCAATGTGGATGACTGTGAGTTTATGTCTATGTGCCTTTGTGGTGCAGCCCCATGCTTTCATATTTCGTACATCCTTTGTGAAGCAAGGTGTGCTGAAGAGTCTATAGTGCATAATGATGATCTTAAGTACCCGTATTACAACTTTTCAAGTTGTTAATTGCTACCACTTAAAACAGAATGCATATTCCCCATGGGATAGGTGTAATAGCATAAATTTTCAGGACAGCCCAGCTGGCTGGGTTTTCATTCCTAATGAATGGAAAAATATCATCTCCCAATTTGATCAGTCCTTGGAAGGCCCTGGTAGAAAACATCTCAGTCCATGTCTCAGTAGCCTTTTTCTGCTTCATTCTGTGTCTGCATGACTTCCCCCTAACAGCAAAGGAAATCAGAGGGTTTGCCATCTGGCAGCAAGTGCAAGGCACCATCATTGCATGAGATGGGAATAGAAAGTGCACCAGTCCTTACATTTCCAGAAAATTCTGACATCATGTGCTGGCATCCTGCTCCTACAGTTTGTGATGATGGGCTGAGGGGAGTCAATGAGCTCACCAGAAGAGCCTGTAGGACCCCTTCGGTAGCCTCTTGTGCAGACATACATGGAACAACCTTATTGCCATCAGGATGAAGAATTTGTGCCCATATACTAAGGGAGGGCAGACTTACAGATTTCTCGGGGAAACCCAAAGTAATTTGATTCGATAAAATATATTTGGCCTGCCCCAGACAGGCTTTATGCATACACTTTATTGCCTACTATAAATACCTGTCTTCCACCCTGCCCCAGGGGAACCTCGAGTTAGCAAGAAACAAAAGCTCCCTCTCTGAAAAGGCTTTGTCTTCTCCTACCAGCAGGTGCTGTTGCTGTGCTAGGCAGGGATAACAAAACAGGGAGCCTAAAAACAGTGAGCCTAATGGAATCTCATCCCAGCACCTGCTGCTTCTACCACAGACACCTCTGTCTTCCAAGTTTTTCTTTTATCAGCATGGAAGGCAGTGACGTAAATCTGGACAAGACGCTCCAACATATCTACCTATAGTTACTTGGGACTCGGCTTAAAGTGACCATCATACAGAAGACCCACGTGAAGCCATGAGTCTGCTTCAACCTCACTTGAGTTTTTCTGTTCTTATGATTAGTAATTGTTGTTAGTTTCACTTAATTTCTTCCATCTGCACTCCTTTTAGCACTTGCTTCTAAATTACTGCTTTGCACTCACCACTAATAGATATCAGGTGGACCTTCATCCTTTGTGGCATTTCATATAGTCCCTTCTGTATCTGGGACTTGGCCATTTTTTCGAGCTGTACTTGTGTCAATTAAAAATCTGGCTTTGAATTCATTTGGTTAAGACAGTACAAAAGGCTTTGTGTGGACACTCATATTTTGGACTACTTTTAAGACACTTAAAATAAGCTTAAACCAAACCAACTAAAACAGAAGGGTGTCCAAATGGAGGCTGGCACCAGTTTAATTAAACTACAGCAAGTCTGTATATAAACAAGGCTTAAATCTACAGGCTGTAAATTACTTTTGAATGTAACACTACTCACTTCATTTTACAGTATTACAGGAGAAGTTCAGTTGCTCTTGTATTCAGCCAAAATGTGGTTCAGTCACTCCACAGCAGATTCTGATGAGCCCCATATGGGTGTACATAGAACCTACACTAAACAGAGGCCACACCACAGCTTTGTCATTAAGTAACCTTGAATATCTGACAGTACAGTTTCTTATGCAGAGCACTGGTGAAAAAGCAATTGCTTCTAGGCACTCAAGTACACTGTTCTGTGGAATGAGTGTGTACTGAATCTATCCTGTCATCTTTAATGGCGATTGATTATTCATGAAAACTTGGTGTTATTAAAAATACTGTAAATATGTTTTGGTAAGCATATTTCATACTCATCTGATCAAATATTTGTTTCATCTCGTGAATCTGTGACTGTTATGTGAACTCATTGCCAGTTAAGCATTCCCTGTAGCAGTGGTCAGGTGTCATATGAAAGTTGAGCAAAAAAGCTATAATTTTCATTCTTAAGTTTAGCAATACCATATTCTGTTAATTAAAGACACTGTGGCCTTGCAATGTGAGATTAATGACAGCCTGGTGTGCCAGGAAAACCTGAATTTCAATATGTTTCTTTCTTACAGTGCATCACAAATTGAAGTTGTGGAAGCGAGCTGTCTTATTCAGCAGACTGTATTGAATTTAATAGAAACACATATGCAGTAAAAGTTCAACGAGATCTTAAGTATCTCTGAAATAGTGCTTCTGGACTAAGAATAATTCTCTTTCATTCCCTCTTCCTCTCTCTTTCCTTCCTCCCTTCCAGGAGCTTTTCCACTAAGCTTCCCGTATTAATTTTTAAGGATGCCATGAGCAGCATTGTTATTGTCATCTTCTCCACTATATTATGCATGGGAAGAAATTTATGGAAAATAGAGCCTATTGTCTAATTCAGACTTCAGCTATAGCACTAGGCAATGCCCTGGATTTTGTCTAGTGCTGCCTTATACCACTTAACCGATATAATTGGTACCTACAACCTCTTTTTGTATAAGCTTGACCTTGCCTTACATATTCAAAGAGGTGCCTTATACAAATTCTATCCTTTATGCAAAGAAGCGTTAGTGCACATAAAAGTGAAGGGGAAAGTAATTTGACTCTGTAAGATTTTATCAATGATTTTTTTTACTAAAGGTTCCTGTTCCTCCAATTCTCTTTCCCAAGAAAATGGATCTGAAGGATGAAAAAGGCCTAGAGTATTCCTGTTGCACCTTGGCTGTGGAATAATTTGATTTAGTTCCAATCCTGTCATGCCTAAAGGCAAATTCTTCTTTTTTTCCCCCGCAAAAAAGAAAGGAAGAAGACTTAATGAAAATTCTTAGCCAGCCTTAAGCTCCATATTAAAATCAGGGCTTCGCTGAGCTCCTTTACAGTTTTGGTGTCTTCTATTTCTTTTGGTTTCCTTCTTTTTGTTGCTGCTGCTTGTTACTCAGACTCAATTTAGCATGATGTTTAATAATTTAGCATGATGTTTAATTGCTGGGAGTGTTCATGAGTTCAAGGCCAGGCATTTGTTGAAGCAGTTGGTTCCACTGGGGCTGGATCACCTTAGTTTATTGTAGGGAAGTCGGGCACTGCACTAGACAGTTAAAGATGAAGACATTTTCTGTGTGGGCAAGCACTCCTGCAATAGCCATTGCTGGAAAGTTAACAAGTTGCTTTGTGTGTGTTGTTTCATATTTTTTTTCCACAGGAATACTAGTCTTATTAAGGATGTGTTGGTTTGCTCTTTACTGACATAATACTTAACCAATTATATGTATTTCATACTTCTCTAACAGAATGCTACACCATTCCTTGCTAAGGTTTTGCCCCTTAAGAAGGCCTCACTATAAGGTCATAAAGCACTCAGGCAAATATTTGGCACACGCTGCCATTTCCTAAAACCACCTTGACATATTCTCAGTCTGGAAAAATAATTCTGTCAGAAGAAAACATAAATAGGAGTTCTCCAAAGAAGGGCAATCTCTCTCTTGAGTCAAGAGCCAGCTATTTCACCTGTATGCCTTCAAAACTAGATGGAGCTTCCAAACCTCACAGAGCTCTGGAAAAGGAAGCAAAGTGCTCTGGAAGAGAAGGCAGTGTGATAAGTTATGTGCCAGGTTATGTCTCATTGGACAAAAACTATTTGTTTCCTCCTGACTCATTTATGTGTACTTCATCAAGAGTGATAAACCGCTTCTCAATGATGACGAGGTGCCTGGCTGAATCCTTGGGCAGGGGCACTTGTAGGTTACAATTAGTTCTGGAGCCTTTCTTGTGGTTGTGGAACTTGACAGGGATTCAGAAATTCTGGGTTCAGTTCCCAGCAATGCCACAGACTCTCTAGGACAAGTCGTTAAAGCTGTTTGTGCCTCAGTACTCAGTCCAGAATTAGCCTTTGACCTTGGAAGTTTCTATCTTTCCCAAGTAAGGATGCCCTGACAACCTTTCACAGGGCTTGCTGATACTATGTTCATAAGTGAAGTTTTCACAGTTTCCTCCCCACTACCAATCCTAAAGGAAATTTTAGCTGAGGAAAGAAAGCCCACCAAAAAGTACACAGCAGAACAAAGTGAAGGTGTTATCCATACTTACAGAGCTGTTTGGGTGAATAGCAGCCTACGTGTTTGGAGTCAGACCCACATGGCTGGTGGGACTGATCCCAGCCACTGATTTATTCTGTGGCTACAAGTGAATGAATTTATTCAATTTCCACCGCTGCAAAATAGGGCTACTAATGTCCTTGAGAGACAGGTGTTTGGAAGATTAATTAGCTAGAGTCAATTAACCCATTAATGGCATTAACCCATAGTCTAAATGATTTGGAAATGGGCAGGGAGGAGAGGAGGAAGAGGCAGAATAGTGGGACCAGCTGCAGCCACAGTGCTTGTGGCAGACACAATGCACTGACGTTCTGCAAGGGCATGGCTGCCACGGCACTGCTGCAAGCAGGATTGAGCCTTTGCTAGCTGTGCCTATTTCTACTTCTAGAATGGGCTAGCAAAGGCAGGTAGGAGTAGCAGGGTTTTCTGTTCCATCTAACTGGTCTGCTTGTTGCTGGTATGCTTTCACAAGATGAAAAGGACCTACGTTGTCCCCCTGTCCTACTGTCTTACAGACAAGCCTCTGCTCTTTAGAAAAGCAACACAGAGCAAAGAGTCATCACTATATGTTGTGGTTGGTAGGAGGAAGGCAAGTAGATCTCTGATTTCTCTCCAACTTGTTTATTTAGATTGGGTACACAATAAACCATTCTGCTCATGTCAGGATGTTATTTTTGCTCTATGGGGGTTGTCTTGCAGTGTAGCCCCGCTTAGATAAGTTGCTCACATAATAATAGGTGATGAACTGGCAATGCAATGACATTCACTAACCAAAGCTCTCTCATTTCAGTACTCCAAGGGGTAGCCAATTCTAAGAACAGCCCTGCCTGTCAAACATCCATTCCCTGGAATTGCTACTTTTTTAAAAACATATGCCTAGAATGAACCAAGTTAAATACAAACATATAGCAGGGAGTCCAATTTTACTGTGGGAACACATCCTTGTTGTACCATTATTTACATAGCATTTTCCACGCTAGTTACACATACACCAGCACAGGACTGAAAAACAAGGCTGTTGTACTAGTCATCTTGCAAAAAGAAAAGCTAAAGCACTAAACAAGCAGGCTAAAGTACTTTTATTTGGTTTGTAAAAACATTATTCTGTGAGCTTTTCATAACCCTCTCGAGGATACAGCATTTATCTACCAAGCAAGTATTTAATAAACAAGGCATGTTATACTTATTGCTATTCCTCTCCATACAGCTACATTTAATTTGTGGCCTTGTCTGGCCTTTGATGCACAAATATCTGATTACCTACATAGTCAATTTTTTTTTAGCTATTTTTGAAAATATATCCTTTATGTTTAAGTACTCAGTCGTACACATTGGTACCTGAACACAACCACAAAGTGGATTCCTTTAAACTGAGATAGCTGTTATAAAAGACGAATTACACTAACTTTTCACTGCTGCTGTTTGAGGTTGCCAATTTCACCCCTTTTCTTGGCTACCTAAATAAATATTGATACACATAGCAGTAACCTCAAATGTAAAGATTCCAAAGTAGTTTAAGGCCGGAGGGTTAGTCATTGTGTTGGTGAGGTAGTAGTGTATTTTAGGGGCTTTGGTTAAGATACCTCGTGTCTATCCTCAACAACTGGCAGGATTCTCAGTGAACGCATTTGTGTATGAATTGTACTATATCCCATTAAGTTTCCTCTAGAAGTGTGATACAGCAACAATTAGAGCTGATGGGAAGGTTTCATCTTTCAACTAGAAGGGATTTAGGCATCTGATTGGAAAAATGAAAAGAAAGAAAATAAGCATGTGACCAATGGTACAGCCAAAGTTGCTAAATCCAAATGGTGAGCAGTTACAGAACAGCCATTGCTGCTATAGTGGGGTTATTATTTATCCAAGCTACTGGACTAAACAAACTGAATAAAGATGCCATTGCTAGAAACTGAGCATGTTCAGTGAGCAGTTGCAAAAGGCCCGTTTGATCAGATCTTTGATAACACTACACAATAATTTTAGCTATGCTTTCCCAGGAAATGTAGCTGTCTTTGTCCAAGCAACAGAAAACTCAACCTGTTAAACATTGAGCAAATAAAGCAAAACAAAGCATGAATCATTTAGCAATTTTTAATTATTTAATAACAATGTAACAACTCTGAGTCTCCTCAAAAGAATATTGATCTCTCCTCTGCCATGTCATAGTGACCTCAATAAATGTATTCATTTGTTGTGCTTGTAATTACTTTTGAACTTCCAGCAGAACGAGAAGCTGCATTAAAGACAATCCATTGAAGGCAATGAGAGAAAACATACTGATCAAGTCGAGCATGAATCCGAGCTTTTCCAGGTTCAGAGCCTAAAACTGCTTAGTTCTGACCTGGCATTGGATGGATGGGAGTGAAGAAACTGTAACACTGTCAGCTTTATTTAATTAAAAACAAAGACTACGTGTTGACTGAATAATAAAAGCTGAGCAGATCAGCAGTATTGACATGCTTTGCTTCCCTTCCCAAAGCCTGATGGCTCTGAACACTTTAAAAGTGTAAGTGCATAACTCACATCAACCCTTTCTTCAAAAGGGAGAGTCACATTTATTCAACTGGGTTTTTGTTCTTTTTATTTTGCCATTCAGAAATCAGAAATCTATACCTATAGTAAACCACTTCAAAACTCTAGGCCCGATTTTTCCTTCTAATAAGGCGTTTTATTCCACACTGGCAATACATAAAGAGGCTTCTAGTGGATGTGAATGCATTTTTTTGCCAGTTGAATGCTATAAAGTGGGTTTTCTGAGAACAGGAATTGTGAACACTTATTTTAATTTGGTCTCATTGGCCCTTTTAAAGTGATGAACTTTGCTCACTTTGAACAAATCCTGTCCTCCACCGTGCGATCCAGTTGACATTGTTGTTGGCGAGGTCACAAAGCGCTGCATTTATGTTCCAGGGAAAAGAATGAATGAAGAAAGATTTGTTTAAATGGCCAATATGAGCTGTGTTTTCCTCTGCTGTCTGCTTCAGCAGCCAAAGTACTTCGGCTCATGCATCCTAATGCCAGCCTTAAGGATGAGATATCTTTAAAGCCTTGAAACCGGCACTTCTGACACATGGTTGACTTATAAACCATGCACTACCATTGGAAGCTTTGGTTTGGTTTATGGTCATCTCTTTTGCTTCTCTTTTATGTTTTTATTCTCTCTCTGGAGGGAATATTAAAAGCCAGACTGGGTTTTGGGGATTGTGCTGAAATCAATTAGAAGAGATTCTTATATGAAACTTGCTGCAAATTCCAGGTGCTTTCTTCATAAAAAAGAAACTGCAGAATGGGCCCCGGGGCCACCCCACACAGGAAAACCCAACGGCACAAAGGCAGACTGCGTTTTCTTGGGGACGAGGAATACAGCAAGAGGGTTCAGTCTGCATATGCTGTCTAATAGACGAGAAATCTTGGAGTCCTGATAGCCTTAATCCCTGCCACAGAAGTGTATAAAATTTCACAGCTAAGCTGCCAGAAAAGCCAAGACCACACCAGGAAAGCCGTCTGCTTACAAGAAGATACCTGCCAGGTCTTGTCTGCCAAAGCCTGGACTAATGAATGAATACACAATATCCCAATCAATCAAACTGGATTTGTCTTTGCCCCAGGTCTAGGTGAGGTCTGGTATGAGGTGACCATATCTGTCAAGCATGCAGCAGTTGTGGCCAAGAAACTGTCTGTACATTTATGCATTTATCAAGGGAGATATGAATAGAAGTCTTTATTTTTTTGAACTAAATGTGGTATATGCACACACTAGCTGCATATACCTAAATGCATAGTAATGCAAAGAGAGAGAAGTATAGCTACAAACATACCTTGCCCAAGTATGCAGATATCTGTACATGCATACACACGTGGTCCTTTTCCTCTTCAACTGGTTTTTGTTTAAAAGATTTCACTCTTGTGTGTATTTTTCAGCACAAGCACTGGGACTATGATTACATGAAACACTGACAAACTCCAAACCATTAATTTCTCTTTTGTAACTGTAGTGGAAATTCTTGTTTCTAGAATTTAATCTTGTGTCACAGACACTGCTGTGTGCCAGGTAAACAGACTGCATTTTCACAAACGTGTGTATTTGCATGAGAAAGAGTAGAGATATAGCCTGACGATGAGGTAACAACTAACTCCTATAGTCCTCAAAGCTCTGTGTTAAAGTGCAGGGGCTGAGCATGACAATGGCAGCAGACTTGCTGGTTGCTCTCATGCACAGAGGCTATCCCAAGCAGTAAGAGGATCTCACCCAGGGGTGTTAACTGTTTCTTTGAACCTGGGTGTGCTGAAGCTGATGACTAGTCCCTGCTTCCTGGGAACATGCTCCTAGGCGCAGAACAGGGCAGGGTGAGTCGGAATGGTCTGATAAGAGATAAAATGGTCATAGAGCAATCAGATATGTTGTTGCCCGAGGGATGGGAAGATACTTAAAAGAAGTGATGTTAGCCAGATATGATGGTGAGGTAAGGAGAAGGCTGGCAGTAGAGTACCTTCCCATTCTGTCATTCTTCACTAATTTATATCTATCCTTGGGTCTATCATAGCTCCAAGGTGGTCTGCTACACACAGTGGCTCATCACTAGCCTTGCCTAGGTGTTAGCAGAAGAGAGCTATAGCGTAAAGCCCTGGGGATGCTGGACTTGTTCACTCACACTCACGGTGATTTAAAAGTGCCATGGATGATGCATGACTTCATAGACCTCTCCTAGCCACAGTCAGCTATGATCCAGAGATTAAACTGATCTTTAGAGTATGAAAGTTAGGTGAGATGCTTTCTTGTCTGTAAAACGGGGACAATTTCCCGAGGTATTTGATAAATAGGATGGGATAAATAAAGAATGTGACAGCTTTGGCTTAGGTAGCCAGTTAAAAATACGCAATAGGTCTTTTTTTGAGGAGATTGGGAGGGAGGGACATTTTGGGCACAGACTGTGGACTGTGTACCATGTCCCATTGATTTTGCTTGGTGCTCACCCATTCATTTGTAGTAACTTGCTTGACATTGTTTTGGATCCCAAAGCTTCTGTGGAATCACCTCCAAGTACACTTTCATATTAAACAGAGGGTCTGTTCTCCCCTAACTATTCGGATGTAACTTCTATTAACATTAATGAGAGTTATACATATGCATTGAAGGGAGAATAGACCCTGAGGGCATCGTATGGATGGCCCTTCAATATTCTGTGGCTCTCAGTGGGACTTTGTACAGTATGGCACTCGATGTAATGGGTCCATTGACTTTGTATCACTCTAGGTCACTAGTCCTAATATGATGTTAATAGAAGGCTTCTCATTAAGTTCCTAATTACGTGTGTGGTAACAAGACACACACTATATCTTCCATATTGCTACTTCCAAACCACTACAATGCGTTCTCTCCTAGGAGCAATATAGGAGTGACCATATCAGATGACCTCTGCTATGTGTTAGCAGTACTCATAAATCCTAATCTGTCAAATTCAATCTCTTTTGGCACCAGAAGGACTCTTTAAATCTAGATGCTTCAATCCTGAATCTGAGAGAAAAGTGTATTAAAGTAGTGCTGATACAGCTATCAGATCAAATATATTTTCTATGATTCTGCCTAGGATGGATTAAAATGTAGGTCCCTGTGATCAAAGGGCAGTGAATGAAAGCACAAGACTTGTCTCTGTCCTCTGGTTGCATAAACTCAATATTATTGCTTCTTTTTCTGTTCAGAGTCTGCAGTGTCTAAAACACTATATTTGGGGCTGCAGGTGATGTTTCCCAAACTACCTGTATTATGTAAATGAACTGCTAAAACAACTGAAGTGTCTGATCATTATCAGTCTGAAAGTGGAACAATCAAAACTAAAGAAGCTGAGAAGCAGAGCATTTCCCTGCAATTATCTGTTTTGAAGGAATACATCGATTTGACATTCCTAAGAAGTCAGAGACATCTGATTTCATAACATAATTTGTAGAAGTAAAAAAAGGCAAGTTAAACATTTGCCTGCACACATCATGTTTACATGTGTTCAAAGAACTTCTCCAAAACTTTGCAGTCTCACATAGCTGTATCATTTTTTTGAGCCTTGTTCACTGTCATAGGTTTGCAAACAAATTCACAAACATGTCCCAACTCAGCTTGCTTTGCTTTTGGGTATCTCTTCATATTTCAGTGCTTGTGTGTATGTGTCTGTGTGTGTGTGTGTTTAATGAACACACAGATGCAGAAAAAGAACAAAAAAACCCCACCATTTTTCTCCCATAGGACACATGAATATGGCATTAAGCAAAGCTGTTTTGCCACGTGTCCTCAAAGCTACAGGAAGGTGAAATAGATGTAATACGGATTTCTACAGTGTATCAATTCACCCTGCAGTGAGCTGAGCAAATAATTTGAAATGCATAACTCATCCAATGACTGTATCTTCTTTTCCTTCTCATGAAAAATCCACAAGCAAGACTCATTTGCAACAAAAGGTTTCGGCATTAAAAACAGGCTAAACTGGGACTTCTTTCAAAACTATCCCCTCTGCTTTCTACTCATTGTGTGGCTTTTCCCACGAACTCATTGTGTGGCAATGATCCACGAACAAGTCACAGCACTGCTTCCAGGCCACTGTCCTCTCCCTACCCATACCTTTTCCACAACCAATTTTCTTTCCATCCATCCATTGAGAAGGGGATATCCATTGATAGAAGAAGAGAAATATCTCAGCTACTCCCCACACCATGCTTTCCCACCATGCTCTGCTATTTATTTTCTTAGTTAGACATGTGCCTGTGTACCTTGCTGAATGGGGGCCACGAGGAAGAATGTAAATATTTAAAAACCTTTCTGGGTTAACCATGACCAGCTGTCTCCAAATATTCCATATACAGTATTCAAGATGTGTTGCTGAGTTATGAGTGCTTCCACGAGTCACGTGGCAGTGTTTTGCTCCTTGGTGAACCGGTGATCTCCTACGTGACTACTGGAGCATGTGAATGCCTGTGTGTGACACTGACATTTACTGGCCATGAACCTGCAAGAGAATCAAATTCCACCATGTGAGTGTTTACTGAATCTGCAAATGAAAGTAAGAGTGAAAGTGGTCCAAGAAGTTGTGCTTATGAGTGCCAAGGAAGCTCCACAAGAGACGGTTTCAGTAGGTGTTTCACCCCAGCCTGGGCAGAGCTGGCCGTACCTCCCAGCCTCAGCTTTCAGAGGACAAATGTCTCATATGGCACAAGCTGCTGTTTCATAATGTGACTGGAAGAGAGAGAAAGTTTTGCATGAGTAGTTTTGTTTGCAACACAACTTCAGATCATTCAAGTGCCTAGGAGCAAGCTCCCCAGAGGATTTAGCCTGGGCTTGTGATACCTGGGTAAAAAAGCCTATATGGTAGCAGATGTGCATTTTGAGGCAGAAAGAGAATTATTCTTCTCAGCTAATTATTCCTAAGGTCAATAAGCTTCAATAACCTGATTGGGATATTTGAGTGATAGGTAGGTAGGCAGTAAAATATTCCTCCCACACTTGAGAAGTGAGAAGTGTCCACACATTCAGAAATGTTCACATTTTTCCACACTGATTCAGCCTTTCTCTTCTTCCAATGTCCTGGGGAACATGCTGGGAAAGGAGTGTGACTGTAAATGAAATAGAGAACTGCTGCAATTAAATGTAATTTTAAGTGGCATGAAATTAAGCAAACCCAGAATACGAAAATAAACAGAGCGGCCCCAGATTTTCCTTAGTGTAAGTTCCTTGACTTCAGCAGAGTTACATGAAAAATATATTTGTACTCTCTCTCTCTGTGTCTGAATTCTTGATGTCAGCTTAAAAAGGAGAGTAAGTGAAAGGGAGAGGGAAAAAGAGAGAGAGAGAAGTGTATGGAAATTAACGTTTCAGCTTTCAGAAATGTACATTTAATGAAAAGTTTGAAAATAACCAACCTTTCATGCCTGAAAGAATCACTGAAAAAGATCTTCTGTGTTTGCAACCTTGTTGGCAGTCAGGCTGTCTTGGGCAGCAGTAATTTTCAGTCAGAGGATTGCCATAAAAGCCTGAAAACCCACAGAGCTAATAGAAAACAGGCAGAGAAAGTGAAGTTTAAACCAGGAATTCATAAGCAGAGGCTTCCAAGCTCGGTTCAGCTGTGTGAGGTCTGGCTGAGTCACGCACTGCCACAGATTGGACTGGTACATCTAGAATAGCACCAGACTGAAGAACTTGGCATGTGAAGTCTAGGGTTAGGCTCCAAACACTTTCCTGGTGAGATTTCAACCAAGGGAGTATAATATTCAGCAGTCTCCCTGCTTGCTAGGGAGCATCCCTGTTTTTAATTCTCTGCCCCTCCATGTTTAAGTTCCCATAAATATCATGGGAATTAATTTGTGCATGTCCCTGCTCTAAACTGAGGCACTGCTATGCATGATGCATCTTTATGTTTTCAGAGACTTTCTAGTGTGTAAATCAGTCACTGTGGACTGATACAGGCAAACCTTTGGGGAGTGCTACAAGAAGAGTAGTGAAAGAAGACATGCTGGGAAATGAGGGGAAGGACATAGGTATGATTACATTAACATATAAACACGGACTGGGAATAATATCAGTATGAGTCACTTACTAGAAGAAAACAGGCTTGGACGTTTGCTTCTGGATTTGTTTTCTTTGTAAGCTGTTGAGAAATGTTTTAAGCTAAACACAATTCCTCCACTGGTAAGTGAGAAACAAAAAAAAAAGCCCTGAAAGTTGTTGATGTCATTTAGTAAAGGACCAGACAATCCTTTTTTCATTAACTCTTTGGTGCCATATAACATTATATATGCTTTTTTCTTTTTTTTTGGGATACATTTTCTCACCTTAATGAGGAAATGGGACGAATCCCTTATGATGGGACAGATGGTGTAATAACCTCGTTTCTGGCCACCACATCATGGCCCTAATTCTGCACTTCTAGCAGCACTCGTGCTGGAGTAAGTGGTGAGGAGGCTGACTTCAGCTGACTTTCCTTTGTCACCCTCCTGTATACTCCGACACTGCTGCACATCTCTCAAGTCTGTTTGCCTCGTTCATTACTCTGAGACTACTGCAGTAAAAGCAAGAGGCAATGGGCAAGCACAAAAGCCAAAAAGAGATAAGTCAACATAGGTGTTTGTGAACTTGATTAGGGCAGGCTAAATCCAACCACTTAACAAAAGAGTGGTGGAACTTTTACTTGAAGACACTTGCAGATGATGAACATGAGTGCACTGTAACAGGCTGGGCACTGCCTTGGGAATGGAAACACAAATGGGAAAGGAACATGGCCAGGAACAGATACTTCAGGGCATGCTTGCTCCCCCAAGAAGGCAGCATTCACATCTGAGGTATTTGGCTGCCTCCTACTTCTATACTGCACTGGGGAAAACCTTGGACACAGACCAGCTTCAATTTGAGAAAACTCAGATCCCCATTTTCCTCCTTGGCTTCAAATCCTCTGCAGTAGCAGAGACTGTCACGAGGAAAACTCTGTTAGTGCACTGCAGCTACAGGAAAGGTAGCTGTCTTAACACCGTACGCATGTGCAACGATGTTCAGACCTTTGGAAAGATCTGAAAATGGGAATGAGTATGAAGATTTCTAGGTATCTTTTCAGTGATACTCAGTAGATAGATAAAAACCTTGGAACCACTGAAAACTGCAGAAGTTTCAGAAATTTTTTGGATCCAGAAGTTTGGTTCATGTGAATGGAAGATCCAAAGTACCTGTATCATACTGGAAAGACAGATGCTTGAAGGACAGGGTTTTTTTAGGAGTCTAGGATAGCAGCAAAAGTAGAGGAGTCCTGACGATACTTTACATGGATGAGTTAGGGGGCTTTTATCTGAACTCTCACAGAGGTTTTGGGCTTAGCTTTGTATTTGGATTAGCTCTTATTTTATCTGGCTGCCCTTATGAAAAATACATTTAAAAATTGTTCTCTGCAATACAGAACTTCCCCAGGGAGCCTGGTAGCCTGATATTCTGTCTCTGGTCACACTATATTTGAAGAGCTTTTCAGGACAGCTGGCAATTGAGGGCACTTTTCATGGACAACAAAGTCATGAAATCAGCAGTGAGCTTTTATCCAAACCAGATCGTCTCTTCAGGATTCTTCCACTATATGTTGTCCTTCCTTTGGCTCCTTTGTATTTTGGCTTGGGGTGTCAGAGCTGCTACTGTTAGAGCTCAGCTGTCTGTTTCCCTGATCAGATTTTGAGGTAACAGCTGTGAATTGGTGATTGTTAGTGATTCTTTCGTTAACCATGAGGTGCAAGGGTCATCTAGGTATGATTTGGGGTTGTTTTAATGTTTGTTGGTCATTTCATCAGCAAAGAATTTCAGCTCTGGACAGTAAAATGTTTCGAGACAGAACTGATACTGCCTCAACCTATGTCTCAAGCTCTAATCTGTCCTGTGTGCTGAATGATCTTTTTTCATCAGTTTTTACCATCCAGGCTTGTGACAGTGCAATATGTGCCATTATTTGCAGCTTGCTAATACAAAGATATTCTTCTAATTTACCTTCTTGAATAGATTGGCCCGACAAAGCTTGGTAGCTACAGCAGTAATGCCCGAAGCAGTGCAGTGGCCTGGGTAAAGACACTGGGAAAGTGCAGAAGAGCTCCCTTTCGCCTCCCCACTCCTTGTACACATAAGGTGGGCATAAGCTGCATTTTTGCCTACTAACAGGAGTCCACTATGAATGAAAATTTCTGGAATGCTTCATTGTGTTCACCTTAAAAAAGACAAGGCTACATCAACCAGGCTCAGCCTTTTCCTCTCCTCAGGAAGTTCCATGGTTAAAAAAAGAAAATAAAAAACTGCTTAGTCCCTGAAACCTGAAAGCCAAGATATTCACACACAGCGTGGCCAAATCCTGAAGGGCTTTATGATACCTTTCTGCTGCATGGGGACGCCAAACACAGGAGGAATCTCCACACATGCGCTACAGAGAAAATGTCTGTGGCAGCTGTTCACGTTGCCTTGCGGAGGGAGGGGGAGGAAGTGGGCCTTTTGAGGCCTGAATTGGTAGCTTTGAACAGCACACAAGCCCCTGAGCCAGCGGTGGAGCGGGGAGCAATCGGCAGCGTCCACTAGTGCTCAGCCAACAGCCGGCTGCAGCCCAGCCACGGGCCAGGCCTGTGGTTTGGAGGCCCCTGAGCTCTTGGGACCGAGGATTCCTTCCCCTCAGGCTTGTGATGCTTCGGACAACAGACTTTTTCAAACGGTCTCTATCCCATTTCTCAGGATTTGATTATGAACTCATTAGAAGGCAATTTTCTCTGAGACAGCTTCCTTTGATTACACCGAGAAAACACGCTGCAATGGTAGGGTTCTCCCTGCCCCCGTCTCTTTATGCACAATTTTTGTCTTCAAATGCGTGAAATATCTCTTTGGGGTTTTTCTTGGACTTGCATTTCAGTGGCCAGACAGTAAAGCTGCCTGCAGAAGGCCGGTAACTTTCTTACACTCTGCAGCCTTAGTGGAAGCCTCAGTCGGGTAAGTTTAAAATGAAAAGTTCTGGTGCTCGTTACAATAGCAAAACCTTTTAATAGCACCAGAGAGGCAGGGGAACTTCACCAGATAACTAAATCCATTGATCTCTAATCCTTTGGGCCATACTTACTGTGGAAGACTTGCATGCATGGCTTCAATCCAGAACCGCACGCTGCCAAAAAACGCTTAGTACATTAGCAGCCAACAAAAATGTAAGAGGTCTGCTCTGCATGTGGGAAACAACATAAAAAGAAGTGGCTTTTTAGCTTAGTCTGACAAACGTTAGCATATAACACTGATATTAAAATGAAATGGCAGAAATTCTCAATCATATCTTGGATGTAGGGGGACTTATATGTGCTAATTAAAAGGGACTGGGTGGCACTTTAGGCTGCTCTGTTGTAAGTTTCTTCTCAAGCACTCCAGTTCAAAACCTTCCTCGGGGAAGAAGCTGCTATTAATGTGCATTTCTTGCAGGTTAAAACATTAAAAAGAGAGATCTACCAAAGGCAGATGCATTTCCCCCTCAATTTAGACACAAGTACAGATGTTATTCGTATCAAATATGTATTATTCTCTGTCTCTGGTGACTGACCTTAAGGAACAATAAAAACTAGCTAAATATATTTATAGCTTTATAGTAGTGCCCATACCCACATCATTCTTAATGCATTTCTCTATAAATATCAATTACTAATGCACATTAGAGACAAGTCTGTGTCAAATAAAAGTTCATGCTATGCCATCCAGGTACTGCTGACAGCCTCAGAGACTGTAAATGCAGAGGTGTTCTGGGGGTTTTCTTTTTAATAATATCACTAAGTCACCTGTGCCCTTGTGGTTTTCACTGCAGACTGGGTACTTTGCACTGCTCAGCTTGCCACCATTTTAATTGTGTGTGTGTGCACACTCATGCACACATGCTGTATACACCATATAGACTCTGTATGAATTACCTCTGAGGGTATTTTTCAGAAGAATTCTCTATGTGTGTCAAAAATGCAATTATTTTGTACCTGAGATGAGTAAGAGCTGTGTCAATTGACAAATGTACCAAAGAGGACAAACAGATCTTTATTTGTAGTGGGGTGTCATAAAAATCACATGGATTCCCCAAGTCCTCTGACTACAGCATTCAGAGGTTTGTCCAACAGACAGGTTCCAGCTTTCTGAGGGCTGGTGCCTGTTGGGACCTTCTGCAAATTATCAAATCCACAGGTGAGGATGGCCACAGTGGAGGTGGGGTTATGGGGACATCTAATATCTTTCTGAGATACACCTTAATCTGGTATCTGTTCCTGTTTGTACCAGGGTGACATAGCAAAGACAGACTCACTTGTTCCTCAGCAAGTATCTCTTAGAAGTCCAGAGCAAATTGGCTACACCATAAAGCCCAGGATTTGTGAAAGATCTTACCTAGATTCGTTTCAGCAAGGAAGATGTGTGTTTGTAGGTGTAAACTGGGCATGTCTAAACCATAGGCTGAGAAAACATGTTTCATTCAAAACCCAGCCTATGTTCATATTAATTTTCTACTTCTGTTGCACGGACAAAAGCCTTTGACCAGGCACAAGGTTTGAGTCATACCAGGAGAAAGTGTGGCCTGAGCTGCTTCCTGGCCTAAGCCCAAGGCACAGAGCAGCCAGCAATGTGAACGGGCACAGCTCCCTCGTATGGTATTCACACCTTGGGGTCCACATTCACTGTATTAGCTCTGGTGTCCTTCCAGAAAGGGTTTGGAGGTTGCAGGCTGCAAGGCACATAAGATTTATGGGTCACCTGAGCTTGGACTACTCTTTGAGAGATCCTATGATAGAAGCATCATTGACAGATGCTACGACAGAAGTGTCCAGCATCCACTTGTGGGAATGCACAAAGCTGAGCCAGGGAATACACCAGGCTTTACCTTCCTGCCTAAGCCAAAACCTCAGGTTGCTTTGCAATGCCTGTTTCAGATGCCTCACTCCTCAAATCCAACACAACACATGAGCTTTGTAGAATCAATGAAATCAGGGAAAAGTGAATCACTTAGATCCTTAGAGGAGAAAATCAACAACTTGCAAGTTGAGAGTCTTTTAGTCAGACTTTTGGTAATGTATCCATAAGTTAGAGTGGAGACACCACCAAGAAACATGTAATCTGCCTCAACTTGCTTGGAACTAAAGACAGTTCACAGAACAAACGAGAGCTATTAATACTCTGGATTCACAATAGCTACATTTCTTTGCTTTTTTTTGTACTACTGAAAAAACCTACAACAATCTCCAGCCCTAATTCTACCAGATTCTTTTCTTCTAGTTTACAATAATGAGATATTACAGTATCCTCTGGAAGTCAGAGGCACTGACAGAATGCACTCCAGCACTGCATGTTCTATCATACCACAGCACAATGGGACACCATTACTGGGAACCAAGTCTGTTCAATCTTGTTATGTCCTTCCAGAGCCAAATCCTGCTTGACTTAGTCATGAAAAAACCCTATTGAATTCAGTGGGCATTTTGCCTGAGGGGAGTAGTGAAGAGCCCTCCCTCATATTTTTCAGGCATTTCCCTGAAGAGGGGCCTGAGCATTCAAGATGCAGAGTTCCTGCTGGGCAGCCTAGGACCGCGTGTCTTTTCAGGAGAACAGCAACCTCTAGGAAAAAATAATCAGGTGATTAAGGAACCGTGATTTCTGATGAGCTTTGTATTTTCAGTCTTGTTTTGTCAATCCATTAAAGCAGAATTTCAGCCAAACACTTCCATTTACAAAGTGTTTTGATGTTCAGCAAGGTTTTGATTGACTTTAGATAAATACCATTAGCTGCCTGTGAAAGCAGAGCATCTACAAACAACAGAAAACATTTCCTTTGTTCACCCAAAAGTTATAAGCTACCAGCAGGGCATTCTTGATATAACAGTGTGTTTGCTCTACCGTCCTTCAGACTAATTTCCCCTCTCCGGTTTATGATGAGATTTCAGTCCAAAAATGGCAAGAGATATATAAGGAAAAAACCCAAAAATGAAAAAAAAGGAAAAAAAAAACCCAAAGCCTTTGAAAAGCATCAGTCTCTGAGGGATACTCAAACTGACCAGTTGAAAACTCAGGATAGTCTCACTTTCTGATGGTTATTTAATCTACAAAGTTCACATGACTTGTTTAACTGGCTATTACTGTCCTAATAAATACAAATGAACTTATTAATACATGAACTGTACCTAGATAATGATCCATCAGCCCTTCCTTTTTGAACCCCGAGATCTGGCCTGTTGAATGCACATTGATTTCGTATGACAGAATAATTTATCAGACTTCTGGCAGAGCCCCAGAGATGAAGCTGCAGATTAGACTGTGGACTTGACATACCTGAGTGAGCAACTGATGACAATCCCTTGAGAACATTCCGATGTTTTCACATATGGGTTTCAGCAAAATCACTCCTAAGGTTGTATCTTTGATTCTTTCTCCCACCAGACTAAGGACTACAATGTTAGATTCGCCAGCTAACTACACTTTTTTTTTCAGCTTGTTTCTTTGTGCTTTTACAATGGTTTCCAAGGCTCTGATGCTTGTTGCTCACCCAAGAACCTAAACTGTAGCAGCAACCATAAATCCATTTCTTTTTCCCAATAGCCACAAGAGTTTAAAACCAGGAAATCTTCCTTCAATATTCCTAATGATTCTTTCAGAGAATCAAGTCATCATCTGTAGACCTTTCACTGTTGCTGCATTTCCCTATTTATGTTACCTTAGAGATTGTGAGCAGTTCTCGACTCTTATTAATCCCCACCAACCCCTGCCAAATAAACCAGGATAAATGTATGTTGGTTTTGAGGGAGACTTTGGTCAGAATTTTCTGTAACAGACCAGTCCCTTAGACTGCAGGGATGTAAGTCCACCCTTTCCTTGGCCTAAATATCCTTCCACTGGTTTTATGGAGCATTGTGATGCACGTACAAAGTCAACAGAGTGTCCTGCTTAGAAGGTTAATGAATAAATGATATCCCTCCTCCCTGTTAATCTCTTCTGATGTTTGAGTGAGTGGTTGCAGCAGTAATAATTACGTCACATGAACTTATATAAAAGAAATATGTCTCATGGCATTACACCTGCATGTGTATAAAAAGAGCCCCAGTTCTCAGGGAAATAAGGCACCACTACCGAAGATATTCATACAGAAGGAAAATAAGAGGAGGGTGTCCTCTTCAGAGTCCTCAAATTAACTCTACATCACTCAAATTCCATAAATAACAGGATAGCAACTCAATCAGGCTTTTTTCCCTTGTTTTTGTTTTGTGCCCTATTTTGCTCAAGTAACGGTATGAGGGGGAGTTATTTACATCAGAATTGGTAAGCAGAGGTTTCAAGGAGTCCCAAGAACACACAAAAAGTGCTTGCAAGAACAACCTCACTGGTTTTGCTGGATGGAAATAGGTCAGGTACGCTGGAAAACACACCTTGGTTTTGCTGAGTAGACACTTGCTCACAAGCTTTGCAGCTGGGATTCTATCTGCACCAGGCCATTTCCACAACCGTTTGTACAGCTCTGTATGGTGTAATCCTAGGTTCCAGCTGGCCTAAATAACTCACTGAAACCTGGGACAAAATTTACTTTGCCTTCATTTTTTAAAGCATTTAAGAGTAGCAACGAAGCTGATGGCTGTGTATTGGCAGAGCTCTTGAATATGTTTCGGTTTAATACCACACCACCAGCTGAATGTACAGCTCTTCTGTTAACAGTCAAGTAACTCCTACCCCCAGGTTGATATTCTTAATTTCCACCAGGGAGTATAATCATAATTTATACATCTTTTCTAGGTTTTTTTTCCTTTAAACTGGTGAACTGTGGCAGAGTTATTTTGCAGCTTAGCAAGTCTGCAAATTATTCTCATACTTAACTAGTGTTAAGTGCAAAACACTTCAGCAAGGTAAGGTTTGTATGTTCACAAAGCTAGATTAATGCACAGGAGTAATTTCTGGCATTGGTTAAACAATTCTACCACCGAACTTCATGAAAGTAGGATTGATGAGTTGAACTACTAGGTGCTGAAGTGCAGAGCAAGAAGAGGCGACGTCTTTCATGTGATAATTGAAATCATTTCAATTCATTTCCTTCTTGGTTGGACAGAAACATGTTTTCAATAGTGGAGAAATCTTGAGGGAATCCATTGACCTAACCAGACATATAATGCGAGAAGTTAATGGACAAAAATGATATTAATCTTCAGTTTATAATAGCATTTTCTTTTCCCAGAACCAAACTCATACAAAGGCAAAGTATATTATAAGAGCAACTGCTGCTCTGGTAGCTACATGACCTTTGTTTAACGTGACAATTATTCGGTTGGTGGGGAAAAAAATAAAAACCCACACCACAAATTTTTATGCTAAGATAATAAGTTATAAATTATGAAAGTCTAAGGCACTAAGCAACTTGTAAGCAACAGTCCTGTCTCTAAGCAACGAGCCAGGGAAAGCAGCTTGTTGATACGAATAGAGCAGACAGGATTGTTTTGCAATGATTACCACCAAGGAACTAAGAACAACATTTTAACACCTGCCTCAGGGCACTTCTGCACCTAGCTATCCATCTCTCCAGTGGCCCACAAAGCCTGGGCTGGATGCCAAGCGGCTTCTGAGTCCTACCTCTTTCTCAGAGCTGGCCCACTGCAACAAAAAGGACCCCAGAGGAAAGATCAAAGAGGCAGAGTTCAGGTGTGTTGCACACTTGCACTTGCTCCTGTTTTTTTAAATACCTTTTTACCAAAAACGCGTGATCATTAGTGTAAATGTTTATTTTCTCTCTCTCTCTTTGCCCCTTCAGTGCTGTGTGTCTAATCTATAGTTAGCATTATGAATGGATGCAGACAAGCATTTGATATGAAGCCAACATTTTTTACTGTAGTTTTATTCTCAAATACCCAACGTTAAGAGTTGGAGCGACGGTGCAATCAGAAGCACCGAGTTATTATCTGCCATTGTGCTGCTTTTGGAGACACACCAAAAAGATATTTCCAGAAACAAAGTGTGAGAGAACTGGTTAAGTCCCTGGACTGACATTAGAGGTGTCTCATTCATTCTCCCAGGTAGAACATGATGACAGTGAAGAGAAGCTGTAGAGAAGAACAGTTAAAGTTAAGGGGAAAAAAAAAAAGTTAATGTGAAATCCAGGCAGATGAGGCAAAAAAAATCCTAGGAGAGGAGTGAAAATGAAGGTGAGAAGGGAAGGAAGTGTGTGTGGTGTGAAGGCAGAAGCATGAAAACAAAAGATAGAAACGGGACGGTGGAGAATCAGAAAAGAGAAAGAAAACGTTGGCAAGACACACACCGGTTTGCTGTTAGCAGAAGTAATTTCCCTTGCAGAAAAGAGTGCAGGGAGAACAGCTGAAACGAGAATTTAATTCTGATCTGCTGCAAATCCATCACTGACTCGTGAGATCTGGCACTTCTTCCAGTCCACTCTAAGCCCTAAGTGAGTTGGAGTGCTGATCAAAGCCTATAGGCCAGCTTAGCCTATAACCCTGTCTATCCCTACATTATACCTGGATTTATTAAGCAATGCAACTGTGCTAAGCACGTTTCTATCAACACAGCTTTCCTGCTGATGGCAGGAATGTACAGATGCCAAACATTTTTCCTCTGGACCAAACTGCCCTGTACTTGCTACGGGTACCTGGAGATGGGTCAGAACGTGTTTATTTAGCATGAGGTGTTGACTTGAAGGCCAGGCTCCCATTGCAGAAAGCCACGGTGTTTTTGATACCTCTTTTTCTAATTCCACATCCAGAGCAGCCCGATTTAAAGTAAATTTGTTAAATATAACTGCTGCCATTGCTCCACAGGCACATTAAACGAATGCATGGCTTGGTCCACCCCACGGAACTGCTTGTTTTCCCCGACGCAAAATCCTGAAGGAATTGGTCATTGTGTCGTACACGACGTTGAGGCTCACCAGGCAAAAGTGGGCTTTCTCCTTCACTTTTCTTTTGGGTGATTGAATATGAAGTCCAGCTCACTGCACATCCTTATGTGAGATAGTTTAACACAGTACCTCGAGGCTCTGTGGTCCCAGAATGCAGTGCAGCTCACTGGCAGTAGTTCAGCTGAAGACTAAACATTTGGCTCGGTGACAGCAGAGCTGCCAAGAGTTGGCAACAAGAGACTCACAGGGAAGCAGCAGGCTGCTAAACCCTTTCACATTTTTAATTAGATCCACACACCCATGTCTTTGAGCTATCATAAATATACAGATGACATAGAGAGCATTATTTGGGGTAAGGAAAAAAAAGAGAAAGAAAAGAAAACTGTACTGTGGTATCTCTTACCTTATTAAAATAATTTACCTACAGCTAGTCTTTGGAACAGAGTGGGGGAAAAAAAAGAGGATTGTGACATTTAACTCGGATAAAAGTCTATCCCTGACTACAGTTAAATTCAGCCTGCACATTGAAAATGCAGGGTCCTGAGATGACTGACACGCCGACTTAGCTGCAATAGCATCGCCAGAAGAGGGCATTATTGGCAGTAACTCCAGTGTGTAATTTCCCAGAAGAGCTATACATTCAAGCTCTAAGTATTCTTAAGTGTGTATCTTGCTTTGATGTTGTTGTTAAAACTATTTTCCTTTCCCCCCCTTGCACTGTTGTTAGCATTTTCTAAGCACACCTTACCATATTCAAAACTTTTATTTATTGTTTATTAATTTCTGCAAGGGCATTTTCCCATCTCTTCCCGACCTTTGCTTTCTTCCTGACTCTCTTATTCTGATATCTTCTTCAAAATAATGGCGAGGCATGGTTGGTTGCTTAATTTAATCCCTTTTTTTGTTAACTATTACTCAGAACCATTCCTCTGCCACCCATCACTTTTTTTTTTTTTGTTTCATCTGACATTGTGGAGATGTACAGCACTAAAAGCATACATGAAATACATTTTCTATTGGCAATTGGCATCATCATATAGGACAGCTTGATGCATAGAGTTAAAAGATCTCTTCCTCTGTCCAGGGAAGAGATCATTTGTCTCAAGAGATCATTGTCTCATTTCTCCTTTGTTATAAAGTCTTGACATTTTTTTTCAGAACAGAAACTGTAGCTGGATCATCAACCTGCAGCATGAAAATACGCACAAAGGATCTTTGCAACTGGCCCCAAAGGGCCAGGGCTTTCTCCTTGCATTTCTCCTAATTTTAAAGAAAATCTAATAAGGAAACAAAATGCTTGAACTGCTGTAGGGGGGGAAAGGAATCACATGTTGTCCCGCCTGCAAGCACAGATTTTATAAATAGACACCACAGCAAACATCAAAGAAATTGCTGTGCAGAGAAACCAACAGATCATGTATATTTTACATTGCCCATTTATTCCAAACTGTATTAGCCACACACTGCCAGTTAACTCTGAATGTGCAAACCACACCGTCTCTGTCCAGGATACTGGGAAAACTGTTCATGTCATCCTGGCTGCTTTCCTCTGTATAAGTGAAACTCTGCCATATCTTACTTCTCCTGATTTTCTCTACTGAACTTCACCACAAATTGAGAAGCACAGAGTGAGCCAGTTCTTTCGTGTGCTTGTGAGCTCATCTCAGATCCACGGTACACATTTAACACACAAGATCCATGACAATTACCTGCAAAATTGCTCTAAACTGTTACGTTCTCAGGAGCTTTTCCTTTAGTAGGGACTCAGGTCTGCACCAAAGAGGAAATGTATAGGAAATACCTCTCACAAACAAACAGGAGCTGGGTTTAAGGAGCAGGTTGACCCTTGGGACACATAGAAGCAAGCCTGCTTAACATATTTCCCTCCTCAGAACACAGGGGAGATGTTCAGCTTTGACTTTTCTTGGTCTTGCCTTTTCTTTATGCCTTCATGTGTCCACTGGAGTATTCTTGCAAAATGCTTTGATACTCCACAGGGCAGCCAAAGGGAAAAGAAGCAACCCAGCATCTTGCCAGAAATTCAGAGTCTCGCTTGCTAAGAGGCATTTCATTGACAAATGTAACTGGAGGTGGACTGAGCCCCTACAGACCTTCACATCATACGGTCATGAGGTTGTTAAGTAAGACATAAATCAAGGTTCCTAAATCATTGTGTGGGGGTTTTCTAATGTTTGTAGAATGTGTATTGAGATGAGACTGCTGCCTTGCTTTGGGCTACCAGCACATGGGTGAGTAAAGAGAAATTGAAAGCATACAAATAAAGAGAAAGATAATTGACCTTCTCATCAGTGTTGCAGTTGTTAGTTACAAGGAACCTTTTCTAGGAACAGTTTCTACAAGAACTATCTACGTTAAAGTGAAAAAGAAAGAAAAAGCAAACAGGCTTTTACAATGGATGACTAAAGAACCTGCCCAGCAAATTAACCCTGGTTTTTCACCAAACTATCCCATGCCAGAAGCTTGGGAACGAGGATTTCATAGGTACAGGCACTCAAATAACATCTGCTAATAATAGTACTAATAATACTGTTTCCCATTGTTAGATACGAGATGAAACAGTTTTCTTTGATAGCAAAACCATGCTGTTAATATCTTCAGTGTAAGTTTGTTTCGGGATTAAGTATGCGAGTTTCAGCATCATTAGTAAGTGTGATCTTGCCACTGAGTTGCTTGTATCTTATCTGGAAGAAGACATTTTAACAGAGATGTATTCTTTAATGAAGTTTGGGCTTTAATTCATCAGAGATCCAAAAGAAGGAGTGGTGCCTCTCTTCTTCCCTCTTGCTCACTGTCTTTCTTCCTTATTTTCCTCTGGAAGGTACAAAGCAGCCCCAAGCATGTTTAGTATAACTGTCCAACGGTGGTAAATAGCTGTGCCAATTCATTAACATTCTTGTTCAGATCTGATCAAAATCCAGATGTCAAATCTGCGGTTTGCCCATGCAAGCTTACCCACACCGGCTTCTTTTAGACCTGCCAAGTTACCAGGCCTCTGGCTATCAACAATTTGGTTCACAGGTTTCAGCAGAAAAAATGGACAAGTGGAAATCAAGGGTGGAAAATGATGTTTAAGTGATCTACTCCATCTCCATGTCACTGCCAGGAACTTTGCTAACTTACGGATTTTGTTGTTGGTGCTAAAAGAGGTTTATGTGTTTAGCTTTTGGTGCATCGGATCCATGCAGCAAGCTGTTAAGAAACATGGGGTAAATAGGTGTGATTTTGACCTTTCCAAAATGAGTCATGCCTCTGTAGCTATTAGAAAGAGCTAAACTAGAGTTCATGCATGTTGGTGAGAATATTTCCACCAACTCCAGTAAGCCATAAGAGGAATAGAACCAAGAATGAGGGTTTGTGCTTGTCCTCCCCACCAACCTCCCATACTTAAATATCCATAGAGTGAAGTAAGACGATGTAGACCTGGCCTTAGGCTGTTCTTTTACAGCTGGACAGGAGAGAGTTTACTCTGATGATGTTTTGAACCAGTCAGGAACAAGATATCCCTTAAACCTAAAGCTTAACAGAGCGGTACTGTGGTGCCTCTCGACACATTTCCCCAGAGAGATAATTCACTTGAGCATGACATGTAAAACTTCAAGCATGTAACATTTGGTTCAGAGCTGGTTGCAGGTCTGAGTAAAGCGGGCAGTGAAGTGCATGTTTGGCTCTAAAACATTGTCAGCAGACTTTAAGTGAAATGTGACCTTTTAGTGACCAAGCACACCCACTTTCAGTGTCTTCCCTTTCCAGCACTGAAAATGAAAGGTGAGAGAAAAAAAAGCAAAAAGCGGTTGTGCCTTTGTGCTGCCATCAGTCTCATTTAGAGATGCTTTGCTTTGACTTAGCCACCAATCAATCCTTTTTGGACTTCTTTACCCAAAAAAACAGCTGGAGGACAGAGAGATTTGGCATATCCTCCCCGTGTTCCAGTCCATCCCTCTTCACACCTCAATCAGGAAGGCAGCCCAAATGCCAGACCTTATGATGGCAGTACTCATCAGGGAACTCAGCACAGAGATCCTGTCTGAGAGCCCGTTACCAGGCCCTGCTTAGTCCTGCTGCACGGGAGAGGTCAGATTTGTGATCTGACAAACTGTGCAAGTGAGAGCGTAACTCATGCCTGTCCCCAAAATTTTCACAGATGAGCTTATCCATTGCAATGCAGTGCGAAATTGCAGGAAAGACATTTTGGCTCTGAAAAACACAGTTCAATCCTGTTTATTTCCCTGTGCTGCTCCACCTAAAAAAGCATGTCCAAGAAGTATTTATTTTAAAGTGAAGAGGCAGCTTTCACAGTGTTTTTCATCTTTTAATGAGACACAAAAATACAGTACTGTAAATCAACAGCACTGAATTCAATTAAAATATATGAGAAATGATAGCTGGTTTACTGTCAGACTTTGCAGATGCCTCGTGTCTTACAGACAAAAAAAACCCCTATACACTTGCTTGTCAAAATAAAATAATTTAAATATTAACTTCTTTCTGTTTTGTTATTTAAAAAACACATGCTTTTAAATTGCTAACTTATATTCATATTGTCCTCATTTCTGTCAGCAAAATAGTTCTAAACAGCCCCACTTTAGCAGGCAAATTTACTGCAGTTATAAATAAAGTGATTACGTTAGCAGCTGTACAATGTTCCAACATTCACTGCTACTATTTCTCCAGTAAAGGTTCTAAACACACCATGTCATGTATTACACACCACGAGCATGTGGTAGTTCAGGGTTAGGAGGCTGCTTTTCCTCAAATCAGCTTTAACTAAGTATAAAGCTAAACTTTCTAACATAGAAACCAGAATAGTTAAACTCCGTTCACTACAGTCTTGTAGGACTGGACTTGGCAACAGTAAATTCCCAACCCAACAAAACGAACGCAAGAAGCTTACTCCCTGATGCACACAAGCAGTCTCCCATCCCATCCCATCCCATCCCATCCCATCCCATCCCATCCCATCCCATCCCATCCCATCCCATCCTTCTCCAGCAGCCCTCTCATTCCTAACTTACTAAAAATCTGGGAAAAAAAAAAGTTCAAGGACTTTCCTACTATAGGGCTAATCATTTCCAAAATACAATGTGTGTGGTGAGCTTTTTTCAAGTCAGAAGTAGTGTGAAGGAGGTATTTAGTGGGCCTTTGAGTGCAACTAGGAACTTCAGATTTTAGACATGTCCTGTGTTCTGTCTTGGAGCTCGTGCTGGGGAAGGGGAGACTGAAGGGAAAAAAATCCTGCTGTGGTCTTTGTGAATTCTGTCTCTGACTCCGGAGAGGCCAAGATTTCTCTCTCAATAGTCTCTTGTTTACAGATCACAGTATCACTTTAGACCTTTCGGTCACGACATTGCTCTGGAAACTTTCCTTTATGTTGCTTCCCTTTCTCCAGCCGCTGCCTCGCTTCATGACCTTCTTTTAATCTGAGTTTAGAAGAGTGTAAGAGAGTGACTCGACAAGGGCAAGGGTAGGGTGTTCAGAGATTGGAGCACAGCCCTTTAACACAAATACATCTGTGGATGAAATCTAGCAGGGTTCAAAGGATGTCTGGCAGGACAAGCTTAGTTCAGCCTGCCTCAGCTTTTTCTCCACTAAAAAGTTTCTTACAGACGGCTCAGTTTCAGATATCCTATAAGCCAAGTAAGTGCTGAACACAGAGCAACGCAACCATGCAGACACCACTGACTGAGGTGTGCAACTCATTGCCAAAACACAGGAGCAGAAGTGTGCAAACTAATCACTGCAACAAGGATGCATTTCCAATCTAGCCTGTTTTCCACTATCAAGCAGAAATAACATCTCTTCCCACTTCCATTCCAGAGATACTAACTCTGCCAGATAAACTTCCTAAGATTTCCCCTCAGCCATGAACCACAGCATGCTGAAACCAACAGGAAGCTTCCTGCTCCAAACACTGCTTCACAAAGGGCAACTGCAAGTCTTCTCCCAACCACACCCAGAGCAAGATTTCCTCATCTTTGAAATGTCCATAACAAGGGAAGATGTTTTCATTCCTTCCCTCCCTGGCAGAGTCCCAGGTGCAAGCAGCAACAAGCACAGGAAAGCTCACGCATAATCTGTCGAGCCTGACTGCAGCATTCTTCACTTCCCACATGACAGATCACATACTTGGTCAAAACATCTCCGGAAAGGCTTCAGTCCCTCTAGTACCAAGGTAGCCTGTTTTTGTAGGGAAAAGTTCTACCTGTTTGTTATTGCCTGATCTACTTACCCTGAATAGCCTCTAGACATTTACTGTATTAATCACCTCTCCTTTTGGCTTCATTTCCACTCAATGCTGTCATCTCTAAGTACAGAAAATTCATCATTTGCAGCCACTTTCTCAGAACAGAGTTATTATGATTTTTCTACTAAAATTAAGCTTGCTTCATCTAAGGCAAGAAACATTAAGCACCCTTCAGTGATCCAAGCCTAATTCAGATCTATCCTGTTTACCTGTGTCAGCTCTATGAGACACATGCACTGCTGTATACTCTCACTTGAATTTGAAAATACCACTCATCATGTTTTGTTTCTCACCCTTCCGTTCTTATTTCCCATATCTCTCTGAGGTCCAGATCTGACCACTGTGTTTTTCTTTATTACACAAGACAGTAACCTGGCCAGTAGAAGACCTGGACTCCAGTTTCAACCTTCCATTGATCTCTCTGGTGTCCCTAGGAAATAATTTCACCTCTGCCTCTCTGCTCCCAGCCTCACTCTCCTTTGCAAACACAGGCAAGGCCAGATCTTCATTCTATATTTGCCTGATGTACATGAATTGGATGTTGGTGGAAAAAGTAAAGCAGCTGCAGTTACAGTCACTATAAATTATCAGAACACCTCTGATCCATGAGCAGTAACATTAATGTCAGGGAGTAAGGCAATGCTCTGCTTGTGCCAGTGTCCTAAAGAAGAGGCACCATTTTCATCTCTCTCATCTATTTCACATGCATGAAATTTAAAGAGAAAAAATAAATAGACATGCAGTTGTTTCAGTGTGGAAGACTCAGCCAGGAATTTCATTAGGTCCTTTTCCAGAGAAAGGAAGTCACTGGAATGCATATCATGAAGAAACACAAGAAACCCAGTGAGGCATCTTCCTCTCTTCTCTCCCCCAGGGGTCAATATCACAGGCCATTTCAGTGCCTGTTTGTGCTGGAACAAAATGCGTGTACCTGTGACCTAGATGAATAGCAATGGGATTACTTTAACTCCAAATGAGATGTGGCAGTGAAAACCTCTGATGTCAGGCAGATGCCACCAGTGTAGCTGTGAGGGTACAAGGGTTGCTCTTTTCACTATCTAGCCAATTCGTTAGCAGTCAAGGCACTTGTATGGTCATCTCCATGGTGAATTCTCATAAACATGTACCAGATCAGCCTGGTGGCTTTCAGCACTGCAAAGCCACACCACCTGAATGTGCCAGCTTCTGCTGTCACTTCAGTATTACTGCCAGCTGACAGAGGGGTGCTGCTGAGACAAGTGGGATCATAGAATTGTAGAACCATAGAATCGTTGTGGTTGGAAAAGACCTTTAAGATCATCAAGTCCAACCACTAACCTCACACTGCCAAGGCTATCTTCTGAATATCGCCAGGGATGGTGACTCCATCACCTCCCTGGGCAAGTCTATTCTAATGCTTAACAAACCTCTTGGTTAAAAAGTTCTTCCTAATGTCCAGTCTAAACCTCCCCTGGTGCAACTTGAATCCATTTCCTTGTGTTCGATCATTCATTACTAGAGAGACCAACCTCCACCTCGCTACAGCTCCCCTTCATGCAGTTGTAGAGAGTGATCGTGTCTCCTCTCAGCCTCCTCTTCAGGCTGAACACCCCCAGCTCAGTCAGCTGCTCCTCATCAGACTTGTTCTCTAAACCCTTCTCCAGCTTTGTTGCCTATCTCTGGACAGGCTCCAACACCTCAATGTCCTTTCAGTGAGGGGCCCAGAACTGGACACGATATTTGAGGTGCAGCCTCACCAGTGCTGAGTACAGGGGCACAATCACTTCCTTGGTCCTGCTGGTCACTATTTCTGATACAGGCCAGGATGCCCTTGCCCTTCTTGGCCACCTGGGCACACTGCTGGCTCATATTCAGACAGTTGTTGGTTGACATTCCTAGGTCCTTTTTCACAAGACAGCTCTGAAGCCACTCCTCCCCAGATCCCTAGCAGTGCCTGGGGTTGTTGTGGCCCAGCTGCAGGAACCCAGCACTTGGCCTTGTTGAACCTCATGCTATCGCTCTCAGCTCATCGCTCCAGCCTGTCCAGGTCCCTCTGCAGACCCTTCCTGCCCTCAGGCAGGTCTGTGCTCACACCCAGCTTGGTGTCATCCGCGAATTTACTGAGGGTACACTCAATCCCCTCCTCCAGATCATTGATATGGATGTTAAATAAAACAGGTCCCAGCACCAAGCCCTGGGGATCACCACTGGTGACCAGCCACCAACTGGATTTAACTGCATTCACCACTGCTCTCTGGGTTGTGGGAGACTGTGTTGGGAAGGCTGTACTAAAGTCCAGGAAGGACAAATCCACAGCCTTTCCCTCACACACTAAGAGAGTCATCTTGTCATAGAAGGAGACCAGATTGGTCAAGATTGTACCAGTTTCATGGCAAGCCTGTTTCTCACAGGACAAAAGCAACTGCAACGTTAGCTAATAGAAAGAGGAGTATTACATGGTGATGGATGTGTGAAAATGACACACCAAAACAAAACAGCACACCCCATTTCTCCCCCAGGGAGAGAATGGAAGAACAAAACACATGGACAATGTCAGTCGTGTTGCTTAATGTGCTGCTCTGGAACTTTCAGAAACTACAATGATATGGACCATATAAGAGCCTCTTTGGTGCTGCATAGCACAGTGGTAAAATGGTGAAATCTTAAAGGTCATCATCCAGATTTTTAGAAGATAGCCCAAAATTGCTCTACGTTATCTTTTCAGCATGATGATTTTTACCTGTATGCTGGTCTACAAGTCTCAGAGGATCCCTCTGTGTTTTCCAGTTGTGGAATGAAATTTGTGGAAAATGAAGGGGTTTGTGAGGAATCACTCCTGAACTATTTCAAAGTTAGGAAAAAAATGCAATTATTGTCAAAGTGTTCCATTTCTATACTTTCTAAATGAAAACCTAAGCATGCTATTTGCTGCTAATTTTCCGTTTCGGGCTCTTAATCATTTTAACATTAGAAGAATAAAGAATTTTAAATTCAAACCAAAACAATTCTGGATTTGAAGAAGTTTTGATTGACTGACACATCCACTTTTTCACAGAAATTATTTGAGAACACTTTCTACATTTCTGTTCCTATTCCTTATTAACTTTATTTTTATCTCAAAAGTCTTCGTATGTTAAGAAAATGATCTCTCATCCTACTTGACTCCAGACTCTCCATTCCTATGTGTGTGTGAGATAATGTAGAAGGCCACTCTAAAGCCGAATATGTGGGTTCTAAGGTATTTGAGGGTCTTTCTATGTAAGATCAGCCCTTCACCAGTCTCTTTTGATCTGTTACAGCAGTGTGCTGCTCTTGAAATTGACCTGAATGTCTAACAATTTGTTTGGAAAAGACTCTGGACAAGAGACGGATAAAAAGTACTAAACAAAGTCATGTTCCAGGTCTTTTTAATCACAAGAAGAATTACCTAAAAAGCACCTCTGCTTTTTGTAAGGAAAATATGTAGACATCCATGTACTGTATTTTTACAGTAAGTGTTAGCACGGGCAAATTGTTTTCTCACAACTTCATATTATTCTTTCATCTTGTTCTTCTGCTCCTCAAACTCAAAGCATGGATGAGAAATAACAGATAAGAATGTAAATTGGCAAATGGTTGACAAATTTGGTAAATAACAGAATGTAATCATCCATATTCCTGGGTGGTTTAAGCTCTTTTGAATAAGTCTTTTAAAGGGAAGCAATAAGTTAGAGTTCTTTTGGAGTAACAAGGTACATAGGTTTCTGGGTACAGAAAAGAGAAGAAAGTGAAGGGAAACCTGAATATTTGCTGAAAAGCATTAACCACATTCTTTTCAAAACAAACAATGCAAAGGAAAATACATAAGAAACAAAGTTCAGAGATGTAACTTGCCTTGAAAATGTAAAGGCCATCTCCCACACCACACATTATCCATTTAAAATGCACTGATATTATCCAGCACCCCAATGGTATTTATAAACCCTTTCTTCCCTTTTCTTCTGTCACTTTAGTTTGGAGCCATGGCTTTTCCCAGTCCTTCACCAGGGGAAGATGAAAAAAAAGAACTTAGAAAGCTGAAAATGCCTATTCAAGCACCTTCAGCCTTACATGAACCTTTCAGCAATTTACTGGAAGAATAAAGTGCCAGGCAATCTTTAAAGCATCTTAATTGTTCTCTGAGTGTAATAGAACCCTTGGGAGATGTGACCCTAAGTTGGCTGTAAATCACACTTGATTCTGTGGGCTTTGCTGTTGCTCTCAGCCTATGGAACATGTATGACATTAGATTATTAAATCACATACATGCTTATTTTTTAAACAGACCTTATAAGTTCCTGTCTCTACTTTTTTTCTTTCTTTTCTTTTCCTAAAGAAAGGTAGAAAGTGGATATGAAAATGGCAGGAGAACAAATGCTTGCTTGAGAATGAAAAAGGGTGTGAAAAAGCAGTAATTAATCTGCTGTGGCTCTTACCATTTTTTTCTAAGAATCTCTAATCAATCAATCTTCCCATCTGTCTAACATTGCCCTTTTACCACCAGTACATCATCTATTCACCCACAAACTCGTTTGCCACTTGTCTCCATTCCTTTCCTGAACTAACTCTGCCAAGCTGAAACAGTTCAAAATCTCCCTCCAAGTTATGCCAAACAGCTTCTCAGAAACCTTTGACACACACCTATCCTCTAGGCTGAGAACCACTTCTCTCCTTATTTAACCTTGCCAGAGCTCGGCACCACACCCTTGGCTCCGATCCCCCACAGTAACCTCAGTCTCCAACACAAAAGCACACGGGCACACTGTCCTCTGAGACAAATAGCCAACTCTTGCACTCAGATTTTTCCTTATTTCTGCTTTTATAAGACCTCCTGCACTGAATTCAGAAGAATTCATACGCTGTCATGATGGTCCTGTTTGGTGCTGACACTGAAAAATCAGGAGCAGGTAGAACAGGAAAGAACGAACTGAAGATTTTAACCTTTGCATCTATAGGAAAGGAAGAAAACTCCCCTACCAAAGCTTGTCTCTCCTCCATCTTATGATTGCAGCTATAAAGTAAGGAGTTTTCTTGCCAGAAGATTAGAACCTTTAAGGGTTGGATCAGCTCCAGACCTGAGAGTATCTGCTGGTGGTACTAACCTCAACAATATAATACCGAGACAACAGCTGTAACTTAATTCACCAAATCTGTGGTAATCAGCAGCCTCTCTTCTACTTTGCACACAGTGCCCATACTCTGTCCACACCAGCAGCTTAAATGGGACAGAGAGCCACTACCCAACAGGACCTAGAACAGGTAACCAGTCCAGTCCAAAGAACCGTATTTGTCAAGCTGCATGCAAATGGACACACCTGGGGCTAAATCCAGTTCTCAGGTGCATCATGGCCTGTAGAAACATTGGGGAAACTGTGCTGGGGTAACATGGTGACAATCCTGGGCGGAAAATATCATACAGGAAGTGTCATTTGAATGTCAGAGGCAGCTTTTGTACCTTGGAAATGGTCAAACACTGGAACAAGTTACCCAGAGGGGTGGTGTAGTCTGCATCCTTGGAAATACTAAAACTCCATGCTCCTAGACAACCTGGATCCTAGTTGACTCTGCTCTGAGGTGGGATTTAGACTGGCTGATCCCTAAAGATCCTTGCCAGCCTCAGCCACTCTGTTATTTTTGATTCTGTGGGTGAAACTTTGTGCTTTGGTACTTTCTCAAGGACAAATACAGCTGTGATGAGGACAGACCATAGCACTGTGCATAATCTCTGTCCCTCCCACTCCTGGTGCAGTGGTCAAAAGAGACAAAGACAGTTCAGTTGTTTCCATAAAGATCCTTGATCTTGAATGCTGAAAGGGCAGGTGAAGGTTGAGGGAGGCAGGAAAATGTAAATGTGGACATGAACTATAGAGCTGCAAGACTGAGTTAGTTCCTGAGACTGACCAGCTCATGGTCGGTCTTGAGACCTACACTGCAGCATGCCCAGTACATAAACTGTGGTTCCCTGCTTGGTGAACCTGCAGAGCCCTGAGCAAGGTAACCAAGTCCTGAGGCCTGATCATCTCCTAAGGTGCCTTGCTCGCTCACCAACTCCAGAGGGAATCTAAGGTAAAGGAATTCAGTCCCTAAGATATTTGCCTTACTGAAGTGCCTAAAGGCACTTGTGTAATATGAACTGATAGGTGGCACAAAACCTCCTAAAGCTGCCTTAGAGGGCTAAACCACCACACCACACCAATTCAGGGCTCGCTTTAATGCTGCAGTTCTGGCAGTCCATTTGAGGAAAACAACATTCCCATTACAGATTCAGAGACCAGGTAGGTTATACAGCATTCAAAAGTTTTTCTGCAGGGAAAGCAGAAGGGTGGGACATGCAAAATGAAGCACCCATCTGGGTTTCTTTAGCAAAGATTAAATGCCAGCAATTCAGTCAACACTAAGAGCTACCTAGCAGTATGCCTGCAGTTCCCTGGAAAGATCAGTACAGTCTGTTACCACTTTTGTATTAGAATTAATTGAAGAAAATTGAGAAACCGACTCAGGTTTGACCTCTGGCTATTCTGCTCAATAAGTCCAGTTTAACCCAAAGGCACATAAGCCACAGAAAATTATTGACCCATTAGGTGCTGGCTTAACATATGCCAGCCACAAAAGAAATATCCTCCAGTTTCAACGCAGTTTATTTTGGTCCTAAGCAGCAATGTGTCTCACTTCCCAGGGAGACAATGCAGCTCTGTTACATGCGGTTACAGTACAGATGGAGTGCTGGTGGATTGCATAATGCTCTGGTGTTGGAGAATTCAAACGTGAGCTGTCTTCATAGATTGGAAGTGCCTTTCTTGCACCATTTCCAGGTTTGTTGTCACTCATAATATTTGAGGGAATGCTTCATGAACCAATAATGCAGCTGCCCTGAAAATGTTCCACAGGAGCTGTCAACCATCCTATTAGCACACTTACTGACACTGGCCACAGCTGAGTCTCTTTAAACACGCCAGTCTTAAAGGAAAAAATACTTTTATTGAAGGATGCACTTGGCACTTTCCAATATTAAAATAGAAAGAAATAATAGCACGTTTTCCTTTAAAGTGTTAGCATGCAGCTGTGTCTGTCTGACCCTGCTTTGCAGACACACGTTAATTCAGTTAGATACAGCATCCGAAAACCTGGCGTGCAGCTTGTCAATAACATGCACCTCCTAGTGAAGAGGGAGTTATCACAGTCCTCATTTGCAGTTGCTAATCACTATTAAAAGCATCATACATACACATTCCATATAAACTTCAAAATCAGGTGGATTTTTTACACTTGAATTTGAGTTTGTCTCTAGCTCGGCAGTGCTGGGAGTGCTGCAGTGTCCAAGGCACGCTATTCTGTTTCTAGTCAGAGTAAACATGCACATTCCACCACTTTAAGAGATGTGGCTTCCCGAGGAGCTTTTCAAATAATCATGGTTCCGTACTGTAATCACAGGATCACACAGAGTGATAGGGTTTGGAGGGTAATCTATGTCTCTTTCTCGGTGCTGTGTTACCTGAAGAATTATCTAACAATAATATCATTTAACTGTCTTTATTAAAGTCACTGGGAACAGAAGAGACTTCCCTTTTGCAGACGGTGCCATTTGCAACCAATCTTAGAAGAGAGGATGGGGGCTCATAGGCCACTCATGAAGTGGTTTCCATTTCCTGAACTCATCAGTCTTACCCTTGCTAGCCCTCGTCCATTATCCTAAAGGTGCAATTCTGTCGTGGAAGGTGACGCTCAATGCAGGAAAAGCTGTATTTAATCAAACTTGTGTTCTGACAGCTGAAAACTTTGAATAATCAGATCAAAGTCAGGTAGGAAATTATTTTTCATCCCTGAATACTCCTATGACATTAAGAATTGTTATCTAAACAAAAAGTTAACAGTGTGATGCCATTGCAAAGAGATTGTCTCCTGGGCTAGCTACCCTGCGTGAGGCACAGGAGGTGATTCTTTGATTATGCCTGGGACTGGTGGTGCTCCTCAAGCTTTCAGAGCACACTGAAGCATGTAGACTTCAGCAGTACACAGGCAGAGTGAAGACACTTTTAGCCATGAAGAAAGTTTGAAGGAAGCAAGTTTGTTTAGGTAAGAGAGAGCAGAAGAGTAATGTGGTTTTGGCAAGTATTTCTTCTTTTCCAGGAGCATTGCTAACATCTTGTCTAAATTTGACTGGAGCCAGGGGCTGCTGATGTGAGTACTCATTCAGGCTCTGGGATATGAGGAGATAATGATGTTCTTGGTACACGTGAGGATGCTTAATGTTTACAAATACTCCTCTGACTATAACAGGTATTCAAATGTTTCCTTTAAGGAATACCTTTCCCCCAGTGCTCCCAAACTATTTTGCAAACTATGATACCTGTGATATCATACCACTGAGATGAAGCCTCTTTTTCAGCTTTGGAGATCTTATGAAATGTTTCATAAAAAGTTGTCTCCATCTTTAATAAATAGGGATGATCTTTGTAATGTCTTCTCTGTCTGGAAGGATTAAGAACTGACTCAGTCCCACTGGTGCTTACAGGAACGTATATGACCCGTTCCCAGATCACTAAACAGCCCCTCGAGAATTGCAAGGCTTTACAGATGATCCACCTCTCCCCTCAGCCCTCATCTCCTTGCCTCCCGAGCAATGGTGGAAACTGAGACTCCTGACACACTAGCCTGTTCCAATACCTCTTTATATTAAGCCAGGTCAGATGGGGTCACTAGTCTTTGATCTACTGTATTTCTTCATTCTTGTTTGAAACTACCCAACCTTTCTCACATTCCCATAACTCATGACAATGAAAGCAGCAGCTGTCTGCTCCACTTCCTAACTAATAACTTCTGTTCAGAGAGGGAGGGAAAAACAGCTTTATAATAATGTAGGATTTTCTGTTGGAAAACCAAGCACTAATAACTTCGTGTTGTGACCTTGTCTCCCCTCTTACTCCAGGAATACCTCCAGACCACCTCTATTTCCCCTTTGCCTGTTTCTGCCTCTCCTCTTTTCTGTGCAAGAGCAAGAAGCAGAACTTTGCTACCTTTGTGATTATTAGCAGCCCTGGGTTCATACTGATTAGTCCCAGTGGCACAGGGTTAATGAGTTAAGTGTGCTTATTCAATTAAGCCACCTCTATGTTTTAGCTCACATAAATTTTAACCTGATCACTTCAAAATTACCTTTGGCACTATTCAGTAATAGAATAAATTGAATAAATTGAATCAAGAGAAAAATGAATGTCGCCTTAGTTCTTAAGTATGTGTGTGTACTTGATTCACCCTCAGTAAAATAAACGCATGGAAAGCTTAGGAGAGGTATTTTGATCAGCTGATACACTGTTTGCACATGAAATATGGAATCCTCTTGGGTCCTGGCCTTATGCTTGCAAATATTTGGCACTGCCATGAGTTTTAGGTTGTTTTCAGTGAAAGTTATTTTCTTACCCATTTTGCTCAAAAGTGCTCCACACCTTTCTCACAGAAACCCCTTCAGTGTGTTGACTTGAACAGAGCATGAATGAGCCATTTCTCTCATGATACTGGAGCACCTTTACCAATGCAGCTGCTGAATATAGCAATTTACTTTCCTCAAACTTGCATTTTTGGAATTGTAAGGGAGTCCTGGATATCCCAGTGCAACGTGGGAGACAGACTGATGGTCACGTCTAAGACACTGCAGGATGTAGGAGAACAGCGTAACACAACAAGCTGTCCACGTGTAATGAAGGTGTTGAAAGAAAAGCCACTGGATCTCGGTCCATACCTTCCTGTAACAAGCATTTGGCATACTCAAAAGGTATTTGATTTTGAATGCTGATTAGCATTGAAACACATCACATTTGAATCTCTCTGATTAAATGGAGAACTGTCATAATGGCATTACTAATTACATTTGTATACACACTGACTGCCCTTAAAAACACCCTCTTAAGGTAAGATTCACCTCATCTAACATTAATCATTTAAAAATTAGGCATCTAGTCTAAGCCAATTATCTCAGCTGCCTCTGTATTCAGTGTAGAGAGACAGACACCTCCAGAGCATGACTCATCCTACCAGTGTTCAAAGGGGGTGAATCTCTTGTTGATTTGTTTCATTTGTATCATGATGTCATCAAACACAGTTAGATGAAATTACTTTATTTCTGTCCTGAGTACAAATGAGAAGCTGGATGAAGCAAATAAAAAAACAACCCCAAAACCAAAA
Organism: Colius striatus; assembly: GCF_028858725.1. Classification (NCBI taxonomy): domain Eukaryota; kingdom Metazoa; phylum Chordata; class Aves; order Coliiformes; family Coliidae; genus Colius; species Colius striatus. The sequence continues at coordinate 46,341,226 of NC_084764.1, read as the reverse complement.
CAAAATCCCACCAAATGAACTAACAAAATCTTTCCAGTAATGCCGTGTGAAGTGTTTTTATAAAAGTTAATGTAACGTTACTCGTCCATTTGGTTTTCTCACATAACAAGGATACTGTCCTCGAAGATTATGATGACCCTCTGTCAGACACCACCTATTCAGAGGTGTACAGAATAGCTCAGAGCTAAAGCAAAAAGGAAACTACTTGCACAAAGAAACTTTTAGCAGGCAAATGACTTAAAGCTCCCTACAAGGGAATGATTTGGTTTCGTTCTCTTGGGGATGATTGATATCAAGAGCCTTATTGGATAGCAGTGACTACACCTCTGAAAATGTCTGACATTTTGTTGTTTCCTCCAATATCTGTTGGTAAACTTCCAGCTGGGGCATACTTACTGTAGTTATGACTTTTAGGACACCTTGCTCTTTGGTGGCTTTCTGCCATGGGTAATGTCACATAGTGGGAAGTTTACCTGATTCACTCTCTAGGCTACACATAATTAGACTTTCTTCTGAACTGTGTTCTTAATCATATGCCTTTAAATCAGCTTGTAACTTGCCCAGAAAAACAGCCTTTCACGGTAAATGTTTTAAGGGGAAAAAGAGAGCTTCTGTGCCCTATAAAAACATAAACTGAATTGTATTAACGTCCTGCACAGAAAAAAGTCAAATTTAAATAGTTGTAGAGATCACTTACTTATGTGGCAGTTTAATCTGGCCTGGGATCCAGAACTGATTGCTGAACTATCTCCTAGAAACGTGATCTTCAAACTTCATCTTATTCACAGAGACCTTGGCAGCACAAACAGGCAGTATATCACTCCAGCTCGCTCTCTGCTGCATTGGCCTCTGGTTCTGAATTACAGCATCTATCACATTCTGGCTTCTGCATGCCAAGCTTTTAAAGGTGTGCTCTTGCTCACTGTACCTTATGAACAGCTTTCCCTTCCATCATTTGGCCTGCTTTTGAAGTTTACTGATATCGACTTATAAAATATTCTCTCTCTGCATGCCTGCCCCCTCTGACTACTGTGTAACTGAGACATACATGCATATCACAAGTGTCAAGTCCCAGTTTGAAAGTGCTTTGTCTTGCTCACACAGACTGTGGAAACTTCTGCCCATAAATATCTGAACCTCATATGTTTTTAAAACAAGACACAACATACATCCTGTGGTTCAGATCTATTTATAATTAATAACGTGGCATGAACTGGCAGATTCTTCACTGAAAGGACTATAGACATAAACTCTCTCTATGTATATGTGTATAAATATATATCTGGAGATATGCTCTATTCGTATTTTCAGTTTTAATACCATCATACATCATATTTGGGTTTAAATTATGCTTTGCTCTGAACTCTTATTTCATAATAAACAGATGAATTTTGCATGTTGACAAGAACTGGTCTCAAAGTCACATTCTCACTCTTTGACAGCCTGCTCATGGAGAGAGCTCTGTAGCTTTTACTACCTTGTCCCTGGCTTTGTTGCACATTCCTTAAAATCTTGAAAGTCACCAAAATTAAATCATCCATTGACTGCTCAAAAACTGTCTCTTTTTTACAATACTATAATGTTATTTCAATACAGTGCTTTATATATACTAGGCATGGAACTTAACTGTGACAAGCTAAGCTCCAGGCCCGAGAGAAAATGACAGTCAATGCTGGAGTCAAATGATCCGCTATATTTTTGTCCATATAACCATATGCTATCAGAGCCTCTATCAATACTATTATATCTGGGCATGCTGCCAGGACTGTGCCCTGGGGCTTCCTAAGTGGTAAATGCTCCAAAGGACCAACCTCTTTCCTCATCCTCCATGCAAAGGAAACACAACAACAAAAACTACAATAGGAACCATAATATCATCTGCAGAAATGCTGTTCTAGATGGTGGGGAGCTCTGGACTGCACTTTGCTTTCTATCAGATGGTCTGTCAAGACACAACCTAGGACACTTGGAATGTAATAGTCTGGTTAATAAGGTTGCCAAGGTGTTCATATCTACCTTGAGTAATTTTGAGCAATGGACAAAGCTGGACAAAATCATGAGGCTCATTGTCTAGTATATAGTAAGAAAAAGGTGTAGGTATGATGTACTGTAAATATGAGGCCATATAGTGTGCTGTATAAAAGTTTGAATATGAAGGCTTATTGTTTTCTATAACTATTTGATATCTGTAAACTCATTTAACCTACATTAGGCTGCCTATTTCCCACCTACCACAGCCCTTTAATGTGATTTTGAGAAAGTACAAACACCAGAGACATTGATGAAGCAAGATTTGCTGGAGCAAGTTGGGAACATATTCAAAGCTACAGTAAAAGGATTAGTCAAAACCTAAATAGAAAAGGAGTTGAGACTGCAATAGACCTTTTCTATTAAGCATCAGGGATATAAATCTTTGAGCACACATTTTAGGAAAGATCTCATTTGTGAAATAACCATATAGTACTTGTCTTCAAAAAAACAACACAACCACCCCAACCAAATACATGCCTTTCTGTTCAAGTGCTGCCTTTGTCTTTCATGAATAAACTAATTGATTGTGTATTCAGAGTGATTTTTTTAATACCAATCCCTGATTGTTTGCAGTATACAACAGTCATTTAAAGAAAGGGAAAAAAAAGATTTCTAACAGTAATTGGAGAAAATGTCCTTGGAGCATCCAAGAGACGAGGAGCCTACAGAGCATATTCTGTGGTCTAAGCAGAAACAGTCAGAAATCACGTCTATAGTTTCTGATTCTAAACATCTCCTAGACTCCTTTAAAAGGAGGAGAATGGAGGACATAACTTGGACCTTTCAGCTGGACAAACAAAGCAGCACGTTTACTATCATTGTCCTTTTTCAGAAGCCCACAGAAAGGCATCTGTGGGAGAAGATGTGAGATCTTTAACAGCTGACCTTTCTTCAAAGAGGTGACCAATGAAAGAATCTGTATCAATGAGATGTCTCATGAAACACCTACAAAGCGAGTGGAATCACAGGATGCTTGTCCATTCAGCTCAAGAAGGTGTACAACTTCACCTAGTCATTCATTAGATGCAAAAGATGTTGATAATGAGGGGCCAGTTCGTAAATAAAAACACTGCAACTTTATTCTGTACTTTTGAAATCACAAACCCTTTGAAATAAAGGGTTAAACTCAGTTCCTGATGGGTTGAAAGTGAAGTGGGGAAACATATGCAAGCTGCTGTACACTCAAACCACCTGTCTGCACACAAATTAGTTACAGAGAACTAGTGCAAAGTCTACTTCAATAATGAAAAAATAAGCTGCATTTTTATATTGAAAAAGAAATCACTGAATTGCAGCGGCTTGTAAAGCTGGGAGATGTCACACAAGTTCTGCTTTCTCATACAGTTCCTTTATATGTGTTGGGAAGGGGAAACTTTTGGCATTGTTATTGTAAGCATCACTATTGCCTCTTTTCCTTTTTGATGGGACATTATGATATATTGCCTCACTCTGTCACCGTTTCTGGTATTACACAAATGCTATGAATGACAAAGTTTGGACAGCACAGGTCTTCCTAGAAAGTGCCAAGCAAACTGGAAATTATGGTAAGATAATCTGGGGAGTTTAAAAGAATTGTCAGTTGAGTAGTTCTGTGTGACTCAAAGTACTTTGAGATCCTTCAGTTGCTGACTGCAGCATCAAACACTGGAAAGGAAATAAACTTCTAAGGCAATGCAGAAAAAAGACCTCACACTTAATAAGTAAGTAATAATAGAGGAGAGAATTGTTTATTAGTTATAGCAAGAGGTTCCAGGCAGAGATCAAGCCTGTATTTTAGTTAAAAAAAAAAATCCCACAAACCAGATTCCTGTCTCACTTAATCCAAATACAAAGTGAAAGACAACAGGTAGACACAATGTGAGAGGAGAAGAAGGAAGGTGACAGGGATGATTATTGCAGTAAGCAGCAGTCGCCAATTACCTAGTCATTGTTTAGCCTTCTTTGTAAAATATAGTACATCTGGAAGGCTGGTAATCACCATCTTTAGATCTGTCTTTAGTTTCTGTAAGCCAGCAGTGTCCTTTACATCTACTTGGAAAATGTCTTTTCCCCAAAGGAGAAACACAGAAAACTTCTTTTTTTTTTTTTGGTCTCGATGAAAAAACATAAAAATAATTGGCATTTTTCAACATATTAGGGCCTGAAAGGGACAAGTAGATCATCTATCCTGACCTATACACGTCAGGCAATTTATTTGCTTTTAACTGTCTTGTTATGAATCCAAATCACCTATTTTAATTAATGCAAAGATCCAGAAAAGTTGGTACAGGACTTATCCTTCATTGCCCTTTGCTAGTTTATTGTTCTGGCTAACTACCCTAAAGACTAAATATTTTACCTTGCTCCTAGTTTAAGTCATTAAGTCACTTGCCAGTCATTAGTTGCTATGATGACCTACTCTGCTAGGTGAAAGTGGCAGATGGGATCCTCCTCCAGGAAGATCATTCATTGCAGTTCTCAGTCAGCCTCTGGATAAATAAAGTTCCTCAGTTCAAAGTGCTTTTCCCAGATTCAGAACACGTTTTCCAACTTTTTCATATCATAGCATCACAGACTGGTAGGGGTTGGAAGCGACTTTTAGAGATCATCCAGTTCAAGCCCCCTGCAGAAGCAGGGTCACCTAGATCAGGTTGCATAGGACCGTGTCCGGGTGGGTCTTGAAGCCCTCAAAGGAAGGAGGCTCCACAATTTTGGACCCTCCTCATCCTTTCCTCCTGACAGCAGCATAAGAATATTTTTTTTTTTAATTTCCTGGTCATTGATAAAAACAGGGATAGCTTTAGAGCTATAGACAGCAGCCTGAACTCATACTAGAAATCATGTGCTGTATCACATTAACACCTGCGCTGTCAGATCTGTCAATACACTCTTCTTCATTGTTCAATACATACACACTTTGCACTGGATTGTGCAAAGTTTTAAAGAGCTTCTTCTGGTACTGTGGACTTTATCACATGTCCAAATATGCTGTGGTGATCACATCATTCATTACGTTAGTCATTCCAATCTTTAATCTCACAATGAGGGATATCAAAGTGGCACTGGGCAAGAGTTGTAAACAATTTCCCTTGGGTTTAGTTATTAAAACACTAAGAAAGCATTTACAAACAGCAAGGACTGAAACAAGGTCTCCATGATGATACACACACTGTGTCCCTTTGATGGTGGGAACCTACAATGAATACAACACAGCCTGTTTCTGTAGGCAACGGAAGCTCAAATGCACAAAACCAAAGGGATAATGGTTACGTGGCCAAACACAACACAGTTGGCTGGGGAAGAGGACAGGAATTTCCCAGTGAAGTGGAATAGCCAAAGCTGAAAGCCTCAGAAGATGATTTGCTCATATTTTCTATAAATACAAATGCTTTTTAGTGTATTAAGTACTTCAGGTTAGTTGCCAGTGTTCTCTGACTTGTTCATTTATTTGTCTGAAGAAGGTAGGTGCTGGCAAAGCAGAGAGGTGAAATATAACCATTTCTGCTGACTTTTTGTACTCTATACTGAGGTCCTGCCATGGACAGATTCCAACAGGGAACTAACATTGCAGTATCAAGACTGAGGACTTGATTCAAGTTACAGTCCAGTCTACTACAGAATGAAGTTGGTTGCACTTCACACTTCTGCAATCTCCTCTCATCCATAGAGATCACAACCCTGTCCTCTTTCATTCTTTTTTTGGGGATGAGGAGGGGAATAGCAGAGCTTCTCCAGGCCTCCTATCTGTATGAAGCTCCAGTATATATGTCTTGCTTTCCTTGTTTTCCTCTGAACCAGGAGCAAAATCTTTCTATTGAAATGCTAATAGAGGAGTAAACTGTATAATAAGACTGCATCCCCTTTGGGCCTACATGTAATTTACACATAAAATGAAATTGCACATGGCCTTGTTTCATAGCATATTTGTTTAATTATCTTTCTTAAAAAGCTTTTTTCAATTAATTTTCAATATTTAAAAAAGGAATAAAAATGTCAATTTGTCTGTGTACCTGATAATTAAGTATAGTTTGGGGAATAATTACATTATCTAACAGCAGAAATTTGTCCAGCTCTAATAACTGGCATTTTTCAACAGTTTTGTTTGCTTTCTTGTTCTCCAAGTGCTCTAATTCAAAAGAAGTTACATTCTGCATGTATCAATCAGTCCTCACTCAGACACTGATCAGTTGAACAAAATCATAGGATCATAGAATGGTAGGGGTTGGAAGGCACCTTTAGAGACCATCTAGTCCAACCCCCCTGCAGAAGCAGGGTCACCAAATAGCTCTGCTTTCCCTGACAATGAATCAGGAAAGAGTGGACAGACCCAGGCCAGCTTGAATCATTCCAAGAAGGTTATATGTGCAGTTCTGGTATATACTAGGAAAAGTATAACCAACAAAGTTAAGAAGATATGTGCTTCTCTTGTCTTTGAGAAACCTCAATCTGATATACCATGTTGGATTCTGATGGTCTTTTTCTGTCTACACTGGAACATCCTTGTCTTTGGTTTGTTTTCTCTTTCTTGGAGCTGATTTGGACAAGAACTATTCAAAAGGTAATCACATAACAGCATTTTGAAAGAGAAAGATAGAATTATTGTCTGAACAGACTTGTTACCGGGATTAGTATCAGAGAGGAAGAATTGTAAGCCACTGAGGTCCAAATAGCAACTTCTGGATCAAAACAAGACTGCTGACTCTTCCAGTGAGGAGGTAAGGAACAGCTGTTTGAGCATTAAGTCCTGTCTCAACAGGCATTTCCCTCCTTCTCCATATGACTAGTCTAAAAGTGGCCATTACAGTTTATTACAGTTCTGGGGAGGGTTGAGGAGGTGTCCTCCTGCAGGGAAAATACCCTTCATGGTACCAAGCTACTGCCACCATTGCATCAGCCCACTAGAAGCGAGGAAACCCCAGTTCTGAGATCCAGCTTACTGACCCGTGAAAGCAATTTGATTTGAGCTAAAGGAGTAGAGCAAATAGAAGGAGCAAACTGAGCAGGGTAAGTGTCAGGGTAAGTGACATTACCTTGTTAACATGGCAGAACATAACTAGTATTGGCTACTATTAGCATAATGTAGGCTAGAACAAGAAGCATTGGTTCACCTAGAACTCAGCAACTTCATTTAACATATAGCATGGAACAGACAATAGCAAATGGACTCTCCACTGCTGTGGGCTTCCCCATCACAGGAGGAACTGGAACTTTCTCCCATGGACCAGATACACAACATGAAAGATCTAGTCTATCCACATAAGTGTAATTGCTTCTGTACTGCTTATCTACAGGACAAGTATAAGAGCACGTTGGAACTATTGTGTCACTTAACAGATTTAGTAAACATTGCACAAAAACTTCCACCTAACTTCAAATAAGGAAAAGATTTCTTACCTGTATGAGCTGGGACACTGTTTCTATGCAGAGACAGAAGAAAGCAGTCACATCAGGCATTTCACTCATCTCAGGGCTAAGCAAGGGCTGACCTGTGCAGTCAGAATGGTAGGGGAAGAGATAGTGACAAAGCATTAATGAAAACTCTTCTCAGTTGTTTTTTTCCCAGTAGCTTTATGATGAGCTGCCAGGTACAGCCTCTGCTGCTGACTCACGCTGGGAATGCAAGAGGGACAATGATGTTTCAGCTCAAGTACTTGTCAGCTGCCTGACAAGGTAAAGATCAGGTTTTCTTCAAACTGCCAAACATCTTAAAGCAAAGCTTAGTTTCTCAGCTAAAACTCTCCACTCCCCAAGAATAGAAGCTTCTCCCAGCCCCCAGACCTGAGAGAGGAAATAGTACCAATAATGGTAACAAAAAAAAGTTGAACAACAACCTTACCAGTCTCATTTCAACTTTTCTTTGCATTTTCTCCCCCTTCTTCTTGCTCTGTTTCTGGTTTATATCACCTCACCTTGTAGTTAATCAGGCTGGTGCTGACAATTAGGCTTGTTAACACCCTCCTTTCAGAAGTCTTGCTTTCCAATTAGGCTGCCTGGAATGGGGCAGGCAGCCAGAAGATAACATAACTGTTCACTGTGTTTAGTCCCAACAGCATCTGCAGGGACACCTGGCAGCAAAGGGTAGAGCTTTTAACCCCTGAACTGTCAGGGTGCTTTAGCACACTAGGCATTAAAGCAGCTCCACTTGAATTGAAGCAGGAACATTTTAAAAAATCCTTTTTCTGTCATTGTGGATTTTTTGTTTGATTTTTTGGTCTTGGTTTGTTTTTAAAAGGAGCTAAAGATCCATCTAAGTACCTTGTAGGAGTCGCAAAAGTGTCTGTTTGAAGTTCAGTACACAAATTGCATGGTCTTCAGTGGGTGTTAAATACCTAAACAGCTCAGGCATCTAACTGCAAATGTAGGTACCCACACTGAGGGGAAATTTAGCTTGGAATACTTTCTGTAAAACTGTAAATTCATCCTCTACATTCAGTTGCTGGACCTGAAAGACCAGTTTCATTTATTTCTTAAAAACCTAGACATTCTTTGTTGTATAGAAGGTAGTTCAGTCAACATCAGAAGTCTCTGTTATTTTTGTATGTGTTAAATAATACCATTGTAAACTATAGCAGTAATCAGAAATGTTGAAAGAGATGGTTATCTATATATTATGCTGCTTCCCATTCTGGCCCTGGAATGGGAGCTCTGCATGGCTAAAGTTGTGGTATGGATAAACCATAATACTCTCTTGACATATGTCATACATGCAATTCCATTACAAACCATTTGCTGCCTTTGCTTTGCATAGTCACTGACTAAGGTCTTAACTTCTATTGTAGCTGTTCTCCATGCAGCAGCACACAAGTGATTTGCCCTCATAAGCCTGAACTATGTTGTCTCTGTGCTGATTGTCCTCAGTTCATTTGACACATGCATTCTGGCTTGCTTTAGTATCATACTTTGAAGTTTATCATGTAGACCCGGGGAAGAAACAATTGGGGAAGTACCAGCAGTAGTTATGAGATGTAGTGAAGCATTGTGGTGGTGAGGCTGTGAGGGGGTACCATGATTCTCAAGTGTTTCATAGCCAGTACGTAGTGATTATTAGTCGGGGCAAAGAATACATCCAGACTGGGGCCACGGCATCAAAAGAGCTCTAAGCATCACACCATGCATCACACAGCTCCATTTTTAGGTGGCAATCTGTGCATTTCTAGTTGGACATATTAATAGTCAGTGGAAAGATGTCTATGGCTGCTAATGGCATAAGAATGGATTTATAGACCGAATGGTCATGAAGAGTGACTGGAGTTTTCAGTGTAACAGCACAGTCTATAGTTTGTCAGTGAAATGGCTAGGTGTCAAATGATACCTGTCAAACACAGAAACGTTTGATTTCATTCTTGTGCTAGTAGCTGTACTAACAAGTTAACAGGACTATTCCTTCTGCTGAAGCTCAAGCCTCTGACCAAGTATTTATACCCTTAAAAACCACCTCTAAAAGCCAGTGTTCTTCAAATCAAAGGTTAGCAATGTTAATTTTGTTCCTCACCATACTTCACTCATGCTATCTATCCAGGGACCATTTATTATGGAAGTGTTTACAGAAGCTATTGATAGCAATAACACAGAAGCATCAGTTGTTTTCCATGCTGCTGGAGACTTTATGGTTGACTTTCATAAAGTCTTAATTGAAGAGCACTGCTGAGGAAGCCAAAGTAGACACTACTTAGCTTGGTTTGATGGGTTGAAGCCTCAGTGATTCTTTTGTGGAACACTAACAACAGCCACAATACCATTTTCAACAAGTTAAACTTTAAGAACAGCTGTGCTGCTGTCTCCCAGTGTGTTAGCTCCTAGTTATGGTTTGTTGAAAGTTCTCCTGTAATCTTTACTTTTGTTAAAAGTAAAATATTAAGGACTGTTTTGACTCTTGCAGCCATCCAGTGTTGAATGTCCATCTAAATGAAGCTGGCTGCATTAGCTCCCAGAAAATGACATTTCCTCCAAAGTTGGTTCTGCCTATCATAACACAGGTTCTGCAATCCAGCTCTGTTCTCTAGGAATCAAAACACTGCCAACAGGTTTCAGTGGGCATTGCTCACGTGCAATTTTTTACTTTGATGACACATAGTTAATGTAGTATAGAGAAAAACGGGCATGTATCCCATGGCATCAAACAAGAATGCATGGCTTCTCTATTTCAGACACTCATTCCTAGCCAACCTCACTGCGGAGCAGCAGTACAGAAAAGTAGTGGATGGAGAGGTGATGGAGCTGCAGAAGAGTGACAAAATGCAGACAATACTAAGGGTATTGTAGAAGTTTAAAGCAAGGGAAAGCACCCCGAGGTAGGGAGATATGGAAAAAGAGTTTTGTAGAGCTAGTCAAAGATGTCACACTCAAATAGCCTTTTTCTGAGACAATGGTGTTTTGACAGAACAACAGTTTTCATGAGAAGATTTGTCATTTGGGGGAACACTCTAGATTGCTGACATATTTCAACAGAATAAACCACAGAGATTTTGGTAGCTGAAAATTCAAGCCACTCGTTTTTTTCACTGCATGACAGTTTTAAGAAGATAATGTAATTCTTAAAGGGGTCTTTTTTTTTATGGGAATAGAAGATTATTCTCTCCAAAATAATTTCTTTAGTACTTGGATAAAACCAGAAATGGGAAGGGTGCTAAAAAATCAAACGGACAGAGCTGGAAAGGAAAATATGAAAAAGAGAAGTTAGATGGAATATGTCTGGGGGATGTTCATGGACAGGAAAGAGATGAATGAGAAGAGAAAGCATAAAGGCAAATATATTGTGAACAAACAGCAAGAAGGCAAGAGAAGCAAATAAAAAAAATGGTGTGAAAACATACGGGCACAGAGTCATTTTTCTTGTGCTGCCTGGTAAAGATAATAGTTTTGGTTTAGACATTTGAAAGCTGCCAAGAAGCTCATAGAGTTTCATTTAATCCTGTTCATTATTTTGCTTTGATTTATTATTTTCTTAATGGAGCTATCTCTGAAATTAGTAAGAAGAGCTAATGGCTGCAGATAAAATGACAAGAAGAAGGCAGGTGCTGCTCTGTTAGTACAGCTGAGGGGTGGCTGGAGTGCAGTGTATGCCCACCCTCCTGGGGGACGGGGCCTTTATCATGGCCTGGAAAGTTTTAGTCTGTACTGCAAGACAAAACCCTGGAAGACAGTTACAGAGTAGTTGCAAGCCTAGGGGAAATCTTGAAGCCAAGGAATTTTTGTTTTACTCAAAAGCTGTAACCACATGCCCAAACTTCCCCAGCTTTTCTGTGCCTTGCCCCACAGTTGTTATGGTGCTGCCACTCTCCTATGCCTTTCCTTTTTGTTCCCTCTGAGAAGCCCACTGCTATCTCATACATAACTCGTGCCCCTTTCAGCTCTCTTTGTGCCAGCTCTCCTTTTCTACCCCAGTTCTGATCCCACTTTTGTTCTTTTCCACAGCACTCAGAAACTCCTTAAAGCCAGAGTTCAAAAGAAAGCCCAGAGAAGAAAGGCTACCCAGGGCTGTACATTTTCAGGCTTAAGCCCATTTTTTACTTTCGATCAGGATTTATTTTATCATGTCAATGTGTTACAGCAACACCATCCTTTCTGTATTCTCCTGAATAAACCAACTCAGATTAGTAGGAGACTACACCCTTTATTTATGGGGAGTTCTGTTAAGAGACTCGATTATGCTCTGAAAAAGGGGAAATGGTGTTAACAGCTACAACTAAACAACTAAAATAAAAAAAAGGAGGTTAAGCACTTCTCCTAACAGGAAACTTTTGCTGTACACAGCAGCAAAACACAGACTATAACACAAGGGAGGAGCCACTGTAATTGCCTTTTGCTGTGATCGCTAGATTTTTGATTGAAAGGATCATGTCTAGGGTTCTATGCTCGTTCTTTTCTCATAAGCTCTCAGTACTTAGAAGTCTTTTCTTCCACTCTTAATTTGCCTGGAGCAAGGCTTTTATCTAGACTTTTAGCCAAGAGGCACCTGCTGAAATATTCATTGGCAGAAATTGTGCCATGGGTGTTTTTCCCCATTTGTCCAGTTCTATGTCATTAAAATAAGGTTGAGTGCAATGAAAATAGAATTTGACACAGAAGAATGGCATTCTCTCAAAAACTTTGTATGATTAGCAATTAACCCTCTTCAGTGCGAGAATTTAAACACTAAAGCCTGCTGAATAGTGTCCTTTGAAAATGGCCCTTTTCTGCCACATGAAAATTGGATTCAATATTATAACTTCACTTTGTAGGAGGATCAAATTATAATCTGTAGTGTTTTATGAGGTTGATTTAAAGATGTTTCATTTTTACACTGATTTCTTCCTAAAATCTTATCATGTGTACCTAAAGTCAGGCTGTTCTTCCTTCCTTCCTTCCTTCCTCCCTTCCTTCCTTCCTTCCTTCCTTCCTTCCTTCCTTCCTTCCTTCCTTCCTTCTCTCTAAATGATCCAAATGATATTTTTTTCTCTTCAATCTTGTTCTGAGAATGAAAAGAGCAGTTTTCAGAAATCTCAAGGGTAAAAATCAAATTGAATCAAAGAGAACCCCAGGTACACACAATTAGACCTGGGATATTTTACACTTTATACAAAGCTGGCCTCAAAAATCATTAGCTAGCCTTGCTTTGAGCATGAGTCAGGTAAACTCTGGGGGAACTCTGAAGGTCTCTTCTGATCAAGGTTGTTGTCTGGTTGTATTTTATTTTTGTAATCAGAGCAGATACTCAATGGACAGAGAGGAGCATTTTCCTTTTAAGAAAAAACATTTAAAATCAAATCATTTTTGCAACAGCAAGAGGTAAAAAAACGGTCTTCAGTATATTGTTTCACCTTATGTTTAAAGGGCTAATACTGGGACTGATCTGTCTTTCCCTGTAGACATACTGGAAATTTCCTTGCATGGCTCCTGTTAGATTTTGTTATCTGATAAAACAGACGCTTTGGCAATCTTTCTCTGAAGACATCAAAATAACCACAATTTAAACTGTGTAAAGCTCTTAAGATGGGGAAATGTTTCATTGTCTCTTATGTATCTGTACAAAAACAGACACAAAAAAATCAAGATCTTTTCCTCAAGAATCTGCAACATAAATAACGGGCAGTTGGCGTTGTGCATCTAAATGGTGCAACACAGGGCTTGCAGCCTGTGGGCAGCAAAGGGTGGAGAAGTTTCATATGACATTTCTCTGTCCTCTTGGTTATCACAATTCTGGACTCTCTTGAAAAGAATGTTATTTGCTTAGGTAAGTTATAATAAAACTTTTACAGCAACTACAGTGCTGTGTCTTCCAGTCTCACTCTGAACCTTCCTCTCTCTTACATTGGACAGTCTGCCTGTAGGTAGAAGTGAAGAGAGCATGGAATCTTTATGGACTGTTTAATGGCAGCTGGCTGCTCTTTTTACGGGCTTCTAGTAAGCACCCAAAGTAGGGACCATGTAAATGATACTATATTTCTTACAGGACAAAAGAAGAGAAGAAAACTCTAATTTCTGCTACATCAATTTGAAATCCAGATTTTCTCCCCAGCTTCAAGCGGAATTACATTGGATTGGCATTGATGCAGCTCAAAACAGAGCTTGACGTTCAGATCATTACACTGCAGTGACAACCTGTGGCTGGAAGTGTAATTTTGGCTATCAGCCTCCACTTACCCACAGCTAGTGGAAGCCATTTGACACACAAATTGTATTGAAGAAGATTGTGATGTCTGTGTAGCGTTTGGTCAGGACGCAGCAGCGGAGGAGAGCGCAGGCAGAATGTTTTGCACGAAAACCACTCAATGAAAGGATTTCTGTTTTCTGTTAGAAATACTCATTTGTTTAGGTTGTAGTTTATGGAGAGTTTTACAAAGATGCTTATGTTGATCTTCATTTAGCAAACATTCTAACACCTGCTAAAAATATTTTAAGCCCAAGCTTTAAATATTTTGAAGTTCAGCAAAAACGTTTAAATGTTTTGAAGTTAGACAATGGGATACTTGTGGGCTGGAATGGAAATGCCTCTCCAATGGAATGCATTTCTAGAAGAATTTCTAGATCACAATTCTAGTTGTCCAAACTAGAGATGAAGACCTGAGTCATGAGCTTTGAGATCTAATCACAGATATAGACCTTATGGGGGCTCTGCACAGCGGGATCTGTGCTGTTAGACACTGATATTATCCATACTCCATCCTGCTTCAAAAGGAAGAAAGAACAAGGAAAGATCCAAAATCCAGGATCCAAAACCTAGGGTTTTTATCAACCTTTACCAGGTAAGGAATGATAAATTTGGTGTGAAGTGTCCAGCTTCTTGGACCACCAATTACTTTGAAAAAAAATCCCAATATTTGAGTTGCTTCAGACTTTTCCTAACAAACATGAGGGCAGAACTTGGCACTCTGGGACTGATGTGCTGTGTTTACCCCTTTTTGATAATGTGAGGCTGTATTTCCATCTTTCTGCTGTAAAAATCCTGAGAAAAAGCCCTGTCAGCAGAACCTTGTGTCCTCTCACCGTGCTGTACGTACATCACCAAAGTCTGCTCTCAGCTACCTTAGTGCAAATCTGGAGATGATTTGTTGAAGTCAATGGATGTGATTCCAGATTTGCAGTAGCACCAATGGCAGCAGATTTTGGCCTTTGACTGCTTTTTTTTTCCTCAGCATTTTCTCAGTGCATAGTAGCATCTGTGCTATTTCAATAGAAAAAAAGTCATAATGTTGCCATGACAGAAGCACAAGTGCAGCCAAGGGTGTTAGAACACAGTTTTTGATTACATCAAAATTGCCCAAGACAAGACTGGCTGCTTCATTGACTTAATGCAGCTGTGGGATCTGAAAGATTCTGATGGAAACAGCACTGGTGCTCCCCACAACCTCCTTTAAAACCAACGTTATGCGTTGAAAAAGAGCAAGGAATGGTCTGTGAGAAACTGAAGTAAATGAGAAGCAGAATTTTAATGGATAAATGTAAACATATTTTTCTAAAGCAAAGCAAATAACTTGCTAAGTACTTAACACCACTGAACAGCAGTCAGAAAAATGATAATCTAATGAAAAGGCAGTTAGCATCTTCGGTGTATGAACTTTCTCTACTACGCTACTGTGAGCTGTCCAACTTGAATGTTAGTAGTAGCATAATCTTCACTTAACCCTCAGGCTGGAAGGGTTAGAAGTTAAATACAGTAATTCTGATCATGATAAATAAAAAGAGATGGAGAGTAGCAATAAACTACTTTGTGTCCCAAGAGTATGAAAACACTTAAAAGTTTATGGGTCTGGCAGGGGAAAGAATGATCACGATTACAGCTGGGTTGCATTTCAGTATTTAAATTGTGATCTTTTATTGGACACAGTCAGTTTTTCTGACAGGAAGAGCAAATGCATTCCAACTTTCTTGTGTTAATTCACTTATTAACGGATTCAGCAGAGACTTTTCCAAACACATTCCAAACATTCAGCACGGATTCGCTGGCTTTGGTCAATTCAATGCCAGGGCACTATGCAGAAATAGAACATGTACACCTTCAGAATCCATTAATTAAAATGCCAAGTGAATATCCGTGGAGCTGCTCTGCAATAATCCGTGATCAGTGATCAGGAATCACTTCTTCATGCTGAAGATATTCACCCCATTTGGACACTTGCCAGAACCCCATGTTCAAATGATATGTTTTGGAGAACAGGGAGATCTTTTCCTACCCGCACAGCTTGGCCTCTTGGGAGCACAAGGTGTGTACATATGCAGGTGTGCAGCATACAGCCTCTCGGACATTTTTACACCCATCTTTCCATCTTGGACTGAGAAATTCATCTGAAAAAAAAAGTATTTGTTAAAGGTTTCTAATGTCCTTTAACTTTTCATCCTAACAAGGACAAACGCTGAGTGACAGTGAGAAGATAAGCTGCTTCTATTCTGTTGTTCTTTATTTACTCTCTGTTATAACAAACTCTACAGAGCAAAGAGATAAAACACACGTTATTACTCTTAGTGTAGCTGTGGACAAAATATTCAGTATTACATCCCAAATTAAGCATATGTCACACTGACTTAAAAACTACCAAGTAACTTTGATCTTGAAAGCTGAACTAGAAATGGACTTTAGCAGACTATTTCCAGTACTTTCATTCAGGCTGAAGAAGCGTGCACTAAAACATTCATAGTTCTGTCAGGTTTGCTCCTTCCAATCACTAGTGTGATTCCCTATGATGGACACAGTTTGTTCTCCCTGCCCACTGATATCTTCAAGGCAGACAGGATGCAGGATCTATACACATCTACACTTACTTTGAAATTACAAAGACTTGCTATAGACAGGGGAATTTCACATGAGGGGACAGAAGTACAACAGAAATACCGTATGCTGCTTTCTTCACGTAAAGACATTGAGACAAAATCAGGATGGGAGGACAGTGGCAGTGTTAGTGTCTGGCTTTGAGGGTCTGTCAGAAACTCACAATAGCACACTCCAAAACTTCTCGAGATTGGAGTCTTCGGGTGATTGCTTGGCATGTTTGGGTCCTTGAAGAACTTGCATCTCAAAGGATTTACTCCACAGAGAGTAAGGATAACAAATGACCTGATTCCCAAGAGATATTTGTTGAAAACAGTGGTTGTTCATGTCTTGCCAAACAGCTCCTAAAAATACAAGGCTCTCATTTTCACTGGGTTAAACTGAATAAAAATATACTCAACATCAAGATCAGGTTACTGGAGAAAGAATTCCAACAGAGCTACTCTCCACTCACCATTCTCTTCTCCAGGGATGGAAAAATCTGTACAAATGCTTTTGTTGTATAGCAATGGCCACAGAAAGTTGCAAATGTTCCTCTAATTCATTTTGCTGAAAGTCTCTGTAGAATTTGCTCTATTAATTTGAAGTCATAGATAATACTTCTCTAAAGTAGCAAAGATTTATCCAACTATTTTGTGTTTAAATATGGAGCTCAAAACCCTAATCTCAATTTAATTTGACTAAATACTTACATACTTTATGGTCAATCATCCAAATCTTTTACAAGGTCCCTTGGCTTTGGAATCACTAATCTCAAACGGTTCTATATATGAGCCTTGTCTGACACGACATATATTGAAACAGACTGTGGAATGATCACTTAGAGATGAGAACCTTGCTACAGTTTTAGTGAACCAAAGCTAAGAGGCAAATTATTCAATTATAGCAAATTTACAGTAGCTTAATATTTGATAGAAGTGGTTCTTCTATCATCAGAGCATCACACTGAAAACCCTTGAGCAGCAAAATAGCTCCGGAAATGCTGAGGATGTTTTAGCCACTTATTAAGAAAATTCATCTAACTTGATTTTTTGTGAACATTTTGACTCTTTGTACAATAAGGGCTGCTGAGACATTTTTGGTTTGTGCACTGACAGTCCAATTTACTTTGGATAGCAGTGCACTAGAGGGAGTGTGAAAGCAGTATCAGTGCAGGTAGGTTACGGTAGGAGTTCTGGCTCCGTTATAACCCAAGCACAGTAATTGCTCTGGGCACCATCTGTAGAAGCATCTAATGTGGAGAAGTCTGCTCTCCTCTTTCAGTATAATAAGTCAAGGAATCTGCAGAGAGGAAAAAGCGTGAGTCTCAATTTTTCCCCTAAACTACATCTCAGGTTACTTCAGCTTGTTCCAACCTGTTCTATGTTTCCCTCTGTAGGTCTGTCCGTGTGAGACAGGACACTCTGGTAGTGAAGCCATTCCAGAGAAACCTTTTTGTAGGGTAGCCAGTACAAGTTCATGAATTTGAGAACCCTGAAGCTTACAGCAAGATTTCAAAGACCCCCTATTTTAAAAATCAGTAGTTTGTCAGTCCTCTCCTGAAGCAGAGTATTAAGCTTATGCTCAGTACTTGCATTTTTTCATCTACTGCTTGTATACATACCACAGTAACAGGTTTCAGTGTGTTTCAGATGAAGGTGTCACTGTGCACTCTCTCAGTGGTGCTGCAGTTATAACACATGTATCCCAGAAAACCTTATATGGGGTAACCACACCTGCTGGTGACAAAGTTGTGAGCATCGGTTCCTTCTAAGGATCAAGTCACCTGCTGTTTTCAATCTAGGAATGAAAGAAGTTCTATATATGGCCAGGAAAGTGTAATATTCTGGGCTTGGATGAAAACATTCCTTTGGCAACGGTAATTCCTGCTCAACCTCAAGCTTCTCAGCACTGTTGTGCACAAATGGACATGCCTTTGTTCCTCTCCATTTGAATGTGCAGTAAAGTTTCAGCAAAGGCTCACACCAAAGTATGTCTGCTACTTCAAGTAAAGGATGCTCCTGCATAGAGCAATGCATAAGTGAGTACAATGGAGATTGATCCTTTCATGATACGGGCACCAAACTGCCCTTTGTGAGATTTTTATAGTTAGAAGTGTACAAGGTAACTGAAAAAAATCCTAATTTTCATTGAGTTTTGTTCCACTTGATTCATATAAAGCAGCAACCTACTGGATTGAATGATGATATGCTTAGTCAAATGCTCAGTCATTTGGCGTGGAATTAACTCTGTGTTATATTTGCTTCTGTGACATTTATGGTAAGTTGCATTGCAGTTTCATTTGATCTAGCTGCTTATTTAAGACTGAATATAGCAGACTACTTTTGCTATAGTGAAAAAGGGATGCTGTTATTGTTACTACTATTGTCACTTATTAAGATAACCCTCCACCTTCTATTTTTCTTATTGTAACGGGCAGTTTAGGCCTGACTAAGTAAAAATACGTTACCTGTAAAGTAGAGAAGATAGAGTGTTTTTGTTGCCTTTTAACCCTGAATTGTCAATTTCTATCAGCAGTAGCAGGGCCTGACACTTGGGGTTGCTTGAACCTGCTTTGCATACTGTGAATTCTTACAACAGCAGCATGAATTGTGACAGGGGCTAATTAGCATTTCCACTCCCTCTATTCAGCTCTTTCATTCTTGATGACAAATGCCAGAAGCAGGAGAGGAAGTTTAACTAAACCCAGATTAAGAAATTTATCTCCAAGTTTGGAAGTTAAAGAAGAAGACAGATCAACATTTGTGGCAGGTACTTCCAAGCACGTGTGTGTATGGATGCGACATGTATATAGTTAGACCTTTTTTCCCTTGTGTTGGATAGGCAACTGTTTGTGACTCTGACACCTGAGAGCAAAACACACAGAGACTTCCAGCTGCCCCTCCAAGGTATCCATCCAGATCCCAGTGAAGCTAGTGTCGATTTCTCTGGTGGCTTCACTTGATATTAGCTTCTAGGTTTATGTACATAGGGTGCAAGATGGAATTTCTGCAATATGGAACTAGGGTATGACACTTAATTAGCCTCCATCCAATGTAACCATCTCCTTTTGATCTTTCTCACATGATATGTAAGTCTTCCTGAAATCAAGTGAAATCCCATGGGCCAAGGCTGCACACATCTACTGGGGTAGACTGCTATTGAATAGACTCCAGCGTGGAGACATGAACATCCAACCTCCATTTGTTATTATCAGCCCCGCTAAATATTTCTGTTGCAGCATTCTGTAAGAACCTCACTCAAAATCTTTGGCTGCTATGGTCTACTCAACTTCCAAATAATTCAGACTGTTGCAGCTCGTAGAATCCCACAAAGGTGCAGTGGCATTTGTCAACTGTGCAGCTGAACTAAAAAGAGAACAGGTCTTTTTAGCCACAGTCTGGTGTCCTTATCACTGAATATGCTGCCTGACATATTTATATATTATGTTTCTAAATTCAGTGCAATCCAAGCATCAGGTAAGAAGAACATAACTTTGCAGTCTAATATAGCAAATCACCCTGTCATGTACCATTGGCTCCTCTGACTGAAACATGATATTGCTCTTAAGATAGTTACTCTGCATTTTCTCATTGTTGCCTTGTGCTCATGAACTGTCTATGTCCAGGTGTTGCATTTCCATTAAAAGTCTCTGCAGCACAGGTTTTTTGTTCTGTGTTTTTACAGCACCTAACACAGGATGAGACCCTGATCCCTGATTAGGGGTCCCAGCATTAGTGCACTATGAGTGAGTGTCTTAACAATAGAACAGCAGGGATGCTAATGGCTGCAGCAAAACATAGGGGGGGAGGAAGCAAACAAAAATTGCAAATAATTTGTAAGCAATAATGATAAATAGTTAAAAAACCAGTATAAAAGAGCCAGTGCTCTTGCTCATTACAGCACTTGTGCATGTGCTTAACATTATGTATATGAAGAGCCCCAAGATTTCAAGGATACTAGTCATATACTTAAAAATTAAGCTTTGAGATAGTGGAATACAGCCTTAATGAGGATAATTTGGATAGTCTCATATGCACAATGAATTAATCACCTGGAAGACTAATTATTCCTTATGGAAATGTTGATCCCAACTGTAACCGTATCGAACCTGCCGAGCTGCTCAGAACTGATGTGACTTGTAGGGTTGTCCATGCACCATGCATGCAGATCGAGCCTAAGTTCAGCCTGCCCCAGTGACAGCAAAGTTCCATGAATCCTTTGTGTCCACAGACTTATGGGGAAAGTTTTTCATGAAGCAGGCTCTGAAGATGAAAGCTTATACTTTAGGAGCAAGGAGAGAGTTCCTGAGCATAAAGTCCAGGGGAATCAACTCAAATTGAGGGTGGAAAAAATTGCTGAAAGCAGCAGGCTGTGATGAATTCTGTTACTGGCCAAACTTGTGAGGGATCCATCAAAAAAGACAGTTGCTGCATTATTAGTTTCATATCAATATATCAGGACAATGGATGCTGTCTCTGGTATGCTTCTCTGAGCAGGGTGCTTGTTTTGAGAGAGATGTTAGGAAGGTGATTTGATGATGGCATCTTCTGGGACTTGTAGTTGTTGAAGGAGGTCACTTAAGGACTTCCAAAGCTATTCCCTTTACATCTCGCTTTTGCATGCCTAATTTTGTGCTTCGGTCAGCACATTCTAACTATGAATGAGGGAGCCATTTGATTCAGGTTGTTCTGGGAAAAAGCCAAACATTCACTGCAAACCTGAAAAGCTGAAATTGTAACCTGAAGTCCTGTAAATCATTGCACATGGAGAGTGTATAAGATACCTTCTGCTGTCTCAATCTTCACAGGGAATAACACTGGGGAGTTTTCAGTCTTTTGTTCTCTTTCCTTCCTGCTTTTTGATGTTGGTTTTTACACTTAATATAAAAGCTGTAGAAGGCAAGTCTTCTGCTTTTAGCAAGCAACATCACAAACGCTGCTTTGGCTTCTACCTGACTTGTTCTTTAATTACAGAAAATTAAATAAAAGCACGCCCCCCTCCACACACACATTTAGTGTGTTTGGGAAATGTTCAGACACTCTCTTAAAAGTGCAGAACTTTAGTGCCTTTAGGATATAACAATGCTTTATTTGGATTCAAGTGATTAAAGAGCTAATTTTCTTAGTGGGAGGTTAGTGCATTTATACAGAGAAAATACATTGCAGGAATATGGATACTTCTGAGTTCCACAGGGGCCCAGGGAATTCCGAATTCCCATCTCTCTGCTTGTAGCAGCAAAGACCATGAAAAAAAAACCCAGAAAAAAAACCCAACCAACCCTCGTTTCATATCTTCTGAGTCTGGTGTCTTCTGTATAACTGGAGACAGCTCCATTCATTTTTCCCTAGGGGATTAACTTTTTCTGCAGTTGTCTGTTTGGTTCTCTTAATTGTGAAGTCATAGAGCTAATTTCCTCTGCATTGATTTTCAAATGATGCTGTAAATGTGCCATTCAGATTCTGTTTCTAACTGATTCCGTTGCTTAATTCTTTCAGAGAAGTTTGAGGTTTGTCCAGGTTTAAAAAGTGAATACAGGAAAGCAAAGATCAAAGCACAAAGGTTGGGCAAATTGCATGGGTTTGTACTATGCCATAGAACTTTTTCCAGTGAAGGAAAGTAATATTTTCCTTTCTATGCACAGAATAGGATTGCAGCAAGTGTTTGGAAGAAGTATTTCCCTTACTTTTTTATGCCCTATGTGTTTGCTGAATTCAGTCTGTTGATGCTGTTCATCGTCCTGATAAACAGGCTGTCTGAATGCTTTTCTGCAATATTATCTGGAATGAGTGTGCCAAGACTTAGATGATGAAGGGTATGGTCTCCAGTTCAAAGCCAGGCAGGCATTCCATGCAAGAGGAACAGAAAAATCAACATGGAATTTGGCCTGGATCCAGGAATTAGCACGTTTAGGCTTGTAGCAGTGTCATCTTCAATGATTATCATAGAATCATAGAATGGCAGGGGTTAGAAGGGACCTTTAGACACCATCTAATCCAACCCCTGATTATATGTCGTTGGCTTTGGTTCATCCAAATGAAGACATCCCTGAAAGAACTAGTGCCTTACGTTGGATTACCACAATACAGAGCTGGAGTGAAACGAGTCGTTTGCTGAGTGAAAGGTGTGAGCACGTTTAAGCACACGTATGTTACTCCTATTTAGCCATCCAAACCAAATCCAATAGTACTTGTAGCGTGTGTGTGGACACAATCACTGTCCAAGCTGATCTGTCAGCCTCTGGGATCTTCATGCTGCTCCCCTGGCAGCAGAGCTAGAGTTGCATGCAGTGCACACTCCTTCAGCTCAGTGGCTGGTGACTCCTGTGGGTTATCCATAACAGTGGAACTGCAGTGTGGAGAGGAATTTATTCCCCTGCGGTGCAGATGGATGACTGCACAGGAGGTCATAGAATGAAGAACTGAAAGAAGATTCTCTGAACAATGGCTTCTTTTCATTTCTTCTCCACCTGCCACTGCAAAATAATTTTTATCCCTGCTAGTAGTTCCATTCATTCATGTTTAGGTGTTTGAGCTTTTCACAAAGCAGTGGCATTGGAAGTGACTTATGATGAGTAGGTTTTACAATGCATTTCTCAAGCAGTAAACATCCAGTCCTTAATTTTCCATCTAACCGAGTGCTGGACAGGCAAAGCTTGGCTAATTACTGACTAGGATTTAAGGAGCTAACCAACGGTGGGTACAGTATCGAGCCAAATCAATTGTTTCAATCCCAGTCAGAGCTCTACTCTGGTTTTATAAGGATTGATGTATGAAATAAACTCCATTACCTGGGGAAGAGACCAGCAAACACCGTAGATTTTTTATATTGTTGTTTAAAAGCTGAGGAGATTAATGCCAGATCCTTTATTTTAGTGACACAGCACAGTAATCTGGGTTCAGACAGTTGGTTTATTGAAGGGAAACCCTTTTTTGTCTGCATTCCAGGATTTAAAAGAAAAAAATAGCAGCTGGGATTACAGCCAGACTGAGGAGAACTGATGCAGTCTGTCAGCAAGCCCTCAGGTAACAATATCATCATTTATAAATTCTACCAACAATAGGACAGTAATTAAAGATGTAAGTTTCCCTTTTCCTGTCCCTATTTTCAGTAAAGCAGTTTCAGAATGCTAAACTGTTTGTGCTTGTGTGTCCCAGAGCAAGGATTTAAACCAAAATAAAAGGAAAAACCCCACTTCTCTGGAAAACAACAACAGCAAAAAATCAAACCACACACAAGAAAAAGGCTTCATTTTTGCCTCTGTTATGACTTGCTGCTCTTATTGCTTTGGCTGTTGTAGTCTGCTGGTATGTTGGGCTTTCTGACATGCGTCATTGCATGAGCCAGAATTACTTTCTTACAAAGCCAGGTTGGAGCCTTTTGTGATTTGTTTTGATTTAAAATGGTAAGGAGCACACCGGCCCAGACCTGGACCGAGGAAACACTGTCTGGGGAAAACCTGCAGAGCTCCTTGGAGCTTGTCAATTTTTCCCAATGGGGTCCACACTGTCTGTGCCTAATGTCTGACCCATTAATTCAAATAGCTGAGGCTAAATGAAAGAAGAATGGGCCTACATGTGAGGAGTAGGAATATTTGGCTGGTACAACAGGATCCACTTACCCAAATTATAGCAACCCTAATAATTTCATACTCTCAGAACAGTGTAGGATCATGTTGAATAATACAGTGAAATGATTGTTGGCAAATGCTGACGTTTTAGTGGCAAACAAGGATGCAGATAACAGTCACGGTACCACATCATTTCTTTTGGCAATAATTAGAGTGTTTTCAATGCCTATTGAATTTCTGCTTACTTCATTGGTAATACCCTTGAGTTATGGACTTTATGTGACACGTTTCTACAGTGCCCAGCACAATGGCACCCCATTTGTGATTGCAAATGGAGGGAGATATTGCAATAGTAATAATGATAATATTAGTAACAATAAATTAATGATATCAGTTTATGCTGTGATCTTGTCTGCACTTGTGAGCTAAGTAGTGTTGGACTAGTCCAATAGTTAAATGGCAGGCTGTCAGGGAACACTTCTGCTTAACAGATGGTACTGAACAAGTGCCCAGGCATGATGTTAGGACATTGTGTTTTACCAGGTTCCACCAGACATAAAATTGAGGTCCTGACCACTTACAGCCATAAAAATTAACAGTGCTGATTGTAATCAGCAGAAAGAATTCTCCAGGCTGGCGGTCACTGAATCCCACTGCTGTTGATCGACTCAGTCTCGGAGAGCCTCTCTGACAGGTCAGCTTCTCTGGTGTCCCTGGACAATGTTCCTTTTCGCTTGGAGCGTGAGACCTTTTAGCAATGTTGCCTAAACAGATGCTGCACATCACTCATTTTTTTAAATAGTGAATGGTGTTGTCTTCCTGTGTAGAGATCTGACAGTTAAGCTAAACAGTATAGTGTTATTCTGGCCTTCAGACATGGGAATTGGTCTTCTGGCTTTCCTTGGGGAAATGCTCAACTGCAGACACCAAGATATTTGAAATGGATCTATGACTCTCTTACCAGAAGGAGAGAATGTCAGTGGTCACTTCAAAGACTTTATCTGCCTTTTCTTCTTTTACTTAGTGCCTCATGAAGAAAGAATGAGTTAAAAAGGACAGTCTTTCTAAATGTAGCTCCTTCCTTAGGGAAATCCTCCTTTTCTATCTCTTTTACACCAAAGAAGGAAAATCTGATTTTAAGTTCAGTTTGTTTTTCTTCTTTAGGCCTTGACAAACAATTCAGGAAAAAGAATTCACATCTACTCAAATTTATATTCTGGTCAAGGTAGCTGAAGAGTAAGGGCTATTTGAATGTACTACCCTGTTTCTTGGTTGAAGCGTAAGTGGCAGGTCCCCAATTTAGGAACAACTGGAAGTGCCCATTGGTGCACACAGGCATTAGGATTGTGCTGCACACATCCCACAGTGTTTTTGTGCAGTGCAAGTGATTCACACTTACACAGGTAAGTATCAAAAAGCTACTAGTATTTCCTTGTCCATGTGATTGTCTTTTCCTGCTTTGATAGCTTCCAGGCAATGTCCTTCAGAACTCACATATACTGAGCTAAAGAAGAAAACATCAATAATTACACTTGACAGTCCTTGCAGTCATTACAGTATTGATGGTACAGAAAGATTTGTGCAAACTGCAACATTCTCTCAGATCCACTTGTTTTGCTAATCTCACTTAGCCCAGCTGCTCAGCCTGTATGGAACGCTAAATATTTGAATTTATGAAAAATTAAGAGTTGGTAGGAACATGTGTTGGTTAACACAACAAAATCCTAAACAAATAGTCGTAGGTTGTAATTATTTAAAGCTCAGAAAGATTTCTGGGAAGGGAATTAAACAAAAAATACTAGCTGAATTCATGAGAGTTGCCATCACCATGAATACCACCATGACCTCATCGACCTTCTCTCCAAACAGTTCTACTTACCCACTTTGGGATTCAGTTCACAGTCGCTCTCTTGGCCTTTAATGGAAGTGAATGACTTTAGGGTATAAGCAGGTCATGATTATAATACCATAATGAACTACCTTCTGCATGTGTGTCCCCCACCTTGCACTAGAGGGAATTAGAATGACTTCAGCTGTTTGTCATAAGCTGTTAGCAGTGAGCTCAGGTATGTGAGGATGAGCTTAGTCTTAACAGGGGAGTGTGTGGTGAACTGAGGGCTGGATCCATAAAAGGACTAGGGTCATGCAATGTGTAATTTTTAGGTGCCTAGGAGTTTAGTGAAATTCACAGTCCCCACGCAAACTGTTGCAGGCAACACACGAAATGCAAGGAGTGAGAAACCCAGAGGCTGGACTGTCAAAAAACCAGGAAACTTCAGGCATCTCATAAAGCACACACCAGAGAAGAGGCTAATTTCCTCTCTCAGGGGCTGGGATCTCTTGAGATTCCTAATCACAGTGGAGCTGGACAGCTAGCTCTGGCTTAGGCTCTCCTTGTGAGGAACGCAGAACCAAGCAAGCACTTGCTTTCAGGCTGCTCTCTGCAGAGTCAGTTTTAAAACCTTTAACTTCTTTGCTCTGGAGCAGGGACTGAAGTTTTTTGGGGTTTTTTCATCTCATTTTTTTCTCCCCATTCAAGGGAGTGCCCAAAGCAGTCGTTTATCTGGCACCCTGGGTGGAGTTTACAATTGCTTCGAGTGAAGAAGTTAAACACTGTCTGTATAATTAAAGATTCAGAATTTGGCAGCAGATGAGTGGGAGGTTAAGGATCTCTGCAATCCTTAAAAATTGGATTGATTTGTCCAAAATCTCACTGTGGACCTAACCCTGAGAAAGCACAGTTGAAGTCTGTAGCTATCTGGATTTAAATCCTCTAGTGGCTGTAACTCCAAAGCTCTCTGAGCTGTGCAGTGTAGCCATGAAATCTGAGATGATCACTGAATTTATCCATACTTACCCAATTAGCAAAGCCTCAATATAGTGCTGGAGATGTCAGTAACTTAAACCTTATATCTGGGTAATCTGAGTTGAGGGAAAATTCTGACTTGCAAAAGATCACATGGAACAGAAAACAATGTATAGATACCAGATATCTGCATCTGCCTGGTTTTCATTTCTATTAGCTCACCTTTTTTGCTATGTGTGTATGTCCAGGAAGGAGAAATGTCTCTGAGAAAGTGGTTGTTGGATGTCACATAAGTTTGAAAGAGCTTCTTTCTCCAAAGGTCACATCCTTATGCAAATAAAGTGAAATTATTAAGTGTTTTAAGTGGAACTTAGCTAGCTCATGAAAACAGGAGTGGTTGCAGGATATCCAGTCCTATCTAGTTTCTTGCTTTCAGGCACACACCCGTTCCTAGAAATGTGTTCTCTCATGTTAGGAGCTCTGGTCTAACCATCTCAATATATAAGGTTATGAAAGGATTTGCTTAAGGCATTTTTATTTTTATCCAGGCAGGCAGGCAGGAGAAGAAGAGGGAGATGGTGAGCAGGAACAAAATGATCTTGGATTTAACATGGATGAGAAATGTGAAAACGTGTAACTCTCAATGCTTGTGCTTTGGGAGACTGCACTGCTTCACTTTAAGAATGAATGAAAGAAAAAGAGACAAGTGATGTGTAGTTCCTTGTTCAGAACGAATTAGTACAAGGAGAAAGTTTTGGCTAAGGGATTTGACAAATAAGTTTGAGAATGATCTAGCCACAGTGGACTGGGCAGACTATAAAGAGAGATGCTACGTGCCCATCTTTTCTAATAAGGGAGGAAAAATACTTCAGAGTGCAGATAAGATGAAACAAATGTATATACCGAAGGAAGGTTTCTGCCCAGAACATTGGGCCAACCAAATTTGAATCTGAATCACACAAAGTCAACACAAAGGAGAATAACACAAGGTCAATGCATTTTTCCAGCTTTCATTTCAGCTATCTGGGCAGTCAGTGTGATATGTTACAACCTTTATTTTCAGTCAGTGTTAAGTGAACATGCAGCTAGAGATGCACCAAAATGATGATATTAAAGTAAAAAACATCCCTTGAGAGAATGCTTCTGTATCTCCTCATCCCCACAGCATAGTTAGAACTTCTGGCCAACAAAGCCAATCTATAGCTATTATATCTCTTTGTCTCTTTTCATATCTCCTAATAGAAGCAGTGCTGTAGCTGCTGGCTAGAAAATTAGCCAAGTGAACTCTTTCTGTCTGTCTCTCTCTCTCTCTTCTCATCAGATTACTGGGAAAATTTAACAGTCTCTTGCTCTCTTCTGTTTTCCTTTGCAGGCTTGTAGCATACTGAGGGGCTTAAAGTGAACCAATTTAACTCTCATATATATCATGTAGTCTGCACTGTAGATGGTGGACACATTCTCAGCCTTTAGGGGGAAAGATGGGTAGAGTGTGCAGTTACTTCCAGATGATGATTTGGAATGCACTCTGTTAAAAAAAAACCCAGTAAGATCTAAGGCAGCAAAAATAAGAACAAGCCAGCAGACACAGCAGTGACCTATGGACATTTTACTGAGAAGCTTTTTATTTCTTGGGGACATGAGCTACAGCATTCCCATTCAGCTTGATGGGGATATGCATAAGTATTCTGGTTATGGATGCAGCTGAGGACCCAGCATCCCGTATGCCTCATTCTTGCAAAACTTGAATCAGAGTCCTTCATGATTGGGATAACTGTCCCTTCTGTTGGCACCTGAAAATTCCTGCAGACTTCAGAGATTAGGCTAAGCCTTGCAATCACATCTGTGAGAAATACTGCTCTAAAACTGATCATTTTTAAACTTCATATGGCATCTTGGTATAAAAAATATACGGGATTAATGTTTACTGTCAACAGAAGCTCACAAATAATACTCTTACATATGTCCATATCTAAGAGGGGATACCTGTACTTATGTGGATCTGAGAAGAGGAATAAAACGACATTTCTGTGAAATTGCTGGTCTTATTTTATAGTAGCTACATACATTTGGGCAGCAAAGTTCTCAAGCAGTTGAGTACATAAGCATCTTGTTCCAGCTGAGGAGTCCAGATACCTGTTTCATCTATTCCATTGACTTTCAGTGGTTTCACCCAGGCTGGAGTGGGGAAAGGTAACTGTTACTGGCAGTGTCTGAAACCCAACAGCGGCCAAATGCTTGCTGGGACATGCCTATACACGCAGAAACATAGCCATCAAGTCATCTGAGAGGTGAAGCTTGCTGCTGCTTGTGACTGCTGGCCAAAGATGTCTCCTGAGATGCCCTCAAGTGGTTTCTGGACAAAAGCCTTAAGGAAAGGCAGGGGAGGAGGCAGTTTCTCAAAAATTTCTTTATCCTTTACTGAATTAGAACTTGATGGGCATTTTTTGGTGAAACTGCAATTTTATTGAAGGTTCTCATATGTTGGCCTCAACATATTTATGTCCAAATTGCAGTGGGTTTATTTGGCACTTCTAACATATTAAAGGCAAAGTTCCCCTCAGGCCCTCTCAGCATGAGGAATGTTGCATGGCACAGTGACAAAAGAATAGTTGAAAACAAGCAAGTTGAAGTGTTGAAAGGCATAAAGGAGCCTGGCATTATTCTCTGCTCACTGCATTCACTGTCTCCATATCTGAAGTTGGACGAGGCAGACCCAGTTTACTCATCTGAAAGGTGGGACTGACAATAGTACCTCAAGAGAGGTGTTGAGAGAATGATTTAATTAGTGTTACCAGAAGACTTCAACATCCTTGGCTAGATAATGTTCCAAAAGTATTGCAATTCCTTCGATTAAGATTGTTTGCCACCTGGGAGCACCCATTGGGGATTCAGCATTCCCAGCACCACACAAAGCAGAAGGTATATGAAATGAGAGAAGAATGTTTTTCAAGTTGTTTTTTCAAGATCACATTATGCTCATGGCTGTGTGGATCTACCACACCACTGAGGAACCACTGCAGCAGCTGAAATGCTTTAAAACAAGGAGCAAACTCAGCATCTAGACTCTCACATAGGAGTGGTTAAAATAGTATGAATTCCTCCTGTGCTTTAGGAAGAGTACTCTAAAATATACAGAAAAATATTTCCCTCCTCTCCTTTCATCTCCTGTTACAAATTAGAGTTGAGCTAAATAATGAATGAGGGGAGCTGATGTTTCGAATAACAAAAAGAAGCAGGTGAGGTGATAATTGCTTTTGTTTTTGAAGCTCTGTTTCGAAGCAGCCCTCATTCAGGATCATGGGCTGAATGAGTCACACTGAATGGAGAATGTAGGTGAGGAACACACTGAAACACAAAGCAGAGAGGTTTATGTCCCGTGTCAATTAGGAGAAACGACTTAATTATCTTCTTTGTTTTGAATTGGGGTTAGGAAGAGAGCAGGGATGTGAGGTGTCTTAACCTGGGCTTTGGCCTCTACTATGACCTCCAGCCCCAGCCTTTATCTAAACAGCTTGACCCTTCCTTATCCCTCAAGCCTCACTCATTTGCTTGATTACTCTCTGAGGGCTTCTCTCTCTTTCCTGGTCTTTCTCTTCTGCCTTGTTCTTCTACTCTCATAGGTCATTTGGTGCAAATCCTCTCTTCATTGTGCTGAGGGCTTAAACACTCTCCAGCTACAGTTGAATCTTCCTCAACAAAAACCCTACAATATCAGGTCAAAAAGTTCCATTGGCACAACAATCTAATCCTACATTTTTTTCGCTGTCAGCCGCCCACCTGGCAGCTGGTATTGATACTTCAGAGACAAACATGTAACTGCCATATGAAATGACTTCCTAAGGGCCAAATCCTGCTTGCATTGGTAATGCAAACAGTGCCATTAACTTCACTCTGAATTGATGCTGTTAATTAACACGGTGTTATTTTCCTGTTATTAGTGGTTCTTCTCAAAAGTCATTAAAAATCAGAACACAAAACCAATGTAATAATGTTTAATACGTGCTACAAATTACTTTAATTATGGAGTAGCATTAAAAGGTGTCTAAAACTATGTTAAATATTTTCCTTATGCTGTTTTTACAGGTATGCGATGCTGTGGTTGCCAGAAGGTAGGTACACTGCTGCAGTGGAAGGACGAGGGCTCGTGAGACTGCCATGCTCCTCAGCACACGAACTTTAAAAACACAACAACAAAGCCCTCCAACAAAACACCTAAAGCCCACAAACCCCAAATAGATATTTAACTGGGTTTTTTTTCTTTTAATATTGACCAAGCACTCGATTCCAGATTTTACCATGTGCTTAATGGGGTTTTTTTTAAGGTCTGTTAAAATTTTCTGGTCACCTGAAGTTCTGAAGAGGATTAGGACCTTGTTTGGCCAGGTAAGTGGTGTTTGTGTGCTCCTGCCACGAGGATCTGGTCATATTAGACATCCGCCTGGCCATAAAAATTCACTTTAACTTCAAGGGTCTCAAAGGTATTTGAAAATCTTAATGAACTTTAGGCTTGCCTCTGTGAGCAGATAATTAATTTTATTCGTATGTTACACAGAAATCATTGACAAGTTCATGCAGAAGTTTAGTGACTTGCTTAAGCTCCTGTGGCAGGAAAAGAGTAAGACACAGCTCACAGAACAACCAGCTATTTTACCTCCTTCCTTTACTGATGTCTGTTTTATTTTGAATATATCAAGCTTTTTATGATCTCCACACACACACAAAAACCCCACTCCAAAGGACTAAAGATGATATTCATCTAGCCATCAGGAACACCTAAGTGGGGTCAGCATCTGACGTCAAGTGCATATACATGTTTGTTTGTTTGTCTCAATATTGAACCCAAGCCACAAAAAAAAGTCACAAATTCAATGTGAGAGGACATAAGGTATTGGGCTTCTCCTCTTTAGAGATGATCAACAGAAGGAAGAACCAAATGTTAACTCTGTTGAAAGGAAAACTTCTAGTATTGCTCTTAAAATGACACGTGGAAGTAAATATCACAAATCCAAAAAGCCAGAGAATTAAAGTCAATGTGGCATAAACGACAAAGACCATTAAAGAATAAAAGTCATGCAGAACAGAAAAGCCCTAGAATAAGATAATGCTTTTTCCCTCTCTCCCAAATTATACAAAACCTACCAAATTAGAAGGTCTAATAAGACAAACTGTCAAGGAGCTTCCTCTTCTAGGTCATGTACATGAACGTTTTTTAATATTTCACGATATTCTTCTTAGATCCCAGACAAAAAGGAAGTTATCTGATGCCATCTAAAACTATCACAGGGAAGAAACTTGGTTTTGATCTAGTTAGGAGCTTCTGCAAATAGATAAGAACCATGCAGACTGAAAAGGAGTTTAGGAAACCTGTTGCAGAAAAGTAGAGAAGCTTTACTGGGACCCTCTGGACCCTCGGATATTTGACCATAGATTTGACCAAACAGAATATTTGACCAATGATGTCTGTAGTGCTGAGCTCAGAGCAAAATGAAATCTCAGAAACTGAGCTGCAGGACCTCTGTGCATTTTATTTCTTTCTCTAATGTAACTTCTAGTTCAGGCCTAGCTCTGTGACAGATTTTCCCCAGAAGATCATGTATTTTATATGCATGATATGCTGAAGGATGGATATCAGCTCCTGACAGAGAATCCCACCTGTGCTCTTCCACATTTGAGGATTTGGGATGATCTCACAGCAGGCCAGAGAATAATGCAATTGTACAGGAGAAGCCCTGTTACCCTTACCTAAAACCTCCTCTCTAATTCTTGGACCTTTATCTGGGACACAGTCTAAAATGGCAGAGGACCTAGACACATCACTCTGTGGGGCCAGATACACCTGATATCAAAGCCCTCCCAGTGGAGATAAACTCACAAGTATCAATGGGCAGAATAATGACCTGCTTTTCACAATGTCATTTTTATTCTTAACTCAGTTTGAATGTAAGATTTCAAAAACTTTACCTGAAATGGGAAGAATCAGAAAGCTGTGAGAAAGTGAAGCCAGATTTTCACTGAAAACTGTTTCACACTCTGCACCAGACCTGTCAGTACCATGAACTTACTGATTGAAGATGACGCAGCTCTTGTCACGTCCCAGAGTATTTGCATGCTCTGCTCTCTGCCATATCTGAAATCCTTATTCTTGATCTGGTTTGATTTTACTTCTATAAGAACTACACTTTCTTTCAGGGAAGTAGGAGATATTTGTTAGAACATTTCATAATTCTTGATTTAAAATGCTAAGAGATTCAATTCCTCCTTGGATATTAAACATTATCCTCATGGTTACAGATGAGAGATGCACATGTCTCAAATTTAAGATTAATCCTTTCCTCAGGTGATATATAAAGGGAAATTTCCAAGGTTAAGTGTACATCCTATGCATTTTTAGCTGATTACAGTTTTATGAATACAACTTTAAGAGGTGCTTAATTCCCACTGAAACCATCAAAGATTTCCATCTACTGTGCACAAGTTGCTTTTAAAGAGACTGTTTTCCAAATGGACCTTTATTTTCAGCAAAAAGAAACAGCACTTCTCTCGTACCACATCTATGGGAGCACTCCAGCTTTATGAATTCCCTCCCTTCTTTTCCTCCTGAACCCAGTTAAAAACGGGTGTTGCTCTATAAACAAGCAAGCAGAGGTTAGAGCATCGCTAGGAAGCAACAATGAGAGACTCTGCTGATGGTGCTGGTTCCCTGAAGATGTACTGACAACGACAGATAAACCCCATGTAACTGTTGTCACCATCTCTGCCCTTCCAGCTTCCTTTCCTGCAGCGTGTCCCCTGACAGGTGGGTCAGGCAGCAGTCTCTATTTTAGGCGTTACAGAAGCATTTCCAGGGTGGAAGAGACTTGTGGAAAGTAACACCCGATTCAGCCACAGTCTGGCAGCATCCTTTCAGTTAGAAAGGGGGTAGGTGTCTAACTCCTCGAGAGAGACTATATTTGGGCAGGTTAGGATTCTGTCCATCCCAGTACGCTCAAAAAACCAACCAGAGGAAGTACTGAGGGGATTTCAAGCTACATCTTTATCACAGGTCAGTGAGGTGCCAAAGGCACATGTGACCTACCTCAACATTTAAAAGAGGAATGACTTAGATGAAGCAGACTGGAGAGTGGATTTTTTCTTTGAGGACTCCCACACAGGGCTCTGTGGTTCTCCCAAACTGCACTGTGTCCTCTCCACCATGAAGTGAATGATGCTTCAGCAGCTAGAATCTTTCCCACAAACATTGTGTGTTGTTTCCTGTTTTCTTTAAGCCCCGACTCTGCGAGTGCTTATAGGAAGTTGCAACCTGTTTCTGGCTGAGATGGCAGCACAGAGGTTATTTTGGGTAAGACTGCTGACAGCAGAAACTCTCAGCCGTGCTGTTTCCCCCAAGTGTAATTTCCCTTCTCCCATTCCAACACTCTTGTCCGTTTGCTCCAACTCCCATCCCTTCCACTTCCCAGGCTGACATCTGCTCCAGGATCCATCTATGACATTCCTGACCTGTACATAAATTTATGACATTACATTGCAAGAATTGTTGACATCGACAGAAGTAATTTCCAAGCACGAGAATCCCACAGAGCTCAGTGAGCTTCCCCGGAGAAGTAAGCGGTTATCAGTCTGGCTTCTGTTACAGGCAAGGAAACTGAGACAGAAACTTTCCTAAACCAGATGGAAAGCTTTGTCCAAGAGCAGTCAGTGAGACAGAGATGGAAAGGATAACCCAGGAGTTACTGAGTCCAGCCATGTAGTCACTGCACCAGTCAGCTGTTTCAAAATGAATAGGGTTTTTTTTTTGGCTTGTGGAATTTGAATGTCTCAAAATCTGATACAATTCCAACATCTGTGAGTTCGAGAGGCAAAGAATTCTGATGTTTTCCAGCCTTCAGTAAGTGAAAACATCTCAGGGCTCCCATTTACCTGTACAGTGACATTTTTTTCCTTCCTTCCTTCCTTCCCAGCAGGTAGAAGTGGTAACAGAGCCCAGAAAGAGCTATTCCTTGTTGAAGTAATTGAGGGCAGCAGGTACAAGAGCCCAGGAGTGTTCAAATGCTAACAAGAATGTATCAGGAATACATAGAACACATAGCAATTCACAGAAATGCAAGGCTGTTGAGTTCTTGTGAGTGTTGTAATATATTATGGGTAACCTAATGACCTGAATTAAACAATTCTTTCTCTGCATTTATTAGTTCTGATGAATCATCTTTTTCCAAATTCCAAGACTACTCTGGCTTGCAATTGAGATTCATAAGCAGTGTCTGCCACAGGCACTGGGTGACTACAATTCAGTTCCTATATCACTTCTCCTTTCAGTAATGATGTGTTCAACAGATAGTACACAGAACCAGTGTAGGGAGTCTACTTTCCCTTACAGCTTTGAGGCCATCTCATTTGCAAAGTCAGCACTACCAGAATTAAACATTTCTCAGGTTATTCAGAGCCTGAAAGATGTGAAGATGTGCTGGGATCCGTTTCAATTGCCCGGTCTCTGCCACCTAAATGGTGGTGGGCCTCCAGTGATGGGTAGCTTTATTCTTATATTACATTCATCATGAGCCTAGAATATAATTTTCATGATATGACAATTACATCTTTCTTTTTTCAGCTGGTGCAAAGAGAAGGAATTTTCGGGTCTTACTCTGAACCCCACCAGCAGTTTACTGCGTTGACAATAGAAAGTTTTCTGTTGTTTCATTTCCCATGAAGTGGGATGACATGGTACTACTTACATGCTGCAAAGGAAGATCTCCTGAAATTAACTGGTTACAAATCATGAATCCTAAGGGCTCTTTGCTTCCAGAAGTGATGATATTGTTACACTATTTAGCAAGGATTTCAAGAAGACACCTAACCCGTTTACACTCTGTGCCTCTTAACGAACACGTCCTTGTCCCTGTCATCACCACCTCACACTTCCTTATTCTCCTCTTCCAGTTTGCAGTGCTTTATATATACCGAACCCCATATGCTGGCACTAAAGACCTCAAAAACATAAACCTGATCCTTCTGATGTGGAAGGTTCTAAGCAAAAGAAAGGCCTGAGGAAGCAGCAGAAAATGAACAACCAGAGGAGCCAGTTGAGAGCAGCTGCTATGAATGATTGCAGAGGACAGTGAACTGGTTTTGGAGTGGTTGCTTTTCCATCACCCCCATGCAGAGCTGTACAGCCTCTGATGAGCCATGGGATTTCAGTTTTCCTGCTAAAGGTGTTTCTCACTAGATGAGGGCAATGCAGTCAGCCTCAATGCCTATGGAACCATTAACTGCTGCTGGCCAGCAGACAGGCACTAACCAGACAAGGAACCTGACAGATGCAGAGCGTACATGAACCTCATTAGAAGCATTGGGCCATACCCTGCCTCCTGTTTCTTTGCCTCTCTGAAACTAGGTGCCCTTTACATCCCAGAGGGAGAATTTAGTCTTGAGGCTTGCTAATTCCTGTAATCATAGGAGAGGAGAAATGCTCAACTCACTTCCCAAAATCCCCTGCCCACTTCATCTCCAGTGAACTACACCTCACTAAGCTTTCCCCTTAACACCACAGCACTGCATGTGCAAGCAACTCACTGGTCTGAGCAAAGGCTAGCAAAGCCAAGGGTGTCCTG
This sequence comes from Colius striatus, assembly GCF_028858725.1. NCBI lineage: Eukaryota > Metazoa > Chordata > Aves > Coliiformes > Coliidae > Colius > Colius striatus. The sequence continues at coordinate 46,305,011 of NC_084764.1, read as the reverse complement.
CACATAGCTCTGCACCAAGAGGCATCACACTGCTGCTGTTGCTGCCAAAGTAGAGGAAAATCACAGGTGCTCTGCACTGGTAACTAGAAAGGTGTTGCTAACACAGCTGTGTTTTGGCTACCGCTCGCAGTGACAAGTCTGCCTCTCCAGCATTACCCCCAGCCCTTCACCAGGAGGCTGAGAGTGGGCAAGACCTTGGGAGGGGACAAAGCCAGGACAGATGGACCAAACTGATCTAAAGGATATTCTACATCATATGACATCAGCAATAAGAGCTTGGAGAAAGGAGGAAGAAGGCATTTGTGATTTACAACATTTGTGTTCTGTAGCAACCCCTCTGCACACTAAAGCCCTGCTTCCTGGGAAGGGGCTGAACAATGCCTGCTGATGAGAAATGGGGAATAACATCTTTTGTTTTCCTTTGCTTTCATGCATGATCTTTGCTCTTGCTCTATTAAATTGTCTTTATTTTGACACACAGTTTGTTTGCATCGTATTTTGTCCCCAGCCATGTCCTGCTGAGGTGAAGAGGGATGGAGTGGCTTGGTAGGGGTTAAACCACTACGCACCTCAGGGACAACTTGAAAACAATTTTTACTCAAAATCAGAACCAAATTTTGCATTCTTAAAGTCCTTTATGAATTAGAATGTCTTTTTTTTTTTACTACAAAACATTAGTCTTAAGAAAGGCGAAACGTTATCAGAATCTAATGAACAGGAGCAATTGTGCCTCTGAAGTTTTGTCAGTGGAGAAGCACTCAAGTAGGGATATCAGACCTGATGTAACTTGTTTTCCAGGACGGTGAGATGCAGAGAAGGGAAATCAGGTTTATCTCAATGAAAAATCTTACGACTCTGGTCACATTTTATGGGAAACTCGAGGTTTGGATTCCCCACAGAAGCTTATTAGAAGTTTATGCGAAAGTAAGTTTTGGTTTACACCACCAGGTGCATCAAAAGGCTTTGCTTTCTAACCCCAGAGGTGGGTGGAATTTAACCAAATCTGAATGAATCCTTGCCCCTGATTTTCTACTTGCCCCTGCATCTTCCTCTAGGTCTCTGTTCTGGTGGTGCTGGTACATTTCTGTTGCTGTGTGTCCTCCTACCTGCAGCCATCTGGGACACTCTCCCATTTCTCTGCTTGACTCTCTCTTCATTTCCATATATAACCTAAAAAGAAAAAGCTATGTCTTTTGGCTGTCTCAATTTCTTCTCCATCCTGCTATTAATATTTTTTTCCTCTGTAAATACGTTATTTAACACAGTAAAGCCTTTTGAGATAGCCTTTATGTGACAGACATTATAAAAATGAAGTTACATTGTGTTGTGAATGATGATACTTGAAAAGACTCATTTGCCTACATTCTTCCTCTCAACCTCTGTTCCTTTATAAGCAGAGAATGGAGCATGCTTAAGGAAAACAAGATTCATTTCCTTAAAAACCCCTGAGCTAATGCATTGTTATGTTTGTTACTGTGGTTTCTGTGAGAAGAGAGGCAGATGTGTAACAATGCAGACACTCCTAAAGCAAAGCATTTATGAAGCAATACCCAGACTGGTGTCTGTTTTCTGCACCAGCTCTTCCTCTTTCCTTCTCCTCTTACTCTGCTGATTCATGACAAAATGTGTGAGACCCTCCACAGCAGGACAAAAAGAGTTTTCTTAATGCAGTGAAATTTTCCTGGTCTCAGAGCACGATTAGATATGGTTACACTATGTATTAAACATGCCTCAAAGCCCATGGTAAAATCCAGACTTAAGAGCCATCTCCATGAAGTGAACACAGAGAGCAAGTACACTCTGTTACAGCCTTCTGCCTGGCCCAGGCCCTCTAAGTCATTTTCTGTACAGCTATACACACTGTTGTGAGAGTTGCACGTGGAATTGTGCTTTGCTACTCCATCTCCTCCAGAATGGAGAAAGATGAAGCAGTACAATGGCAACACTTTTTACTGTCCATCAGCTCACACAAAGAGTGGGAGTACCTCTGGGCCAAGGCTAGCTTGGTACAAGTCACAGCTTGTGTGTATATGCACATAGAAAGTGATCCTAAGATTCTACCATGCAAAAATCTGAGTACTTTAATAAGTTAAAAAATAAGTGAGGCTTCCTTTTTAAAAGCATCATCACCAACATGCATTAACTGAATCAGTCTTCAAGATCTTGCTGGTAGCCAGACTAACAATCCAGTATTTTTTCAACAGTCTCCACAACAATGGACATTTTTTCAGCTTTCCTAGGTCAGGCAACTTATCAAAGGGAACTATGTGACTCCACGCAGAGCTGCAAGTGGTTCTTAGCAGCTTACCCTACAGTACATCATGCAGGGACTTGTGCTACATTCCCCTGGATTATGGACTTCATCAGAGTCTTTGAAATGAAATAGCTATCCAATATATGCAGGGATCTCACAGGCAGGTAAAACTTTATTGACACTGGAGAAGTGCACACATTTATTTATTAAATAAGGAGATGCCTTATACACATGCACACGGACACACGCACACCCACATGCCATCAGGAGACACGGAGATAAAGAAACCTGTGACATTATCACCTGAGACAGAAGAGGCGAGGGAAAGAGACTTCTGTGCACCACACTTATTTTACCCCTGTTTTTCATTACTTGAATAACCTTAGAGCAGTTCTTGTTAGCATCTAGAAAAAGGGAAAAATCTAGCCTCCTGCAGGGGAGCTATTATTGCTAGAATGTACTAGCATTATCTTGCTTATGGGGGGGCATATTGTTTATGCAGTCTATTTATCAGTGTAGGAATATATCTACCAATATAGCAATATCTCTGCAGTAATGGCATACAAGAATAAAAGAGTTTTCATGAACAGAGAGTTCCTGCCTGTAGCATGTACATCTGAGATACTAAAGGATTATTTACCTATCATTAAGATACGGGGTTTTTTTTATCTAGTCCAGTTTTTCTTGCAGCAGAAATCATATTAAACTCTCTGGCTATTATATCTAACATCCATTGGGCAGCTTTTCATTCTGAGTAACCAAATATAAATGAAGAAAATAAATCCATGACAATTTGTTGAGCCATCTTTCCCCCCCTCCCCCCTCCTCCTTTTCCTGAATTCAATACACATAATAAAATCCAAGGGTTACATTTCACTCACACCCACCTCAATTAATGTGCATGACTTTGTATGAAATTTTTAATGAAATAAAAAGGCAAAACCACGGTATTTTCAAACCATTGTGTAGGGTAAAAAATGCTGCACACAACACAATGTGCTTATATGTCACACAACAGTCAGATGGGCTTTAAAATTCAGTGAGAGTCTCCCCAGCGTTCCTTTTCTTTCATTATAAGATGCCTTTTAAGAGATTTTGTGATTTTCATTTAATGAGATATTGTTCTACAATATTGTTTTAGGAAGTGTTGGTTTGTTCGAAACAGCCAGGACTAATAATAACAAAAGCATTAAAAATAATAGCCATATAACAGCTGAAGACTGCAGCCAGTCAAGATATTCTGAAGCAGTGTCTTTTTTTCCTTGCAGATAATGGATTTCCATTGAATGCTAAATTCTTCATTTTTTTTTAAAGATTGCTTTTGATTTAAGTTTCCCATTTCTGCTAAAGACTGGGGGTAGTTTTGATATTGATGGAGGGATTTAAAAGGAAAACTGTAAACAATGTAAAAAGTCAGTTTACTAATATTTTCCCCTAGGGAAAAAATGTTTTCTGACAGTATTATTTTAGGAGTAGGTGTAAAAGTTGATTGCATGAATCCATTAACTTTATGTGCAAATCAGCTCCTTTACATGTCCTTTCTGGTACCCCAGTTTAACATATCCCTACCTGTTCAAAGTTCCAAGGTTGACTACATCTCTTTTCCACTCTGATTGTATATTACACTCTGCCTCCCTTCTGAAACTCCCAGTGTTTGACATCTCAGGGCAGTAACTGGGGGCAGAGTGAGAATGAAGATGCTGCTTCCATCTTACTGCACTGAAGACGTTTGGAGCTAGGAAAAAAATCCCCAGTTGCCCCTTCTGGTGTTCCACTTGGGTTTGGCTAGGAATACTGTCCATATAAAGGAGTCAGCCTCTATGCTTTTATGACACTGGTGCAAGAAAAGGTTGTCGTTGTAGTTAGAGTGACACTGAGAGGTATCTGCTCTTTCAGGTGAAGATGGCAGAAAGGTATCTTGTCAGTTGCATGGATTAATCTGATAAGTCATTGCCTTTCCCAGCTAGATGTCTCACACGCTGGCTTTGCCCCACCTGAAATAATCTAAAGGGGTATAACTTTGCATGCAATTTTATCTGTGTCCTGTTAGGTGCTTCCCTCTTTAATTCTGAGTCCTTCTCAGATTGTCTATTTTGGCTTCTTTTGGAGAAACAATACTGGTGCTCTAGGTGGTATGAGGAAGAAGCATGGACCAAAAGAATCTCCCGAGAGACAGCAAATAAGCTCTGTGCAGGTCACAGGGTAAAAAAAGCGGAGCAGACAACACAGGGTTGAATCACAGTGACACCCAGGAGATCAAATGAGTTTTTCCTTCAGTTATGGGAGAGGTCTATTTGTTCTTTATTGACCTTTCTTCATCCTAATCTCTTTTTCTTCTGTAATATACTTAAGAGAATGAAGTGCTCCAAATAAGGCTGAACTGAGAACATTAGAGACTCTACTGACTTATTTAAGGGCACGTGTTAACCTAAAGGTTACCTTATCCCAAAGCTTCCCTGCAATACTCATATCTCTTACAATAACTAAACACCACTGAAATGCTACAGTCGAGTCCTGTGTTCCACTTTTATAGATGCATAATACACATACAATGATACTATGTTTATTCATTCTGTTTATTGGTTTGAACATGATTTTTAACGTGTAACATAAAACGAGGTTTTCAAGTTTAATTGGAGTGTCAACCCCATCACGCTCATCTTTATCTCTGGCCGCTTTTACTTCCAGGCTAGCATTTTTTATAGGATATCCACACATAATAAAGCATCCAAACAACTTTTTCACGTCATCTTCAATGAATTCAGAGGATGCAACAGTTTGCACACTCCTCTGCACACATTTTATTACTCCCACTTCCATTCTACAAGGCTGAAGCGAATCATGTCATAAATATCTGTCTTGCACTCATGAGCTTGATATACTATTTTCTTCTAAGATCCTCTCTCTACTCATAACTTAAAAATCTGGCAAAAAAAAAAAGTATTCCATGTTCTATTTTCTCACTTTAGTAAGATTTCAAAATGTTACAGAAAATCCTGTTCCAAAACTGACAACATCTCTCAATCATAAGGTGTTATTTTTAGATAATCAAGGAATATGATTGTGTATGAAAAAAATTTATAAGGCCAGGCTCAAAGCTGGTATGAAATAGACACTGAAATTAATGGATCTATGCCAGTTTATCCTATTGAAGTTCTGGTCCAGAGAATATGGTGCTGGAAGCCTTTTATGGCATTTTATAACTTTCAGACCCACCTAGCTGTGATTGTATTTAATGTCAGCTACATGTCAAGTACCTTTCTTATGAACATAGACATGTAAATAGTCACACGTTTCAAACTGAATCCATATGGAACTGTCCACCTGAGGCTGTGTGTACAGAAATTAAGTGGCATTTGTTAACTCTTTCAGCTTTTGCTGACCACTAAACTGAAGATAGAGGTATTTCCATCAGAAAATCATCTCCACCACGCTGTATCTCTACAGTCAAACTCTCTTCCCCAGACATCTGATCACAATAAAATCTGGGTACTTCATGTCATGGTTTGTAATTTGATGATGAAAGCTATGGGGCTATGAAAATACACCTTTGTAATGAGAGGCTGCATTTGACACATTCTTTCTTCAAAGGCTTATTTATCAGCCATTATGCCATTGACAATAGATGTGGGAGTTTGTTATCAATGACAGACGTGAGAGTTACTCTTGAGGGGGCTGTGCCCATCTTGTGGTCATATTTGGATTTGGACTTTAAGTCTGACACTAGAAGAGCCCTGAAATTTTTACTTTTGATTCAATAGCCCAGCATTTCTGTAGATTGCTCTCAGCAGATTTCTGGCCCTAAGTAGTGGCATGTGGCAGAAACTAACTTGTGAGCTTTTTTGTGCTTTGGATGTCAGAGGTCTTGTGAAAGCATCTGTTTTTCCTCAAGATTCCTGCCATCTTGGGCCAAAACCTCATGAGAATAGTTGTTCTTGGAACATTTTTTCAGTATGAAAATGAGGATGAGAAAAAAAATAGGCCTCTCTTGGTTTTGGATCTACCCCACAACAAAACCTAATACTTTGTTTAAACACACATATTCTGATTTGAAGTCTCCTTGATGGCCTTCCTTCCTTAACATTCAGTTCTTTTTACTGGTTTGAGTTTTTGGTTTGTTTGGGGGTTGTTTAAGAGTTAAATGTTAAACAGGCATTAACACACCACCCAAGGCTTCTTATGTGACGTAGCACTTGACAGTCTTTGCCACCCAAAAGCAAATGAAATGTTTTTATTTCTATCTCTTATTTTTAATTATTATTTCTTACAGGGAGATGAGGAAAAGACATTCAAAGCCATTGAGGAGAGACCACAGAAAACTGACCATAGATCGCTCTTGATCAGACAGAAGTGAATTCCACAAGAAATACAACTGGGCAAGAGTTTAAATGTTTCTTTTAAAGAGTTAGGCAATGTGTAAAGCTAGCGAGATCACTTCAATGTAGTCTTACTCTAAAAACATATTTGAGAGTAAAAACCAAAGTTAGGCCAATCTGAGTGTTTGAGAGAGATGCTTTTTCTGTAACTGATAATTATTTATGAGAGTTTTACTCTTTAAATTAACTCCTAGATTCCAACGTACTGAATTGGCTAAACACATGATTGACAGGGTCATTATTCAGATTCCTACATCATAAACAAGGGAATCCCTGCAAAACAGCCAACTGAGATCAAGTTTCTTTTCTAGCCAAACTGCCTAGGACTTCTATACTGAAGATGGCTAACTTGCCTTTTGAGCTTCATTTGGCTTCCAGGCGATTCAGGTGTACCAAGTGTTGAGTCTGACCACAGGCAGCTGCCTAGTAATATGGACCATCCTCCATAAGTTACATCCCCAGCTGCAGATGATGGCATCCTGAGTGATCAGACCCTTTTCAGTACAAGAATTGGGACTGATGTCAATGTGGGTTGTGCTCTCTAATCAGTTCCCAGAACTTCTCCACCTTTTGGCTCTTTGACAACTGCAGCTTGGGCTATGAAAAAAAAATCACGAGAGCGCTTTCTGTGTCAGCAAAGTTAAAATCTTTCTTCTAAGCCATAATTAGCAACAGTCTCAGCCATTGTTCTGCATTGAGGTTTGATGTTTTAAACTACAAAGAGGCACATTTAAGATATAGAACAGTGTTTCTGGGTTTTGTGTGTTTTTCTTTTAATTCTAGAATTTGTTTTTCTTTGGTTGATAGGAATCTGAAGGCAGGAGCTCGTTCTAGATACACCAGTGCATGCAGCATGGACATATCAAAAGGAATTAATCTATATAGGTATAGATAAAAGAAGCAGGAATAATTGTGTATAGGCAATAAATAAGAGAGAGAGAAAACAAAAGGCAAGGAAGAAGTCAAAAGAGAATATGAAAAGACTATTGTATTATGTTAATACTATGTGAAATTAAAGTACTTTAAGGTTCTCAGATGTACGATACTATGCAAGGATAAAGCTGGGGTTTTTGTTTCTAAAATCTGAATTGAGCTGATGTAGTCTGAAAGCAGCTTCTAAATACGATTATATGAGGCTATGGACACAATTTCTGCCAGGTAGCATGAATTTCAATGTATTGCTGTGTTATTAAAAGCAACCAGCAGTGTGAACCTGCTGTATTATTAACACGTTACATTAGCCTTAATAGTTAATCCAGTATTCATATTCATATTGTGGGCTCTTCTTCTAAGAGAGAGTAACAGCTTTCTAAATGCTTTTAAGACTTCCAGGAATAAAATTAAAGCATGTTTAAGTACTTGTTGGAAATTGTGTGCAGAATTCCGAATAAGGGAGTTACTGCATTGTATCAGGACCCTTAAGAGATTCAGCTGAGAAATAAATTATGTAAACAATGCAATATGTGTGTGTGTCTACAGCTGTATATCAATATCACCTATATCTATGTATACAAATATCCTTATCCTTCTCTGTCAGTCTGGAATGTGTTATACTGGAGACGCTGAACCTTTCAAAAGAGATGCAAGACATGTTTTTACTGCTGCTTCAGAATTCAGATGCAAAACAAAAACTGGATAAATACTTCATTACATTTTATAAACAATCTGCTTTCTGATAAATTGTTATGGAACAACTTTTCATTCTTTTTCATGAAGTTTGACTCTGAGTGCATATGTGGGAATCGAATTTTGGTGAAGTTAGTTCAGAGTAACGTATGCTAAACAAGATTTGTTGAAACTCAGGCGGTGCCTGCGGTTGTGGTGAGAGGGTCCAGCACCGATGGAGGAGAGGAGCATAGGTGCCAGCTGGAGGCTGTGAAGACAGCCTATCTCTGCCCCTCTGTCCTGAAGAGCTACATGAAGGCCCCACATTCAGCTTGGCTGCAGGTTCAGATCGGATTTCCTCTCTGCAGCTGTTCCACACTCCACTTGCATGAAGTCCAAGCATCTGGGTTTAATGTCAGTGGACTGGATTTCAAGCTTAATTCTTCTATTTGTTCTCTGTGTGTGTGAAACAATCCTTCTAGACTCCTGTATTTATTTCCTAAATATAGGAGGTTTTAAAAAAAATTTGCATCCTTACAAATTCTTGTGCTCTGAGGTGCATGGTCAGTAAAGGTCCTTGTGTCCTATCCCACCTCCTGCTCTGCCTTCAGAGTATACTGATATCTGTATTGCCCAGGAAACAGATTGAAGGCTTAGCTGAAATACTGCTAACCATGGCCAGTTTTTTACAACTTATTCTAATGTCAGTTCTTCAGGTGCAGAATTCTCTGCTGATAATCTCTCCCCCCCCAAAAAGGAGTAGGAAAAAACCACATTTATGGCATCATTAAGATTGATTTTGAGCTCAGCCTCTTGGCAGTGCTATACCTTGCTCTCCATTTATGATGTTCTGTGTCTTACACAGACTGGGCACAACAGTAAATTTCAGGTGTGAGAACAGAAAGAAATAATTAAATAATTAAGAGAGTAAATAGCTGTTTTGCTTCTCGTGGCTGCCAGTCTGATTGTGGCAGGTTCCTGAGACCACAGGTAGAGGATACTGAGTTATAGCAAATAAAACACTAAAACATCACACAACTACCTGAGGGTTTGGCTGAAGTCCCTGTGCAAACTGTGATTAACTGAATACCTGCCCTGGAATGCTGGTTTGGCAAGAGGTTATACACACATGAATGAATCTGTCTGCATACTTAGACACTGCAGTTAAACTTCTTTCTCGTTAAAAAAAAGATGTTATTTCCAAAGTTATTGAATACTTTTTGACTCTGTTTTGATTTAAGGTCCCTGTCCTCAGAAGAAAATGAGATGACAACTGCCCTACACATATAAGAAAGAGGGAGTGGGGAGAATGGGAGAAGCAGCAGCCAAGGGTATGTTTGGATGCATGGGGACACTTAGGCAGACTTTCTCCCTAAAAATCAGTGTTCCTCTGTGAAAAGGAGATAGATCTTCTCCATGTAAAGTGAGGAAGGTCTATTGATGTAAACTCACCTGAGTTTGTGCCTCAAAACCAACAAGACCAGCAGCAGAGAACTCTCTATATATTAATGGCACTTAACAGATAGCAATACACTGAACACAATTATAACACATACAGGGGATTAAACATAAAACCACAGTTTTCAAAAGAGCCTAAGGGAGCCGAAAGCCAGTGGTTTGTGAGCACCTGAGGGTTTGTCTATGTGGAAAAAAAGAGACCAGCACACTGATAAAAGACTTTCTGCTGTAGTTAGGCGATTGTGTCAGACACACCCTTACGTTCAGAGGCCCCTTTCACAAACCTAGCTATAAATTACTTTTCAAGCTAATGTAAATTAATCCTGGGAGGTAGCTGACAGGCTTAGGAAGGCTAGACAATGATTATATGTCTATTAGACTGGTTTCTATACGTTCAAAAGCTGCATAGGATCGTGTGGGGCACAGTGCAGTCGGAAGGGGAAAAGTCACTGCTTGTTGTGAACGAGTTTACGCTCCCAATAGATTTCCTGGCTTTTCACTTTATTTTATTAGTCCTTTCCGTGTATATTCTGCAAGTAACTAACAATTTGGATCCTGGCCATTAACCCTACATCTACAGGTCAAGCCTGAAGCCATTTTAGTCTTTCCCTGTTTCCAGTAGGGTGGGCCAGAGCATATCTGGACATTTTTGTTTGGGGTACAATTCCAGCTGGGAACACAACAGCAAGTGTGTCTCACACAGAAGAACATGCCATGGTCCTAGTTGCCTCTGGCTCACGCAATGTGAGATGGTTAGAAGTTTGCTTTAGGTAGACAAGTATGAACTTGCAGAGGAGAGGGACCTCGCCCTTGCTTTACAATCAAGACACGAGCTCATCTGTGCTCTAAAAGAGCCTCTTGTCCAAATCTCCTTGCTTTTTCTCCAGGAAAATTTTGTTGATATGTGGAGAACCGGTCCCAAACAAACAGTGTTTTCTCCTCTACATTTACCTTATTTCTGATCATTCCCTGGTTTGAATCTCTTTGTTTCCTCACCTTTTTCTCCTAATTGGCATGGAAATTCAAGGCTTCTCAGAAGTACAATTTTCGGGCTATGCCAACATGATACAGGAGTCTGGTACTTGCTGCTATGAGCACTGTCAGAGGAAACATTTGCCCAAAGCTGCTACATCAGATAAGCTGGTGGGTTTTATACTCCTTTTGGGGTTTTGTTTCCCATGTGTGGTGGAGGCAGCATCAAGCACTTTTTTTTCCTCTTTTTGGCGATGTTGAGGACAGTGGCTGTGTGACAGTTGAATGAGTCCAGCACTCTGCTTCCCTTGGCAGTTATGTCTAAAATCAGCCTCACTAGGAGGTCACTGGGCCCATGAAACAGCTACTGGGGAATAATTTCCTTCTGCATATCCCACCCAGCAATATCCCAAACCCTGGCATTATTTTTTTTTTTTACGAGTGCAAGATTTTCCTGCAGATTTTTTTGGACATCCTTCATTTTTTATGACAATGGGCAATGAAATCTCCCCATATAGGGGCACACCATCCACAACCTCTGTATAGAGTTGCACACCATACACTATAAACTCTCATACAGTAATTAAATTGAGACACTAGGTGGAATGGCTCATTCAGTTTGCTTCTACTTGTTTTGAGAAAAAGACTCCCTCCTCCTTCGCCTGAATAGGCAAGATTGACATAAAAAAGTACTTCAAGAGCTGAACTCGTCTACTGAACACAAATACAGCGAATTTCTGTATATCTTTAAATGTTTTATATGTCCTAGTCATATATAATTTATTGTGTTGTGAAGCTGAGCCCTTCTTTGAATGAAAATTTTACTGTCAGAGCCTGGGGTACTTTAGTTTGATGATTTAAAACTCCCAATGCTCTAGTAGCAAATAGCACTTTTTATTATAGAGTGTTTGTCCAAGAGGTCAACTTTCAGCACAGCAGGCTTTCTTCCCACTCTAGAATTATTTCTGATGACAAGACATCTCCCATCTTAATTTGTCTCTCATTGAAAGTGGGAGCCAACGCTGTGCTAGAGGCTCATTAGACTGGACCTGCCATGCACAAGGGAAGGGTGGAAGCTTCACCTTTTCTCATGCAAGCATCCTTGCTAGCAGATGATACAGCATGTTAAATGCTGTGTGCCTGCTTAAATCCTTTTGGTTTTAAGATTCCCATTTATAGTTTCTCTTCAGTATTTCATTTCCTCAGAGGTGATGTTGAAGTTAAGCTGCCTTGTGATGATGCTAAATTCATTTCTGAGATGAGTAAAAGTGACTAAAATTATGTGCATGTTTCCTGTGAAATATTGTATACCAAGCAAGTCCTAGATTAAAAGACAAGCTTGACTTTAAAGGTAATGTGATTAATTTCCTCAGCCACAACCAGCTAGATAGTTTTCATGCTTATGTTGATACAGTATAGATGCCCTATTACACCCATTTACTGTCTCCATCCCTTTGCTGTTAGCCCCTGCTGAGCCTATTAAGTTGGTATCAAGTCAACTTGTCCCTTAGTGATAGTACACAAACTCTCAGAGTGCTGCAGAATTCTGCATCTGTCCTCTTACCTGTCACTTCAGCCTCCTTTTACTGATGTTAAAAGAAATCTTTACTGTCAGTCATATAACCAATTCACTTTGTTCACAGCCTGTGACAACCTTGTTGTGTTTCTCCCACCACAGAACCGACTCCTGTGAATTAGTATTCTCAAAATTTAGACTAGCTCATTAGTCTGAATAAATTTGAAAGGCTGCTGTTCACGTTTTTATTTTGTTCTAATGGAGCTTGGCTTTCCTTGGATATATTTTAGACATCTTTATGAGGAAAAAAAAACCCTAACCCACAAACCAAAAATAAAACCCCTTGCCAGCTCCCAAGAGTTCACTTTATGATTTCAGAGCTGAAGGGGTCTTTTTTCAGTGGCTTCATTTGAGAGAAAATAAATTCAATCTAATCTTCCCAAGTTTCTTCCAGCCTCCCCCCTTTTTTCTTTATTTTGGTATAATTGAAAAACTGGCTACTCCTCCAGAAAAGAAAGCAAAGGTCCAAACTGCTAATCTCAATCATCTTTGTGGTTGACTAAGTTCACCAGAACAGTTTGTTTACACATTATCACTGAAAATTCATGGTAACTTTTCTCCCCCAACTAATCAAATCAATCCCCATCTTCCAATCCTGTATATGTGACTGTCGCTGCAGCAGCCTGACAAAATGAAGGAAATCTTTTCCTCTAGAAAGAATTGCTTGGGACTTATCATAGAAGCCACCACTTTTGCTCTTACTGACAAAGTCTTACCAGCCAGAATACTTAATTCTCTGCTTTCATGAAATCATGGAGGTGTTTTCAGTCCATCATATCATGCTATAGCTAATAAATCCAAGGCAATGCTGTTAACTTTTCATTCCTTAGTAAGGGCTGAAGATTGGCTACTAGTGGACAAGGGGACATGACACAAGATGAACCTGGTCTGCCCCAGCATGGGTCTCATACAATGCAGTAATAAGCAATCATGGAGTGCCAAGGAGTTCAACACATTGAGCGTGTTGCTGTCGTTCTACCCTCTGTCTGAGCCTTGTCCCTAAGGAAGTTCCCAGGCACTGGATAAGCTGGCATTAGGACATCATTTTGAATTGTGCCAGCTTTCCAAGAGATTATTATGAGGAAACCATAAAGAGCAGGGAAATGGTTTTCCAGAAGCAGTAACCCATACAGTAATTTGTATCAGTAGAGTACTTTTCACAGGAGGATTTCAATGTTTTATAAACAAATAAAGCAGATGTCATCATTGTTTCCTTCGATGCTTAAGGTATGAAAAATGAAGTAGAGGGGAGAAAGTCTCCTCCATTCAAATTTTTTTTGTTGCTGCTGAAACTCCACAGATTGTGTTGGAATCCCTTCTGAGTTACCCTGGCAATTTAAACTCCAGCCCAGAATCCAGAGAGGTTAAATAATTTACCCAAGGTCATATCACTAGCACCTGAGCCTTGAAGTGGAGAACAGAGGTCCTCAGAGTTATACCTAAAAGGAGCTAATAATGGCTTCACTATTAGCTGTAAAATAAAAACATAAAAATGTCTTTGCATTAACATCAGCACCTTAAAGCTAAAAATGAGAGAGCTTGGCCAGAGAGGTCTGCTGTAACTGACTGCAGAGTCAGGCTAGGAAGATATAAATCAATTGCATGAAATGATCCTTTGCTACAGACTAGGGAAGAAGTTTGGCTATGTCTCAAGGAAATGGAGAATTATACCAGACATTAAGGGAACCAGAGATACTCTCAAGAGTTCAGGGTGGATATAACTGTGCAATGGAGCAGAACAGATTAAAAATCGCAACCTAAGGAAGCATTAATACATAAAACTGCAGGAGAAAGGCATGATGTGATAGAAATAATGTGATGGTGCTCTAAGTATGTATTTGCTATGTTCACAGTCTTCCCCTCTTGCCTTTCCAGTTGTTTTCTCAATGCTTCCTCCAGCATGTAACAACAGTGTTGCTTCTTCTTTCAATATCAATGACTTCTGACACAAACAACTGATTGTGCCAGGAGCCACAGATATCCAGCAATCCCTAACTTGGTTCCATAGTACAGCAGAGGTCAGTCATGTGGAATACAAATGTTTTCATATTTATAACTCGGTTTGCTTATGCAGACCTACAGTAACTCCTGCCCTGGAAGAGAGGCAGCCAGAAACAACACAAGGTGATTCTTTTAGGCATTGCAGAGCAAAAACTGCCCTTTCAGGGGATTTCTGTTGAAGGCATTGTTTCCATTCTTTAGAACACTGCATAGAAAAACAGAAACTCATTGTTCAGTCCGGTGAATAATTGTCTTCCTTTAAGAAATGAAGTACGGATCTTCTTTCCCTTTGCTCTTTGATCCCACATCCTCCTAAGCACTTGCTTCTCCAGATCTTAAATGCAATATCCTCATTTGTTAGGTATCCAACCCTATGATCTAGTCAAAATAATTGACATAAAACCTAACAGAGAACTTGCTGGAAAACACTGGAAGAGATCTATTGAACCATAGATTTCCCATCTTCTCTTGTCCTAGAGCATCATTAGAGAGTCAGGTAGAACAACACACATGCATACATACACACAGAGGCTGCAGAGGGGAGTACAGGCACAGTTTTTATGGGCTTGAAAGAGCTAATGATACTGAATTCTCTCCTCTTTTTTTGGTTTTTTATAGTTTTTGGTTGCCTAGAACAGATTCTGTTCTTAGTTAACGGCACTTAGCTTCTCCTTTTCTTCTTTCTCTCTTCTCTGTCCCACCTTTTCTCTCTGGCCAACATTCTTTTCATCTCTGGCTGCCACCCCCAGTAAATTCTGGGCATCATTACATCAGCTGCTTGTGAGTGGATGAGATTTGTCTCTGCATACCCAGCCAAAAGAATCTACTGATTTCTTTGTCATGGTTGCAATCAAAACAAGACCAAAAGGTTCTGGGAAACACCTCTGCTTTTGGATTTCCCTTATGTAGTCTTTTCTGCTTAATTTACTTCTTTTTTTTTTCTTTCTTCTTGGGTTTTTTTATCTTTCCTCCCTTTTCCCTCTCTGTATTTCATGCCCAGTTACTCTGTTTCTCTCCAACACACACACACTTTTACAGGAAGGAAGGTTCATGCACAGAACTTTCAGAAGAACACGAAGCCAATTTCACTGGTAACTACCAAAAGCAAGTGAAAATGATGAACGGATTGACTACAGTGGATCGACTGATACTGATTTATAGTTCAAAATTGTATCAACATGCACTTTCTCCAGAGAGTAAAACAGAGTCAGGCTGCCTCTGTGAGCATTTTTATACAGTGAAACTAACTTTCCTCATGTCACCTCATCTCTCTCACTTTCTAGTCCTGTCTTCATCTTTGGCTTAAATAAAGATAGCTGTTAAAAAACAGATGCTTGCTGTCTTATCTCAGGCATAGAACATGATTCTGAGGACACAAATGGCTCATGCTTTATCAAGCAATAGTGCTCAATTTTCTATACATTCTAGGGTGCACTGCTCAGCTGCACACACCAATGCCTCCCCTTCACATCCCTGTGTCTGCTAGGGATCCTCAGGTGGCTTTTCAAATCAGTTTCCTTGTGCTTACACCTTGCTTCTTACTGTTAATTACTGCTGAGTGACAAAGGAGAACTAGCAGGATTTATGTATCCTAAGTCTCATCTGGAGATCTTTATTTACAAAGGCAATTGTTATTCACACTTGTACACATGTGCCTATTGCCCTTCTCAAGACCTGCGAATGAATGGGGTTTGTAGGACAGTGCTCCTGCTTAAATCCTTAGTCTATTAATTCCTGAGCTAAGCAGAGCAATAATTAGAAGCTTCAGCATGTCCTAACCCAGCTAGTCTGCCAGAGGAAAAAAAAAAAGGATTTTAAGATATCCACAGAAAACAGGGGAAAAGTTACAAAACCTGCTGTTACAAGTTTCTAAACTTGGAGACAACAGGAAAGGGAGGAGTTAACTACTGTAGTATTCAGTTACCACACAGAAGCACAGAATGGTAGGGCAAGGAATCTCTAGAGATTATCCAGTCCAACCCCTCTGCCAAAGCAGGGCCACCTAGATCAGGTCACACAGGAATGTTTCCAGGCAGGTTTTGAAGCCCTCCAGAGAAGGAGCCTGCACACCCTCCCTGGGCAGCCTGGGCCAGGGCTCCCTCATCCTCATAGTGAAAAAAAATAGTATTTCCTTATGTTTAAGTGAAACTTTTTGTGTTCCAGCTTTTGTCCATTACTCCTTGTCCTGTTGCTTGAGACAACACTTGCTTATGGCACATCACAACATGATTTAGTGAAGCAATATATTTGTACCACGAAAATAAAAACCCCAGACCACTGGGGTACAGTTTTCATGAACCAACAGATGAGAAGATCCCTGAATTAGCAGGTTTTTTACAACTTCTGTTTCCAGAGAGAACTTACCCTTTCTGGAGAGTCAATGTGCTGCCACTGGCTCCAGTCCATAGCACAGGCTGTTTCTCTGCAGATCTCTCCCCAGATCCTGCCAGGAACTTGCTCCAGTGTGGGCTTCCCACAGGACCACAGTCTCCTTTGGGCATCCAACTGCTCCAGTATGAGGTCTTCCCTGGGCTGTGGGTAGATCTCTGCTCTGCCATAGCCTACGTGGCTGCGAGGGCTCGCCATGGGCTGCAAAACATCATGCAGGGGGAACCTCTGCTCCAGCACCTGGAGCACCTCCTCCCCTCCTTCACTGGCCTAGATGTCTGCAGGAGTGCTCCCCTCACATATCCTCACTCCTCTCTGATTGCAATTAGGCAGGGTTTTTTCCCCCCTTATAAATCTGTTACCCCACATGTGTTACCACCATCACTGATGGGCTCAACATGGCCAGAGATGGGGCCATCTTGGTGCTGCTGGCATTGGCTCCAGCAGGCACAGGGGAAGCTTCTAATTGCTTCCCACAGAAGCCACACCTGGAGCCCCTCAGTACCAAAACCTCACCACACAAACCCCATACACAGTTTTCCCCCAGAGTAACAAAGTGACAAACTTTAAAAGGGCAGATTTTTAAACTATGAGGAAAATGGTTAACAGCAGGCTGAAGGGCAAAGTAAGAAACTTTTAAACCACAGAAACAGCCTGGAGGCTATTCAAGAACATTGTGTTAGAGGCACAGATGGTTTGTGTATCACTGAGAACAAAAACAAAGTAAAATGGTGAGAATAAAACTATGGTTAAGCAGAGAAGTACAGGGCTTTATTGAGACTAAAAAGGCATCCTTTAAAAGCAGAGAGGCTTCCTGAAAGACCTAGCCAGATCAGGTCATCACTTACATTGGTGAAATGCATATTGGTAATGATAAGAACAAGTGGTCTGACAAGAGTAAGTGGTTAGCTAAAAGTAGTGAGGTTTGGTGAGTGGAGACACAGAGACATATGTACTGTACTATGTGCTTCTGGCACATTAGAGTTTGCAACAGAACTATCCTATTGTCCTCTTGAGAGTCCCTTGAATTCACACTCCTATTGTCCAATCATAGAGATGAAACTAGGCAGAAAAAAACCCAAACCGATTCTGCAGCGCTGCCGCTGTAGCCTCCTGCTTCTTGCTCTGTTTACCTCCTGTCAGTCTTCCTCTCCTGCCAAGCTCACCCTGGCTGCTTACATCTCATCTATTCTGTCCTGCCTACAGGGCAGGTCCTTTTGCACTTATACAGTCTGAGTTTGATTATTCACTGAGGAGTCCAAATTCTCCCAGCAGCAAACATTTTGGAACAAACTCTACTCTGATAAGCTGGATGAATTACTTGCTAAGAAAAGTCCTGAACGAAACTAGTGCGTTACCTGAACATGTCTGTGTGGAAGAATTGAATAGCTGAGTCCCACAAAGACCTTCAAGAATTCAGAGAACAATACAGTAAATTTGGGCAGCATTATTTTTTTCTCATAGAAGACAATAAAGGATGCTTTCTGTGTCAAGTTAAGGGACTGAGAGAAATGGAAGCTACCAAACAAGATGCTGTGCTTTAAATTGAGAAAATCAAGTTTAGCAATTGCTGGTGGTTTCTCAGTGTAGTAACATAGGCAGTATAAGACAGAACCAGTCAGTAAGACCCCAAAGTAAATGGAGCAAGATGAAATGTGTGGGTAGCAGTGCCTGCTCAGAATGAAATCTGAGAAAAGAAAATCTGATGTGTAGACATTTTAGTAATTCGGTTTAATGATTTCATAAGAGAGAGTTTGTTTGAAATGGGCTTGAGATGGGGGAAAAAATGGAAAACAAGTGCAAGAAACATCCCTAAACAGGGAGGAGTTGAAGTCACTTTTCTTCTCTATCTCTGCCAGGAGATGATAGAAAGGGGGGGACAAAAGGGAGAAAAAGGTTATTCCGTAACCCTCTCCCAAAACATCTCCTGAGATTGTGTCTGTCCTTTCCTAGCACAGTTTTTGAGAGGATATGCTGAGTACTCCCCAGTGCTTCGCTCAAGAGAGCGTCTTCCAGAGGAGGTGGGAAGAGTATCTGGAAGGACAAAGCACAGATTGTGGGTAGGGAAAGAGGTAACTGGGGAACATGGTGGTTGGAGGTTCAGAGTAGCTGAGGAGGAGCTGTGCGCAAGCTTTGGTTCATACGGGCAGACTTTGGATAAACTTTTAACACTGCTGACCTCCAAAACCCCTGTGTACTTCCCTAAATATCCTGTACGCAGATGAGAACTTTCACAACATCTGGTGCCTTCCTGAAGATCTCCAGTGTATAGGAACTTCAGCCTTTCATTTCAAATCACTGTGAACTTTAGAACAGAAGCTGAGACCGACATCCTGCGTCACTCACGGAAAGAGAGATTCTACTTCTCCAGTCCACGGCAAAGGACTTTCTGGGGCTTTGGTTTTTGTTTTCCTAAAGCAGAACCTGCATGTCACTAATCAGCTATGGCACACGCACACACCTACGTTATTACATGTAAATACTTCTCCAATGCTACTTTATGCGACCCTTGGACACTTCAGTTTGATTAAGGCTTTGAGAAGACATACACTTTCCTTGAAGAAAGCGAGGCCACGGGGATTTGTTAAACATTCAGAAAAGGAAGATACTGTGAAAAGATTTAATTCGGTTACAGTAAGTAATGCATCCCACTAATGTAATATGGACACACAGAAATGTTAGGCCCCTTGAGAAATTAAGATAATTTTGTTTGATCCTTTATGAATGTATATCATTACATTTATGTGTCTGTATATATATCTGTATCTATGAAAAATATTGTTGTGCGTGTCCCTGTGCATGAATACATTTACAAAACAAACACGAGACCGTAAATGAGCTCAAGAGAAACAGTATAAAGTGGACTGTGGTACATCTTTATTTAAAATACGTAGGATGCCAGGGCAGAAAAATACTAAAGAAGAAATACATATTGTTTTTGAAGCTGAAGCATCAATATGGTTGTAATTTTAATGTTTCTTGCTGGAAAAAGGTCATCTTTGGCGAGGTCGGGTTTTTCTTAAGGTCATTTCACATTGAGATATCTGCCTGCTTTTGACATTTCATCTAGAAGAGGCACAACTATTCTGACACATGAAATGGGTTCTTTACAAACCCAATGGCTATTTCTATCAACATCTGTTATTCTTACACAAAAGGGGAATATGCATTGATTGCAAACAAGGTTTCGCATTTTTTGGAGGCTATTAATATATATGTGTACATATTTTGTACTTAAAGGCACAGCAATGTCCATCTGAAATAGGAACAGAAGAAAATGCTGATCTGTAAAAGATTACAAAAATAATCCCATGGATGGCACATTTTACTCACAGATAGAAATAAATGAATTTAGGAGATGTTAATTGTCGTTGGTAAATTGTCACACTGCTTTCTGTAAAGCAGCAGGGCAGTGAAAATCGCTAAGCATTTGGGTAATTACTTTGTGATATTGGCACAGAAAGAGCACAATGAAGATATTTTTCTTTACATTTTGTGTGGGACTTTTAATTGCATATTCATTTTCCATGTTTCAGTTCCCTCTAGCACTGAGCAAGATGGGAAAAATCTGCTGCCATACAAACTACCCAACTTAAACCCCCATATTTTCAGACCCCAGAATTGTTACGTGTTCGTGGCAGGACATCTATGTAATTAAAACAAACTCTGTCAAAGCAGCTCAGATTCACAGGGGCAATTCTATTTATCTGTAAGACAAGCCAGGATCCCATTGGCTGAACCCTGCTCTAGTTAGAAGTGTTTCACAGAGTTCCTTTCCCGAGGAACAGGATAGGGAAGACCACACTTTCTTGCTCCTCATTTGCAAAGGGCTCAATTAAGCCTTGGACAATCCGTACCAGAGGCGTTCAGCTGATCATTCGGCAGTTAGGATTTGCCAGCTGAGTGCTGCGACCAGTCACGTGTTGCTGTATCTGTTCCCATATTGCTTTCTCCCAAAATGAATGACATTTTATCAGAAAACAGGTTTTGTTTTCTGATTATATTCATCTGGCAAGAGCTCAAATCTGCTGTTTGTGGATGTTTGTAGGAACATAGCTTTGCTCACATAACTATTTGAGAACAGTGAATAATAAAGGACATTAACAGGCTGAATCCAAATCGTGTTCCCTAATCTAGCAAGCTGCAACTGAACAATTTTTGTACCATCTCCGCTGGCTCACTGATCTTGCAGCACCAGTTAGCTCTGCATGTTTGGAGTCAGCATGCTTCCCTGCTTTCTAAATGTGTCACATTTAACTTCTCTGCAATATGAGGACGTATGGCAGACATTCACAGAGAACTACAGGTGCTGCTCTTCTGGACTGAAGCCATATGTCCATAGGGCATTGAAGAGGTTAACATCCAGGTGTAGGAGCTTTATTGTTGGAACATGTTCTATGTTGCTTCCAAACCTTGGCTTCAAATAAATACCTCTAAAATATTTTATTAAAGTGTCATAACTAGATTTATTTAATGCACTGGGACCCAGAACATGTCAGCTCTGAGGATGACTGAAGAGCACCTCATCAGCTTTTGACTGCTTCATGAGACAGCAGGGCAATCAGCTTCTATTTCCCACTAGTGGATCTCTGTTTGAAAACAGGACTTGAATGATCTCAGTTTGTGCATTGACTGATAGAAGGAAAGTGCAAATACTCTCATGTTTTGCAGTGTTGCATTTGATTAGAAAATAATGCATGGGGTCTGATTATGTTGAAGTAACGTTAAGGAAACATTAAAGCACCCTTAACTCTGCCATTTTGTGCCTAGGACACTGCAGTTATCATATGAAATGTAGGTCCTTTTCTTAAACAGTTCCACAAGAGCAGCAACTGCTACATAATGGTACAAATAAAAAGACACACTGCAGTCTAAGCAAAGGCTCTTATTCACATATACAAAGCCCCAAATGGCAAAATAGATAATTTTCCAACTTCCAATACTATCACCAGTATACTGGTTGGACAGGATACGGCCAGACAAGTAAAGCAGCACAAAAAACAGCAGCTTGAATAGTGCTAGTGTGTATTTCAAGTGTCTCCATTTAAGTAAGTGGCACACATAGAATTTAAAATAAGTAGGAGCATGATGACAGTATGGTCTGAAACTGAAAAGTAAAGTCAAATTCATGCCCCCCAATGATTTATCACACAGGACAGCCTGAAGCTACCTTCAGTCATCTGACTGTGGCTACACATAGATACAAGAGGGTTTTGGAGAGCTGTCAGTTGATAGCTAACGAGAGTTTCAACTCTGGGCTTACAAATATGGTGAGTCTTTATCGTGCTGGTAGGTGACCTACAGAACATTAATGAAACCTCTGCAACAGGGACCTATGCACATCTCACTTAATGGGAACTAGAAACTACTCCACACCAGAACCAACCAAGGTTTCTACAGAGCCAGTTTAACACCTCTTCTCTACTGTTTTACACAATTGCCTCCTCAGGTAATAATCCCCACACTTTTGCACTATAATAGGATCCAATTGAATGGTGAATGCCTATCCCGTGTGAGAACCACAAGAATGAGACAAATGATGGGCCATCCTTTTCAAGCAGAAATAAAGATCTCTTGTCAATTGCCAAGTTGATCAGTTTTTTCACTGGGCAGAAGATTCACATACAAGTTCACTACTGAGGCAGCTGTGCTCACTTCAAAGGGCAATGAGCCTGGTGCCATTTGCTTGTCCTTATTCTCCTGCCCCAACTAGTTAAGACCAAAAGAAAAACAAGAGAAAAAGGGTATGTGTCTACTTGCATTAATTTGAATAGCAGGATGATGGTTATCTTCAGTCACTGAGGTGGGTGGGAGCTTGACACTGAAAGAATTTGAGGAGGAAGTGCTGAGAAAAATCACTGACTAAGAGAAGGGAGAAGGGTTACTTACTCAGCATATGGAAAATATGCACTCTGTAGGTGAGTATTCAGTATATTAAGGTAGAGGAAGAAACATGTAGGAGGGGAATAATTGTAGAAAGTGAGGTTTCTGAAGTGATTGAAATTCTCCTGGGAAGAGAGCACGGTCATTGCTGATGCCACTGCATATTGACCTGTGCCTTGCTAGGGCATCACTCTGGGGTTTTAATCTTTCCTTGATCCTTTCTCTAGAGCCTTTTATTGAAAGGGAGGAACAAAGAAATCGTTCCAAATATCTTTTTCATCAGGAGACAGTGATTCAAGTTTCTTCTTCCATTTCTACCCTTTGTTGATTGAGTTGTCAAGCACCCAGCCTTGGCAATAGGAGCTGAAATGAGCAATGTCTTCATAACTTTGCCATGCTGTGTCAGTACTGAGTAACTGAGCCTTATCGACTGCATGCTGGGCCCGACATCCAGCCGAGTTCCTCTGGAATTTTTATCACTAGTTTTATATGACACTCGGCAAGGCCATAACCACAATGAATCGGAAACTACTGAATTCTGCTTTTTCTAGAGACTCCTGAAAAACCCCCACATCTGGAGGAGTTCTGCCTATAGCAACAAGAATGTGTGATAAGCTGAAGCTGCTCTCGAGGACTGTGCTCTACAAGTTGTACTATAATGTGCCATAATTCCTTGTTGCCTCACTGACGGATGGTTCGTTGGACCTCGTATAGCACCATCTGACTCTATTGGTCAGTTGTAAATGCTTGCTGATGCATTTTTCTAGATGTCCTGCCATGATACCTAACGAATATGAATTTCTTTAAAGTTTAGGCCATCAGATCATCAGAAGTCAGGCCCCACAGTAAAAGGCCCAGACACTTCCTTTTCATACTGTATTTGTTTTCATTCTGGGTGAAAGGCAAGCACCTTTCTGTGGTGGATTTGACCTGATGATGTGTTGGTTGAAGTTTGTGGCCAGAGGCTGGTTGATTCCTTTTGCCAGCAATGGTGGCTTGTTTGTGGTTTACTGAATCATGACAAAGGACCAAAAAAAAGTAACTCTTTCTATTTTTAACATATTTCTTTGCAGGCATGACATTACCACTGAATTGCATAAACTGTGCTAGTGAATCTACATATACCAGAAACCTGCCTTGTTTCAGCTAGAAAATGGGATGTAGTAGTAAAATGAGTAGTCCTCATCCTCTTTTGTTTTTGCCAGATGTATCCTTGATCTCAATTCCACAAGACAGCTGAAACTCACACCCAATCCTTCCCTTTCTTGTTTTCCTCAGTTGATGGACCAATTTATGACCGAATCACAAGAAGTAAAACATTTTCTCAAACTTTTTTTCCCAAGATAAAGTTAAAGAGCATTTCTTCAGAACAAAGGTATGATATACAGAAAGACCTTTTTCAGCAGGGACAAATGCAGGATCTCATCATTAGATATAGGATACATTTAGACAGTTTCAGGCCAAAATGTCTAATACGAATTAGTATTCTTCTCCCTGCATAAATGGGTTTGTGGAGATATTGGATGTGAACCATGAGGCAGAATATTTTCCTCTGTTTGTTTATTTATTTGTCACATTTGTTTCTTTCCTTCATAAAGGCAAATTTCTTGCATTTTTTTTCCCTGCAGATGAGAAATTAATGGTCAACCACACAGGTCTGAATCTTTTTCCAGAGAAAGGAGAATGTAAAGGAAAATATTCTGGAAAAATAATTTCTGGAAGCAACTGGAAACCTTCAGATCGAGTTGAATCTTTTCATGTAATAATGTATCATATAGCCCAGGAAAATCAGTACCAGGTAAAGGATTGTGCTAATTAAGACAAAGAAAATACCTATTTGATTATAAATTCAACAAAATGTGTGAAATTAACTAAAAATATTTCATTCATTAACAATATTTTTCTCTCATTCTGCTTGTAGTGGGTCTGGGACGGTAGTGATTTTCCACAGCAGCTCCTGCAGTGCTGTGCTTACTGTTGATATCAATATTATGACTACCGCTCGCACAGCATCAGGGCTGTCCCTCCAGCACTCCTTCCCCCACGTTCACCAATAACTGTGGGTGGGCATGATCTTGGCACGGGCCATGGCCAGGACAGCTGACCCAGGCTGACCAAGGAGATATTCCATACCATATGACATCAGCTCAGTAATATAAACTGCGGGAGAGGAGCAGGAAGGGGAGGCGAGATGCATTTCTGGCCTTCCCAAAGCAACCACTACACTTACCAAAGCCCTGCTTCTCGGGAGGTGGCCGGACATCGCTGCTGATGGGAAGTAGAGAGTAACAGCTTTATCTGCTTCTGCTTTGCCTCCCGCCCGTGTTTATTAAACTGCTTTCATCTCAACCCACGAGACTCCCATCTTATTTTCTCCCCTTCCCTGGCTTGTTGAGGAGGTGGGTGACAGAGCGGTGTGGTGGGCACCTGGCATCCAGCCAGGCTCAAACTACCACACTGCTCTTCACTGAAAAGTTAGTGATTTTCTTCTTTTAGTGTCTCTGTTTACTTAGCTTTGTTGTAAAGCAGCAAAGCAGTAGGAAAAGTGCGTGACAATGCAAATAAAATCCCAGGCACAACCTTTTTCTTTCTCTTCTTTTCCAGTGGAAGAAATAAGGAAGAAAAACAAAATGACCAGCAAAATGAGATGGCAGTTTGTGAACAACCAAACAAACGGTTCTGCTCAGAAGATAAAAATAATTTTGCTCTATTTTTTCCTTTTGAGTTCTTTGCTGAAAAATAGACCACATGGAAAGTTTAACAAACCTATTAGGATATAATTAAAGATGTAAATTGGACATTTTAAGTAAGCTCTAGTCTTTAGTGTATTTTAGATATCAAAAGCCACGCTTTTATTGTCATCATTAATTTTAAGAGTCATTCAGAGTAGAATATTGATAATCTGCAACTATTGCTTTTTACTCATTAAGTTGTAGGGCTGTGCTTTGCTGTTTGTAAAGCAGTGACATATATATTCAGCTTCTGTGCCTTTGGTTCTGAGCAGGGGTATTTTAGCCTAAGTTGCCAAAGCTGAGCAATGTTGGGCAGTTCAAGAAACAACTAAAACAAATGGCTAGAATGTGATCCTATTAGTTGTCAGTTACCTGCTTTTGCTGGAGGGAAACCTTTGGATGCTTCTTAACACCTAGACAGCAGCACTGACCACCACTTTTTACCATGGTCATCATCAGCCATATACGTGTCATTTGCAGACAGGGTCATCCCGGGACATCTTTCAGGAAATTGTATATGTATGCATTTCTCAGCAAGCAAACTAGTGCAGAATGTACTTGTCAACACCATTTTAAAGTCATCTTCCTCTAGAGAGTAAATTCTGTTCTAGGCGCTGTGTGGCATTAGTTATGGACAATCAAAATCCCGATTGTGAATCAGCCAGTAAGTGAGCAGAGATTTTTAATTTATCTCTACATTGCTTCAGATTTGTGTCACAATCCCTATTTCCAAGTACCCACAGAATAGTTTAAGCAAACAAATTTCTGCCTGTCAATTGCTTGTGAACTGTTCACACTGACTATTGGCTAATTATTGCTTCTACACTGTGATTGCCACTTAAATCATATAATACTTCTTTTTCTCCTTCAAGTCAGTGGAAAGAACACTTCTGAAAATGGAGGCACTCATTAAAGTGCTTGATGTGAATGAAGAAGACAACTTAAGGCATCATTTTGGAAAATTTAGTGTGTGGATTTTCTTAAAAGCTATGAAGCAGAGTTCATTAAAGACACAGCTGGGATAAGACAATGCATTAAAATGTGGTGTAATTAACTTATATAGAATAAATGATTAAATATTCATAAAAGGCCTCAACTTTGGCTCCTCTGTGACTACCTTACATCGAAAGCAGTTACTTTTCACTTTCCTTAGTCGACCTGTAATCACTAGTATGGCTGTTTGTATGATAGGCAATGGTTGTAAGTAAACCACTGTAGTTGTCATCAGTTTCAGCTGGTTTTACTTCTATTAGGAGTTCCTGATTATGCACTGAAAAGATCTTTGATTGATAGTAGAATAGAAGACATTTGAAGAAAAAAAAGGAAACTGAATTCATGTCAGTGGGGAGGGGAGCTACCTCATTAAGGAAATAATTGAGCTGTTAGTTAATTTTACCTGTTATTTGTAGAAAAGGGCAAAAATCTTCCAGGAAATTAATATTCTTCCCTCAAATGATTACAAGAACAACAAAAGGATTTATATCTCAGATGTATTTAGTAATTATGTTCCTGACACCTTTTTTCATATCATCCAAGGTAGATGTAAAAAAACCCCAAACTGGTATTTTACAGAACATTTTAAGTGTCATCTTTTCCTGATCAGTTTTTCTCTGCCTCTCCCCCAATTACTTTCTGCTAATTGATAATTAATATCTTTACCTTTGTCACAAGCAGCCACTTCTGTAGCAATACTTCCACCTTGATGCAATCAGTATATTTTACTACTAATGTAAATAACACATTATTTTAATAGTAAAAATATTATTGCTATATACATTTTACTTGTAATATTTTATTGACTCTTTTTTTATGGATACCAGGACTTCTAGAGCAGGCATGTTGGTCTGAACTTAAACAATTATTCTGGTTGCTTATCCCTCTACTCTGTTTCCGTCGTCTCAGTCTGCAAAAAATGAATGTCGGTCCATTCACTGCGCTCTGGGCAGTGACGT
The DNA here is from genome assembly GCF_028858725.1 of Colius striatus. NCBI lineage: Eukaryota > Metazoa > Chordata > Aves > Coliiformes > Coliidae > Colius > Colius striatus. The sequence goes on along the minus strand of NC_084764.1, from coordinate 46,277,814 downwards.
CACATCAACGACGTGGTGTCATCCACTCTGCAGCTGTGGCAAACACTTACACATAGCAAAACACAAGGTAAAACAATACATAGAGGTTAAACAAGCCTACATCTTCTTTCTCAAGCAAATGAACCCATTCTTCTGTATCTCACTGAAGAATTCTGCTGGATCACAGGGACTTGTTGGCATATAAAATGATCTACACTTTACTCGAGTTTATCTATGCTTGCCATGAAGAAATGGGAAGAAATGGGATGGCTGCTGTCATTTCTCCTAAGATCAGAATCAATCCTATGGCTTGATTTCAAATGAACAATATACCTCACCACAGCATGCAAACGGACTTAATGTTAAGTAGCAACGCAAAATTCAACCGTCTATTTTCCACTAAGTTTTGACATGTCTGACTGGGATAGCTGCTGTCTTCTCCCAACTGCAACACAATTCAACTCAGCTAGCATTGTTTGGTAACCACTGGATAACCACCACTGCTTTATCAGAACTGTTCCATTCCCTGATGTGCAGTAGCTAAGAGGTACAAGCAGTTGCTAAAGGATTGTAACTGGTTAATTTGGGTGGGTATTTTCCCCACAAGACCTCATACTGCTCTTCAACCTGCTGAAGTATGAAGTGCCAACTGGCATAACACTGTAAATCTCTACTGCTAATATGAGACGTATTAAGCCAAAAACACATGCAAGTCCCAGAAAGGAAAATAAAGCAAACAGAAGGCAAATATCCATTTCAGAATAAAATAACACGATCGAGTTAGTAAAGAATTGGTAAGACACCAAATAAAAATGAGGAAAATAAAACTAAAGAAACAAAGAAATAAAAAGGATCCTGATTACATGCTATTGAAAGCTCCAGTTGTGATCTCCTTGTTTAAGCCCATACAATGAAATACGAAGACACGTGACTTGCTTACTCAAGGTATTTCCTGCATCCTTACTCTGCGAGGTAACCATATTGAGGTCCACTTGGAAAATGTCACAGAGATGGGCAGGACACAATTTTCCCTTCTGCAGAGACTCCTGACACTATGATGAATACAGTTTGTAAACAAAAATCCAAACTATTGTTTGCTGAGTAAGCTGATATACATTTCAGCCTCTTTAAAAGTCTGTATTGCTATTTTCCCCCTTCTCTGACATGAGTATACCCACCTTGTTGAACAAAAAGCAGTTTCAAATGAAAAAGGGAATTTTGAATTTCAAACCACTGAAGCAGGTTGTTTCAATCATTTTGATTCCATTTGTTCCTAATTTTGTTTTTAAACAGGAAATTAGTCAAAATCAATCTTTCGGAGCTCAGAGTTTTGGTTGCAGTGAAGTGCAATTTTATGATGAAGACATATTTCACAAAAACCCCACTAGTCAGCTTTCAAAAGAAGAAGAAAACAAATATCCTTTTGTCAGTCATTGCAGATTGAACAATGACTCTTCTACCTTCTTTAATGTTTTCTTTTTACAAAGCCAAATACTCTACAAGTCAATACTGCATTGTCCATGAAGGTGTTCTTTGGTTCCACACCTTGATTTTGTATCGGTTTTAAAAGAGACAACTATTTCTGGCAGGGCTGTTCTCTCCCAGCTGGCCCTTCTGTCAACCATATGCACCTCCAGAGAAGGCTTTTTTCTGTAGCACTTTATTTTCAATTGACAATGAAATTTCCAAGGCTGTAAGTGGACATTGATGTTAACCCCAGAACTGTGTCTTCAAGGCTAAATAAGAAGTGATTTGAGCATTATCTCCAGAGTGTTGATTACATCAATATCTTCTAGAAGAGCTGAGCTCTGAAGAAGTTTTGCTCCATTCTCCACAGCCACAGCTTCTAGTGCATGAGGTGCATCACTGAATCCCAGTTTACTTTCTCTGACCTGCTGTTTGCTGCTACTCGCAGCTCCACTACATCTACACAGGACACACAAGACAGCAATTGCTTTCCTACTCCAAAACTAGACAGAACTGATATCCAGCATCAGATGGGATTAGTGCTTTAGTCCATCAGTGCCAAAGACTGAACACAGACATGAGCGGAACAGCTAAACATCACTTTTGTTGCTTTTTTTCAATGCCTTTAGTGTCTGACAGACTCTCATTCCTATTGCCAACTGTTTCTGTTCCTGAGCATTTTGCAGGATTCTCTAGGTCTTTGGTAGGCACTGAAGATGTGACTAAAAGACAGAGACGATGAAAGAGTCCTTTGGGCTTGACCAGTTGAACCTCTTCGAGAGCCATTGGATCCTGGATCATATGAGCAAATGTGTGTATACAAGAGCTAGTTAAAACAAACCAAATCAATGGTCCCTGTACAAAAATAGAAGTATAAAGAAAAATAAGCACATTTCATTCTTCAGTTTCCCAGAACAACACTCTAGGACTGCTTTACATTTCCGATGGGACCTGACTATATGGAAAGTACAGTAGAAATAACTTTTTTTTATTCAGCCACTTTTTTGCTGTTCTATTCACAGGTCGTGACCTCTCACCTCCTGTTTATTTCTTCCCATGTTGACCTTTCACTGAAGCACAGGGCTAATTTTGTGCTCCAGTGGCCAAGAATAGGAATTTGTCACTTTATTCAAAATGGAATGAATACAGGTATGTCTGGCACTCTCAGCTGGGCTTAACCCTCTGCATGCTGAAAACAGTCAAATAGCCAAGTGATCTCTATTAGGAAATATCTTTTCTGAAGTTGTGCTATTTTTTTGTAACAAAAGAGCTTTGCTGCTTTTGTCTGAGAAGGGATTTTTCTTTTTCCGTGCACAGCCGGGTACAGTTTTCTTTGTTGCAAAATACAATGAACTAAACAGAAGAAAATGACAGGTTAGAGGTCCATAGAAATTTGCAATGGTTCTAAGGGAGAACTTTCATTAGTGTTAGGAAATAACCTCCATCTTAATTGTCTGCTGTACAAACAAAGTTTTATGTGTTATCTTTGACTGAGAAAGAAATAACTAATTTCTCCAGTAAGATGCCGGTAATGAATTCTTATGGACTAATCTTAATAAGTATGTGCAAAGTAATCTATGCTTCTCATGTTGAGTTATAAAATATAATTCTTTTCCTTATGCAAATACTTTCACTGCTACTTATCCATCTATTCAAATCTTCTGTGCAGTAGGGCTCCTTTCTCCGACTCTAAGTTCTGTAAAGGGAAAAGACGTCACTGGATCTATGCAGGATTTGAAGTTAACACTTAAGTCCTGTGTTAGAATTACAAAGGATAAGAGTGTCAGCAAAAAAAAAAAAAAACAAAACAGCAGATCTCAAGTGAGACAGTCAGAAGATTCAAGCACTACCTGACAAAATGAAATAAGTTGTTTTGTGAGCAATAGACTTTCTGAGTGTGATTTCCTGCAAACATGTCCCTTGTGTCTCCATGGTCTTGCTGCATTGTCTCCTTTTTCCTCCGTGTGACTATATTGCTATATTTTCAGATCTTCATCATATACCCCGATCTTTTCTTCAAAATACATATTATCATTGTTGCCTTCCCAGATCCTGTCATTACCTGACAAACACATGCCAATACTATGCATGTGCCTTTTGGCCAGCCACTGTGCATGAGCTGGTCAGCCAAGAAAACAACACTGCTGAGGTCATGCCACTTCCCTTCCTGCAGCTAAAACACTCGTTTGGGCCACTAATCCCAAAAAACTTCACAGGAATTACCATTTCTAACAGCTTAACTTAATTTGCGGCAATCAAGTTCAAAGGTTACTGGTGGGGAGGACAAGAGTATGCTCCCATAGGCTTCCTAAGCCTCAGGAAACCAAGTCCAAAAAGTATCAGTGTTACATATCACAGGCTGCACTGGTCCTGTGTCTTCATCCAGTACAGAGACCTGCCAAACATGTTTCCAGCTAGGCTAGTGGTTCTGAGCTCATGGATGTGTCATTTGAGATAATTTGTGCTGACAAATCAATTTGAGATAACTTGTGCACAACTTTTTTTTTGAGATCATTTCAGTAGAAATTTTGCCCCCTTTCAGTGAAAATCATTCAAATACCATCAAAATAGAAATTAGCATATTTTAAAATAAACTTGAAAATAGCTCTAAAATCCCAAGGCTTCGATGCCTTCCATCTTCCAACAGCATCAGAACTACAGACTGGACAGGAACAGAAAGGTGAACCGTACAGTGCTGTGGGGACTGTGATCTTCTCCTGAGAAAAGTGAACTTTTAGTGTCCTACAAATGGGTGCCAGATTCTATGTGTTGTTTGTAAAATCAAAAACTCAGGCCCTGGGGAGAGTCTTACACATAATTCCACTGAATGGAAAGAGTCCTCGCTACTCTTCCTGCACTGCTGAGCTCATGGCTCTCATTGTGGGCATGGTTTAGATTCACAACAGCCACATGAGCTCAGAGTTGCTCGGTGTTGGGTCTGTTGATAGTGTGTGTGTGTTCAGGGGGCCACAGGCAGATTGTGAGATCATAAGCAGCGCAGTTTGTTTACTCACCAATTCAAACCTCTGCAGTTATTCCCTGAGAACAAGGAATATGAGAAAGTGAATGTGGTACATTTGGAATGGCAAAGTAACCGTAACACATGATGGAGAGGCACAATATATTTTGGTCTTTTAGCTGGTTGAAAAGTTCCTACTTTATACTTTCCAAGGTGGAAAACTAGGTCCTACACTTGTCTAAAAGCTGATTTCCAGATTGACTTGAAGTATGCCAAAACACATACATGAAATACTCATGTGACTTAAGAGAAGGATAAAATTCATCTTAAAACGAAGATGAACCAGTCTCAGCTTTTCTCCAGCAAATACAGCCTCCTTCCAAACACAGATAACTCTTTAGTGGAATAATTCTGTGAAAGCACTTAAGTACAGCAGAATCTAGTTCATGTAGTAGTTACTGTCAGTTAATACTACCACCTTTGGAAATTCTTCCTGGACATCCCATGCATGGTATTTTAGTATTCTTTTCCTTTCAGACACAAAACATTGTGCCAGTCAGTTTTCAGTCCTCATCTCTCAAAGTGCAAAATATGATGCCAAGGGAGTGGAAGACAGTGAAGAACATCTGCTTCTGGACAGTAGACCTTTAATAGCTGACAATATTATTACTGAGGCTGCAATTCATCCAATTATCTGGCAAGCTGACGACTGTCTTTCACCCGCTAGTGGAAGCTATGCTCACCAGTGCCAGCAGAGAACTTATCCCTCTATCTGCTCATCAATCTCTCTATTTTTTTAATAAATGATTCTTTCTGATTTGAACATGTCATATTTATGTATATAGATTATTGGTTTTTATCGACTTACACTCCCTTGGAGCTTTCTGCTACTAGAACCAGAAGAGCAGCCTGGTCTGTTATGGGGATCTGGATCCTTCCCCGAGCTGCAAGGCTTTCCACAAGCAGCAAATGAGTGAGGCATCAGCACCAAAACCATAGTGGTATTTACATACTAACTGCTTCTATGATGACCACTTAACTTTGGCATACAGAATGCTGGGAGGAAAACCCCTCCACAACCTAAACAGAGCAGCATCCCTAAACAGCCCAATACCACACTTCTTATGCTTTAGAGTGTTTTCTGTAGGAGTTTTCTTCTGTGAGCATGCACACGCTCTGATTCTGATCTTTTGAATTTTCTGCATCCCTTAGGTTGTATTCTTTCACTCCAGAGTAAGCCTTGTTGTGATAGATGAACTGGAACAAGTGTGGGCTTCCTCACAGCCACTTCCCGTCAAAGTGCCCTGTGCTAAGCAGCGTGCTGTGCACTCAAATGGAAGGAAGCACAAATGTCCACTTTTCCCTTATCCCTTCCCCATGGCAACCTGACCAAGAACAGTGACCCCCAGCAGCACAGCTGAGGCCTGAAACTGTGCTGAATTACTCAGGAAAAGCATCTCCTGACCTCAGTCAGCAGAACCCAATGGAAACATGTGACCTGTAACTGCAGAACCCCTTGTCCGACGTTGCATTTGTACTGTACACAGCCAACACGGGTCAGACCCTTTCAGGAAGCCGACTTAATGATTTTCAAATCTAATTTAAAGTGAAGCAGTGAACCTAGAACTATTCAGCAGACACATCCTGCAATTAGAGGGATTTATATCAAGCAGTCAAAAAAACCCCGTGGAAATATCGCACCTCCTTGAGTTAGGTATTGAAATCAAACACTTTTTCTCATGGCTGACCTTTGTTAGCTACATGTAAACTGAGCTGATGATGAGTCATTGAGCTAGCAAATTAGCTACTCCTAGTTGTTGACAGGGTCAGCAAGAAATCCACCACATTTCTAAACAAAAAGAAAGTCATTGTGCAGGTATTGTACATTACTCACTTCATATGCACTTCTTGTCCTTAATGACGTTGACATTCAGAAACCATTGTCAACGAGAAGAGGAAAAATGGGAGATCTTGGAGTTTTCACACTCTGCCAAGTGTAGTCAGAAATTTAACACTGTAAGCTTTGGTTAAAGAGCAATAATAGTGTCTATTTGTTGTGCTTTCAACCACGTAAGTGATAAAATTGACCTCAACAGTGGGTAGAGAAAGGATCAAACTCTCTAATTCACTACCTTGGTTGATATTGTTCCAATAGAACTACAGCCTGTATTATAAGGCTTCTGCACAATCAACTCCTTGGCTTGTGGCAGCAAGGTAGACCAACAGTTCATTAGAAGAGCAATGGTTCTGTGATCAACTTACGACTGCATTAATAGCTAGGAGCACAACTAATCAGGGCCACGAATGCCTGTTTGAGTGAGAGCACCTTACAGTTAACAACCCTAACGAATGTATACGAACAGCATTTTAATGCCAGAACGAAGCTCAAAGGTGGTTGTTTAGCAGACTTGGCTTGTTTTAACATCTGCCTGTTTAGTCTATGGGCTACTCCCCAGGTAACATCCATTGGATCACAGCTGAATAAACACATTGCAGTGGTCATCACAGGCATTCAGATGAGCTACATAATTAAGACAGGATTTGGCCATCGTGATTTAACCCTTTCTTGTAGTCATCATGTCCACAAATGGTTCCAGTGTGCAGAGGACAGCAGCAAAAACACAATGCCATGGGGATATTTAAAAGAAGAAAATACTAAACCGATATAACTATTTTTTTAACTGCAAATACTCTTAAATTTCAAAGAAGCTTCTCTTTTTGACCAATTAGTTTCACCTTTTCTGTTGAAGGCCTTTTGGCATTTCTGCTGGTCCTCTGAATCTATTTTGCCTCTCTTCCAGTGTGTTACCCAACTCTGTTGTTCCTTCCAGTATTTGGCATTTGCTTTGGAATTATGTTTGTCCATCTGTTATTTGTCCTTTTGGTGATGCGTACTGCCGATTCCCATTTGTTCCTCTCAGCTTTCTCAACAATTTGAGCTTCTGAAGTGTTGTGGCATCAGTCAGCTCTATCTCAGCCCAGGAGGGTGTTTGTACAGAATGACAGAAGGAGCAAAAAAAATGTCCTAGACCAGAGCTTCCTTTTCATGAGCAACTCAGAGATACATCTTTTTCCAGTGGGCATTCCTACTAGTTGATTTCACTGGTTCAAGGAATATGTAGTCCAATGGTCTTTCTTCTATTTTGGTTTCTGTTTAGCTCCTTCCATCTTTCTGGAAGTTCATAAGCAGTGTGAAACCATGAAAAGGCTCTAGGATAATCGGCAAATACTCTTCCAGTCTTGACTGAGATTGCACTTTTTTGATACATATTCCTTCCCCTCTGTGAACACACCCATCGCCTTTATTATCTAACAGTACATGAAACTTACTGGCCTGATCTGGCCTAAGAAAAACCACAACTCCATCTATTTTACTTTTTTTACCCAGTTAGATCTTTTTTATCCCTCAAAAAAACCCAAAAAGCAACCCAAACCCCAAATCCTCAACCCTCTGCATGTGTTTGCTGAGTGTGACCTTTCCTTGGCATGACTTCAGTTTTCAGGCTTGGAACGTTTTGTAGACAGAATTCTAAATTTGTCAGCTCACAAGTTGCCTGTTTCGTGGCAATGACTAGAGGGATGCTCAGCTATTGATCACTAACACAGATTCTGTTTTCTTCCCCACCACAGCTCTTAAAGCCCATTTTAAGGTCACACTATGACCAGCCCTAATGCGCCATCTTTAGCAACGCTGCTGGGTTTGCAGAGCTTTGATTGGCAGTCAGGCTGTAGGTAGGACCACGTCTTTTTTCACACATTTGGTTTGGATTTAGACTCACACAGTAATTCAGTCTTATTGGAAAATCAGATTTCTCAGGAAACAGAACATCCTTCTGGAAAACCCGATTCTTTTATAAGAGAGGATTTAGTTTGTATCAGTGACTCTTAGAGAGATCTGAGTGGTGTAGGTGAATAAAGGGTACTTACATCACTTTATTTTCAGCTGTAAAATAAAGCATTAGTTAAATTGTTTACTTAGGTGCACGGAACTCATGTAATTTCTGACCTTGTCCCACTGAAAGCCACATGGATTTTGCCAACAACAATAAGAAACAGGTATTCAACAGCTCTTCTCTGAGTAGACACGTCTTTGAAAGGAAGGATCTTCCTTTAGAGTCTCCTTCTCTGGAGGTCTTCAAAATCCCCCTGGACACATTCCTATGTGACCTGATCTAAGTGAGACCTGCTTTGTCAGAGGGTTGGACTGGATGATCGCTAAAGGTCCCTTCCAATCCCCACCATTCTATGATTCTAGGATTCTATGATTCCATTTGCAACCAAAATACTCCCAAGCCCACAGCTTCCATTACATGAACGCTGGGTATTAAGAATAATTTATGAGATATTTATGATGTGGGTAGGATGCTGGTTTTGATCAAATCACAGTATCAGGAAGTCCAAATTTGTAAGGAAATCCTGAACAAAGCACCTATAGTATGTGCAAGTTCATTGGGGTTTGCAGAAGAATGCTTTGCACATGCAAATTGGTTGCAGTATGCAAGCCCACTCTGCTCCTCAGCTTACAAACAAACCCTGGCTTCCACAGAGCAATTAGACCACTCTGCCTAGAAATAAACTATCCTTGCACCCTCATCTTGCTTCGGGACTGTCTTGCTGGCCAAGTACACCAGAGTGTAGAGCAGTCTAACGTTAACATTAGCATTATTATACACAAGCACAAACACAACAGGAGGGATGAAAAGGGAGCAAAAACTACTACTCACATTGAAAATAATCACCTTCTGATAATTCACTAATCAATTGTTACTTTTTAGTATTTTGATCCTCGTGAAAAACCCTACGCTGTGTGCCCACGAAACTCCCTCGGATACTCCTCGGACATGGAAAATGAGGGAAAAGCATAAGCACTGGGTAACACATTTACAATTGCAAGAAAGAGGTGTGAATAGTGCAGTAATGACAAATGTATGCAGTTAATTAGAGTTTCAGTGTTGATCATAAAAGGTCTTTTGGAAACAAAATCAATGTAGTGAGGTTCAAAGGAAAGGCCAGGTATAACCGGATAACAATTGGCCACTCATGGTCAGCAATCATTAAATCACATCTCACTCTTATTCTTGCAATACATCAATCCATAAGTTACTGTCACAGAGAGAGATGTTGGTGTATGAAAGCACTAATCAGCTGATACATGCAAACATCATTATTACACACACTGCAGCTTACAAGGACAGCCACATTGTCTATTTAGATGTTACTCCAGTGAGACGTAGGAACCTAATGTTTGTTTTCTCTGCAAGGAGGCTGCTGCTTACCTTATGCCATCACCTTACAAGACTTTACACTTTTAAAATAATTAAAACATTCCAGTTGCAGCCATGTCACATTTAAACAACAGTAGCTACAGCAGGATTACAGTTAGGGCCTCCAGTACTGCGTGCAGGTTAAATTGTAAGGCTCGCTGGCTGTAAGCTAGCTACAAGCATTGCAAAAGTGAAATTCAACTTTACTGCTCGGTAAAGGGGAAAATAGAGGCATCTCCACAGAATACTAGGTCTACAGAGCACATGTTGTTAGTCAAAAGAGAGAGTGGTAATTCTGCATTATAAACAAGAGCACATTCCTCTCTTTTTATTCCTGAGAGCTACAATTAAAGGATGCAAGTCATAAAACAGTGTATTATGTGATGCATTGTTTTTAATCTCTCTGCCTTGCATTATATATCAGGTTCATATAATTCTTCAGACAGGAAAAGGCTCGTTCCATAAAAATACAGACTCCTGCATCTGAAATATATGTTCACGCAGGAGCAATGTATATATCACCAAACTAGCAAACTAACTCACTTACTTAATACACTAAACTTCAGGTTCTTCCTATATTATGTGAAATGGCTTGAAACAGGAGGCAGCTGCCAGGAAACATCACTGCTTCTTTGCTCAAGAGAGACAGGGGAAGGAAGAATGAAGAAAAAAATTCCCTCGATGGATGCCACAATAGCATGTCTTTCATTATCACCCTGTGTCAAGGCACTGTGTAATGTTCATTGTGCATGCATAGTAAATTACTATTTACCTGCCAGTGCCTTTGATAAGTCAGTCTTTTCTCCCTCTTTTCGTCCACACAGCATGGAACAGTGAAACCTCTTTGCCTATAATTCTTATTAAGGTGATACCTTTTCTGAATAAGAAAGTACACACTTCCAAAGGAGGCATTCTCTTGGGTTTTTAAGGGCCATTGTTTTTATTGTTTTCCTTTTATTTCTCCCACCCTGCTGTGTTTTAATGCTATAGTGACTTCTGTGTATACAACCCTCATATTGAAATGTCTGCCGCAGATATATGCAATATTAAAGAGTGCTTATGAATTTTTGACATCTAATTAGTCGCTACCCAGTTAACATGTCAAGACTCAGAGGGATTAGGGAGTCAGCCCTTTCTGAATAAGTTAAAGCTATGCCCTGTCCTTTTCATGTATTATTCTTTAATGTAGGTGGTGATTATTTTGCTGTGATTAATTGATGAAGCTCATTGGTCTGGCAAGTGTTACAGAATTCACCATTCCTCACTTTTATTTCTCTCTGTAGAGCTTTCCCACTTATTTGAAAGGAATTGGTTCTATTCGGTCTGTGAAGCCTCATTGTCTTTCCTCAATACATGCACATTGTTTTCTGTTAAGATTTAATCTATTTCATTTTATATCTTTTCTGCTATAAAGGAAGAAGATAATTAATAATACTTGTTTTATTGTAAGTCACGTGTTGCAAATGGGGCTTCTGTGAGGTGATGTTTATTTTTGATATGTATTTTAAATGAAATTACAGACATGTGTTTTGCAGGATAAAAATAGATTTAAATTCTAACGCTTTTTGGGGTTTGTGTTTTGTGTAATGCCTTACAAAGTCACATTCAACAAGGCTTGCAGGATTTCAGTGTTTTCTGATCCCTAACTATAGGCAATATACCCAGTCAAATTTGGTATTTTTTTTTTTTAGCATTTTGGATGTTTTTTCCTTACAGATGATATAATATTCTCTATTGTCAGCTATAGTGAATTACATCACTTTTAGCATCCAAATGGAAGCCTTAATTATACAATCTCTGTTTTCCACGTGCACGTTCTTTTATAAAAAGGGAAAAAGAAAAAAGAGAAGGGGAAAAAAAAAGGAATGTTGGGGCAAACCTTTAAACACCTGTAGAAATCTAAGTGATGCATATTTAAAACAACGTGATCACTCATAAATTCAGCTGTGTGTCAAGGTTCCTGCTGACCTGTGGTGCACTCCAAAGGAATGTTCCATTGATTATATACAGCTGTGGATGCTCAGAAAGAAACAGCACATATGTGTGCTCCGATATATTTGTTATATCCCCCTCTGTGTAAGTGATATTGGGTTCTATATAAAGAAACAATAAAAACGTATGCTGAGCACATAATGGCTACACAGGCACCACGCCACCAGTATTTAACTCCCAGTTTTATAAAGCACTGGAAGACCTACCTTAGCTGTGAAAGGCACAGTAAAAACATACATGCACACGTGCCCATGGACAAAGTTCTGTTTCTTTCCCCCCTCCCTTCTTTCTAAAACACTGTAAAGGAGCATCCTGCTGTATTGCATTGTGTTTTGTTCATCATTTCAATGTAGACGGCTCAAGAGGTTTGGGCCTTGTAAAAATGCTACTTTCACAGGCACTTTCACTGAAAGGGTAAAACCAGAAAAGGAATTTGCAGAGCACAATGCGAGAGGTAAATGTATAGATATGGTTATGGAAATATTTAATCATGCACTGTGGCTACTGAGAACTTTCTTCAATTTCCCTACCTCTCCATTGCAAAGGAGCTGAACAAAAGGCTGTTGCCATCCGAGTTCATTTCTGCAGCCTCCTGGTTTTTATGGACAAATAATTACTTTTCACAGCGCAGAATCAATCCCATTATGAACCTCCACTATTCAGATCTGTAATTGGGACAATGAGAGAGCTCCAGCCGGTTTATCTTCTTTTGAAATGAACAAACTCATGTGCACACTCCTAAAAATTGTATCGTTATAAATAAGCCTTCCCCAGCATAGACAGAGTTTTTAATTACAATCCTATGTGCTAGTGAGGGTTTGTGCTTTTTAATGTACATTTAGAGGACCTTTTCTAAGGTGTTTAGTCGATGGAAATATGTAAAAAATTCTCTGTTATCAGACTTTAAAGGAATTGCTCTGTGTGAGGGAAAGAGGAGAGTGAAGGGGGCCAGGAGGTTTTTAGCGAGTTGCCCCTCCTTAACCTCCACCTGGGTTTGGCTGAGAAAAATGTTGGGTCTGGAGGTTATTGTGAAGAAGCTGAAGAGAGTAGTCACAACAGCCTCACACACGGCCGAACCACAGCCCTGGAACAAAAACTGACACCGACCCTGACACAGAAAGAAGAGCCATGAGGCAAGGAGGAAGAGAAATAAAACTGAGTAGGGTGGGCGGGTTGGCTGAAGGGGATGAGAGTATCAAGAAGGAAGGGGGAGCAGCATTAAAAGAAATATCAATCAATTGGAGCATATTCACTTTCTCCTG